>NC_084982.1:9820377-10165156 GCF_963691925.1 Scomber scombrus
TATGTCATGATGTTTTAATTGAAGGGATTAGTCTTCGTTGTGAGATTTACAGTATATTATATAATAAACTGTCACTGCCCATCATTAGTGAGAATGACATTCATGGTGTTGTTTTCAAATTCACCATGACCTGCAGATGAAATTTATTAAGATGCAGATCCATTGTTGGCTATTTCATGGCATTATATCATTTTCTCTCTGTTATAATGAATGTTTTCTTTCACTATGATGAATTGGATATTAGGGTTATGGGTTTAATTACACTGTGGCTACATGTCATTTGATGAGGCTGTAAATCACTGTTTTCATGAGTTTGACAGGGTCGGAATCGCCCGTAAAACTGCCCTCAGGATGAATTTATATTCAAATAATCATCCATTATTTTCCTCACTATTCATCTGAAATGACTTGCTGCAGGCCCATGCAAACACACAACATGACGTTGTGGCCTAGAGATATTTTCTGGCTAGCTAAAATGTCAATAGTATTCCTTTGTACTGTTGTTGATTGATTATCAGGGCTGTGACTGATCAGTTCCCAAAGTCTTATTCATTTTACTCTGGAAATATTGATAAGTCTTAACAGTCCCTTAGCGATGTGTGGGCCAAATGGCTGGGCTTTGGATGGGTTGTCCTGGGAGCAGGCCAGTGTTTGCTTGTACTGGAGTTTTAAAAACGTGCTGCCAGACGTTTCCTAATGTTTCATATGCTCTCAGCCCCTCTCCCTGTGAGCAAAACCTCACTTGCGTTTTATTGGAAATATTGATGAGAGAAGCAAAACAAATGCAGTTTTGATAGGAAACACATAGCTGGAAAAGTACAAGGGTATTTTTTAAATCCAGGGCTTCCCCGTCTTTCACTGTCAGTGTCTGTTTTGGCGTCTGGCAGCTGCTGGCATTATTCCTCATGCAAAGTTCCACTATTTCATTTAACACTGAAATATGAGCCAAGGACATGTGCTGTGGAGAGTATAGTACAAACCATAACCCAGGCAGAAAGTCAATTGTTTTAAGCCTTGAAGACAATGAGGGGTGAAAGTTTATGTCCCCATAGACTCATTAGTGATTTCCACTGTAGAACTCAACAAATTTAAATGACAAAAACAGAGCTCATGGAAATATAATTAAATGTATGAATGCTCTAAATTCTAAGTTGATTTGAGAAGGATGTGAACGTTTGAAATAAAACGCACTTCGATCTAATAAAAACAGGCTTAAATTGACAAACTTGTGTGTCAAATTGGCCTGGTGTGATTATTTATTGTTCTACATGTCCACGGGCCAGCTGTCAGTCATAAGTCACACTTCGGTCCCAGTTGCTTTTGTCTGAGCTTCCTGATGTTGATTTGCATGCCTGTTTGCATGTAATGAATTGACTTATTGTTAGCATGCCCAGTTATTGGCTTGTGTTGAAGGCCACATAGCAGAGGCAAGTAATGAGAAAAAAATAAGCAAATTCATCCTTTCACTGTGCATGCAGAGACCTAGAGTTTTCTTGTCAATTCACTTGTTACAATCTGCTTCATTGTATTGAGACTTGCTTGCTTAGGATTTAACACAAGCCAGCCACAGCCAAGAATGGTACAGTACATTCAGTGGGCAACAACTTCAGTCCAAAACAAGTATACTGAGTTGTGATACTGATAAAGACTACAATGGCCTTTTCTTGTTTGTTGGATGAAAGAAAAAGTTACATAGTATTAGAAAAAGATGTTTGACAAATCAAAATAGTTTTCGTCAATTTTTTCTTTGGGTTTAAAGAGCTCGCCTGTGAAAATCAGACTTCATCACTCACAGAAATCATCACATTTTTGTGCATTCCACGAAATATTCAAACACCTAACTTTGATTTTCTTCTGTTTCTGTTTTTTCCATCTGACTCTATGCAAGTCTCTGATCTTTACACATTCATTTCAGCTATCACAACTGAAGACCAAGTTCAAGTTGTCATGGTTACCTTGACCAAAAACATGAGCTGATCTGCAGCCTCTCTTGGCTCAGGATTACCAAGCTCCACCCTTTTGCGCCTGTCCTCATCTGAAATCTGTCCCCTGGCTCTGTTGATTGGGCCTGTGTTACTGTGTGGAAGTCGCTTCTGGCTTGAAACATGCATTTTGCATGTGTGTGTGAATGGGAAAATATGCCTGTGCATGTATTATCTTAGTCAAATCAAATCATTCAAATCATGCTTGCCTTGCTGACACCAAGGTTTCACAAGACCTTGATTCGCAATAACAGCATATCTGTTTCAAAAGCTACTTCTGAGAGCAGAAACATATCTTGTGCCTGCTAACAAGGAAGCTGCAATGTCTATAAAAGTCGTGTTCTCACCCAATTAGAAAACACATAATAAAAAGTATTATTAAGTACGTCTTCTAGTGTTGTACTCCCTTAATAAAATCACCACTATTAGCTTTCGGAAAAAACTTAAACCTCAGCAGACATCTTAAACCAGCAGCAAGTCTGCTTTGTATATACTCCTAGAGTGCTTGTTAAGTGATGGAGAGCAGAAGTATTCAATCAGCTAAGGCACAGGATGTTCAAATAGAAGTATTTCTGTTACTCTGTGAACTGTTCCTTGCAAGCTTTTCTGGTTTTACAAAACAAGACTAAAATGGAGAAAGAAGTTTGTTTCAGGGTTGTAGGTACTGCACTTTGTGACAGCTTTTCCTATATTTTTTTTGCAGTATTTCCTTAATTTACATCTAATAAAAGTTTTAATTACTTTGTTTTCCTGGTTGCTGTCATTGTGAAATATAATTTCCCATGAGTACTTACATGACAAACTGCAAGTGTGGTTTAGAAGCCAGAGCATTTAGTCACAAGCGCAGTGATCTTCTTAAAAACAAAACAAGACTAACCACTTGAATGAAAACATGAAACAATTGTGTCTTCTCCTGCCTCTCCAGTGAGACGTCAGAACATGAAAGTCCGCATCAGTGCATCAGGAGACACCATCGTGATGAAGTTTTTGCGTCCCAACACTGACACGAAGCTTGAGGGCTACATCCTGGGCTATGGCAGCAGCATGTTCTCCAAACAGTTCATTCAGCTGCCTGAGAATGGACAGCCTTACGAGACTGAGTTTGGTGGGTTCCACAAAGAGACAAAGACCAGACAACTATGACATATATGTGGATTGTGTTTTGACTAGTTTGTTTTTGTGGAGTCTCAGAGGATCTGTAAAACTAACCTTTAGTTTCTCTTTTTATAGATGCCGAACCAAAATACCTTATTGCTGTCCAGCCCATCCCAACCAATGAGGTGAAGAAGCAATGCACAGGTAATACTTCTATAAGAATTTAATAGGAAATGCAGACATGAAACAAGGACATTTGGACACTTATATGATAATGTTCATTTGTTCTCAGGTAAAGTGGAACTGGAGAAGCCGCTTCACTTAGTCATTGGGTCAGTGACGCCCACTTCAGTTCTCCTGTCCTGGGGGACGCTGCTGAAAACCCCCTATGAAGGCAATGTCATGAACGACTGTCTTGAAGATGGGTGAGCTTACAAACTAACTCACGTGCACATTCTCTTCGACAACTTGATTGTAATACCACATTGCAAATACAGAGGGACAGATTGGTGCGCATTCATTGATGTGCTGAAAAAAAAAGAATGCAAAAGTGCATGAGGATTATTTTTCAGACTTTTACATTTCATGTCCGCTGGCTGTATTGTATTTTTTGGAAAGCACAGAAACAGATGGTAAAAGGTTAAGTCACTCTCTCTCTCTCTCTCTCTCTCTCTCTCTCTCTCTCTCTCTCTCTCTCTCTCTCTCTCTCTCTCTCTCTCTCTCTCTCTCTCTCTCAGACATTTGCCGCAGAGTCTCTGGTATAACTGTATAAACAGTATATGACTCCCTTAAGTCTCTCAGGTTACTGAGCAGTGGATCCCTAACAGACTGTACACACAGGTGTTTAGGACAGTCCACCCACGCAGTGTACTGTATGAGACAGTTTTCCTTCTCTGAACAAACTCTTCTATTTGAATCTTTATGCAAAAAGCGATTTTGAAAGAATTTGATAAAAACTTGATCTCATCCTGCTCTGCCTTTTGGAATTAATCTCACGTTGCTTTTATGCCTAATATCAGTTTCATATGCATCTTCTGAATGAAAACATTGGTCCTTTTTGTGGGAAGAATATTTTCTGTTGCAGCCTCGACACATTTTATCCTGACTGTGCAATTCATACTACAGCAGTAATGCAGTGTTAAACACACTGGAAACCTTAAGATGGACATTTTTGTATTGAGTGCATACATATTTCTTAAAAGGACCATACAGTGAGATCAAATCCCTAACCCTGCTATTGTTAGAACATTGTTAACATTGTTAGAACTGCTATACACCACCGAATAAGACAAGACAGTTGAATTTTACATTATCTAGAAGTACTTCATTAGTTCTAGTGTGACATTCAAACTGTGAATGTCCCTAGCTTTAAATGCCTGGGAATTCCTCGCAAGTCTCCTCACACAAACTTTTTACGTATACAATCAACACGCTCTATTCTGATCTGTCTTTGGCCCAGACACTACACAGTGCGTTATCGGGAGAGGAACAGGAAATGGAACTACCAGACCTGCCCCACAAGTGAAACAGTCATTGACAATCTGAAGCCCAATACAGTCTATGAGTTTGGTGTCCAGCCCAGCACTAAGGATGGCACAGGAGTGTGGAGCAAGCCAGTCATTCACAACATCAGCACGGGGGGAGCAGAAGGTATGTTGTTTTTTATGTTCCCACTGAGTGGTGAAACAAATTAAAAAAATTAATCTTCAAATTTTCTTCAAGTGAGAAAAGACAGAGAAAAGTATTCCTGCTGCTAAACTCTGGTCTATGATTAAGCAGAATTTGTAAGCATGATTGCTAAATTTCTGGTTATCTCACAGCCCAGAAAAAACCTGTGCGTGTATCTGTTTGTTCAGTTTATTACGGAAAAGTTCTTTTGCTATTTTAGCAATGTTTTCCATCTTTTTTAATGTTAATACATGATGACAGATGTTAAGTGTCCCCAATTAAGTGGGAGTGATCACAGTGACATCAAATGCATTTACAATATCATATAAACCCTTAGATACTGAACAGCGTTACCAAATCATCTTGTGGTTTACTTGTATTAACCCACTACTGAGGAACCCTCTCATTAAATCATCTAATATGAAACACATGTTGAGCTAAGCATGTTTAAAATGTGGTTTTATTTCATTTCTTCACTTTCTATTAACTCATTTTTTAAATCGTGTGTTGTGTTTCTAGAGAAGGCCATCCGGAAATTCGTCAAACGTCCTGTCAACCCTGTGGTATGTACTGGATGCACTTTTAATTTCTTATAAAGGCATAACTAAAATATTATAACTTAACATTATAATTTGGCCTTTTGGCAGTTTTTTTCTCTTTACGGCCATATTGTATTAATATGTGGAAACAGGGGGTTATAGTAGTAGAATATGCTAAATGAAAGATGTGACAGTAGTGCGACTGCAAAGGTAAATATTTTCGGGAACAGGGTGTGTATTTGGAACAAGAAATATGCTTTCGAGTCCATGTTGTGCTCTTTAGTAAGTGTATGCTATTCACAGGGTTGTTTGCTTCATTAATTTTCCATCCAACTGCTGAATGGAAACAGCATCAGTGCAGCCAGGACAGGCCAAGCCAGGAGAGCAGTCTGTAGCTCGCTAACTTCTGGAGTGGAATTAAGGAGAGAAAAAAAGAAAGATGAAGGACAGTGGAGGAGCATTGTAGAAAGAAGCTGTGAGGGGAAAGGTGGCACAAATTATCTGACAGTGCAGAGCTGTCGTGTCATATGCTGCTAACTTCATATTCATAAAGTATCACAGCTGCTAGAAATCAGACACAACACCTACCCCTCAAGAGGGAAACTTTGAATAACAATCTTCTCGCCAGGGAGTTTACCAATTCGACATGGAGCAGAGGTTTTAAGAGTTTTAAGACAAAGGCAGAAAAAAGATGGTTTTGAAGACAGAGTGTACATTTAGAAGTAGCACATATTGTTATAAGAATACTTCCTTAAATGACATTGCACTATTCACACATTTTTCTGTGTCTTCTTGTCTTTCACCCACCAGAAACCCTTAACACCAGGTCCACAGTCCTTCCCCTTTCCTCCACGCCATGGTAAGCCAATAGAGACACGCTGTTTTTGGTCAAACCTACTGAACCCTACTTAATACAGCAGCAGTTTTTTTTTATAATGCACTGATTTATCACTGCCCAGAAATGTCTGTTTCAGCCCTTCTCGCTGACCCTTGCTTTAAGACTCAGCACTGGAAGAATTTTAACTTGCAGAAAAGACCTCATCATAACCAATCTCACGTTTTTTTTAAATCCGCAGTTTTCATTTTGCTGTTTTATTGCAGGTTCCATGACCTCTAAAGCTGTTTTCAAACTGTGTGATCATGAAGACTGAGCACAACATGAATAATATACAGCATTACTATATGGAGACCAGTATACAGATATATGAACAATAAATTCACCCCAGTCTACCCAAAAGTGTGTTTATTTTAATTAGTGATTGAACCCACTTTACCCTTTGTTAAAAAGCTTTTAGTTTCCTACACTTAACTATATTGTTCCTTAGGTGCCTGGCATGGATAATATAAGATTAAACATTTGATAAATATTGGCTGTCTGTATTATATGCCTGATAACATTGAAGTACACAACATACACACGAGGGACAAATTAAAGGAAAAAACAACAGAAAGTGTCTTAGTAAGGTGTTGGGCCACTATGTGGCACCAGAACATCTTCAATGCAATGTGAAGGCCATAACATATGATTTACATCATTTTCATCATTAAACCATTCAGTGACTCCTCATCCCCTATGGATGGGGACATTGTCAGCCTGGACGAGACCACTCTCATCAGGACAGAAATGTTTCATCATAGGATAAACTCAGAATAACTTTGTGTTGATTTTCAGTGACCCTCCACAGCATAACAGAGCCACCAGATCCCCTCATTGTAGGGGTCAAGCATTCAGACCTGTACCGGTTTTTCATTTGATTTGTCGCTTGTCGTTATTTTGCTATTGTAATTTCTCTTCCTAAAAAGGCATCTTCAGTGTTGACTCCTTGACATTAATCTCTTCTCCCTTGTCCTTGTCAGTTCTCCATAACAGCACCCAGGGCAGAGTGCCCGTCTCCCGGAACATAGCCCCAAAGACAACCTTTGGTAATGCATTTTCTGACCTAAAGCTTAGTTCAGAGGTCAGAAAGAAAATCTTAATGTTATGTCTGACTATTATGTCTTTATCACTATCCTGCAGGAAATCTTAGCTCATTGTTTAATGAACATAGAATAGTTTTTGTACATTCTACAGGATATACAGTAACAAGCTTTCTTCCGTATCCACTAACGTACACTATATTTCTCAGCTCCAACCACAACTACTAGACAGGATTCTCTGTCAACCCCTGGACCCATAGTGCCTGTGGTCACCAAACAGCCAATCGGTAAACAGTGAATAATGGTTTTCAAAAAGCTTCATGGCTCTCAATCGTACTGCGTGCAATCATAGACTTGGCAGTCTGTAATTGAGAGGCTGTCAATAGCTGCATGAGCAAAAGTGGCATGCTCTGAACATGTACAGTAACTCAGCTAAGCCCCCCCTGGACTTGAGCAGATGGTGTCAGCTGTTTAATCAGGTTAAGGTAGATGGCCTTGGCTGCATGGCATTTTCATAAAACTACATAGCTCATAATGATTTTTAATTATGGTTTTAAGGGTCTTTTATATTTGTCAGTTATTTTTTTACAGTGATTGATTTATGACGATATATCAACTCAAATTAATTACAGATCATAACTCAAACTGTCAATCACTTAGACAAGCCTGCCAATAGTACTAGAAAACTGGAACAATGAATCCCATTTATCCACTCTCACCTCATGTCATGGGTTCCTGTTCCCAGTCCATCAGAAAGTGGCAACCTTTGATGAGCACTGAAAACCTTGTAACCTTGCATTTCAGTCAGATCAATCATATCTCAAATATAAGCACTGTATTTCTTAATTTTCTTGTCTCTTATTTGAAATTTCATCAGTACCAACTCCATCAGTCCACAACGCTATTTATGTTAATATATTAGACTACTCAGTTCATATATTAAACTACATGTCTGTCAGTATGTACAGTATGATTGTTCATCACCATGTTTGCTGATTACAAACCTGAAGCTTTTGCTTACAATGCAGTGCAGTCGAAGATGTAAAGTCTGCATGACAAACTGCATGCACCAAACATTCCTCTCTCCCCAACAGGAACTCCAGCAGAATCTCTCTTCTTCTTTACTTTCCCTTCCTCTTCTCTCACATTCATCTTTTATTATATATACTGTATACACAATTGCCCTTACTTGTTATTACATAAAGCCAGAGTTTTGTCACACAGATGCTTTGCCCTAGTTTAGGCCTGGATATGTCTGAATACAATCGAATAGGCCAGTTGTCCATCTTGTGTTGAAGTGAAACTGTAAACTTGGGTATCATAAAACCCAATTTGATATTTTGTGGCACTTTGTTCAGCATTTGAGGTCAACTTCATAGTGATTAACTTAAAAATGATTGACCCGAGGAGTACCTGAATGTACCACCACCACAAAGCTAGTCTTAATTTCCTTTTAATAGATAAAGTGTAATTCCATGAAAAAAACAAACAACAACAGTTGACCACTGTTGTAATTCCTGTTCAGATTCCACTGAATTAACCAACGGTCCCCAAAAACAGAGGTATTTTTTACATTACATATATATAAAGTTGAGTACAGATACTATAGCCTGGAATGCCATTTCTACTTGTTTAGCTTTCCTGTTGTTTTTTTTCACTCTCTATCTCTTATTCTCTGACTTCCTCTCTTTTTTCTATCATTCTTTATTACTGAGGTGAGCATCTGATCAGATTGAACAATCAATTTAGAATGGTCCATCAAAATCCCACAGCAAGCGATCAATCAGCGACTATTAAACCCTTATGTGTCATAGCCTCTTAGAGGCAGAGCCAATGGATTTGGATGGCTGTCGCTCACAGGCATCCTGGCCATGGTAGCTGAGTCTGTCTGTAGTAACACGGTTGTTACATTGAAAATACCTCCATATGGTCTGTGTGCCTTTGAAATTGGATCCCCTCTATCAGACTAGTGCCAGTAGAAGTTATTGTGTAACCTGTGCTTTAGTCCAAGATTATCTGTGAGATCTGTGAGTTCTCAAGCCAGTAGATGCTGGCACTTCTGCTGATCTAAATTTCAGCTGTTCAGCTATTGCCTTTTATGTCTTGCTTTTGTCATTTTCTAGATAATAAAATAACATAATGTTTTATTTTATTTTCGAAATAACCTTTCCTACGGATTATCATATTTGAAATAATATTTTACAGCACAGTATTGTGGCATCACAGCCATATTTTCTCTCTCTCACACCACCTAGGAGGAGGAGACCTCTTCAGATCTGTCTTGCCTCCTCCCCTGGAGGTCCCCCTACCTCCCAAGCCACGCCCTACACTACACATTTCAGCCACTATGGCCTCTGTGCCAGACCCCCAGACAAATGTGGAGAAACATGGAGGATATCCCCTGTGTCAATCACAACAAAATCCCCAGTCCCAACCTCATACACAACCTCAACCAAAACCCCAACTACAGCCACATTATCGACCCCAACATCAGCCAAAACCCCATCACCCAAAGCCTTGCTCAACATCCCAGCCGTTGTATCATCATCAACCTGAACCCAAACCTCAACCAACATCCCAGACCACTGTCCATAACCTGTCAAAAAGTCAAACACAACCTCAACCACCACTCCAGCCCATACTCCAGACCCTAAGTCAAACACAATCCCAACCAACATCTCAGTCCATACCCCAGACCTTAAGTCAAACACAACCTCTACCAACATCCCAGTTCATACCCCATACCCAACCTCAATCACAACCCCAAGCATCACCACAGCCCCAACGTCAGACCCAAACTCAGTCACAATCTCAGCCAAAGCCACATACCCAATCACAGCCTCAAACCACACCCCAGCTCCAGTCTCAACCACAACCTCATTCAACAACACAACCAAAACATCACATACAACAACAAACACAACCTCAACTAAAGACCCAGACCAAGCCTCAACTGCAAGTTCAACCCACATCCAAGCCCACATTTGTTGCACATCCTAAAACACTTAATTCAACACCTCAGCATTTATCTCAGACACAGGCTCTACCAAAGACTCACACCAAACCCCAACCTCAACCACAATTGCAATCTACAACTCTGCCACAAACTCAAACACACCCTCAACCAGTGGACAAATTCCAGCCCACCTTCCAACCACAACCTCAACCAAAAACTGACCCACAGTCTCAGCCACAGCCACAACCAAAACCAAAACCAAAACCAAAACCAAAACCAAAACCAAAAAAGCCCAGGCAGTCTAAGGCCCAACCACCTAAAATACCTCAACCAAAGAATGGGATTTTCCAGCCAAAGCCCAAGACACAACCCCAATCAAAAAATAAGACAAAGACCCGAACCAGGGATCCACAACAGTCTCTGTCCCGGCCAGGACCCCCATCACACCCTTCAGCGAAGAGCAAGGTCCTTCCCATACCTTATTTTCAACTCACTTCCCAACCACAACTTCCACCAATGACCCAGACACAGTCCCATTCTGAACCTCTCCCCAAGTCACACCCCACATCTAGGCCCAGACCACAACTTCAACCTGGGCTTCAGTTTCAGCCTAAGACCAGGAACCACTCTACTCCAAGGCAGGGAATCCCTACGGGTAAAGACCCTACTTTCTTCCAATCAGCAATCCACACTTAAGTATAAAGACCTTATCTAAAATTACATTTTAAAAGGGGCATATTAATTAAAAAATTTGGTTGTATATGTATTGAGTTTTCAAAAAATAAAAAAAATAAAAATACTGGATACTGTTGTTGTCAGAATCTAGTGAATAAAATCTATCAAATTAAGATTCCCAGTTCATTTCAATGAGTTGCTAAAATGTGTCCTTGCAATAGACTATTTAGCAGCCTTCCATACCTTAATTAGATGTTCTCAACTGGTAAAACAAAGTTAGCCTGTGCAATCTAAATCTGTCTTCCAATCAGAGTTCGGTATTGTATTGTTAGATGTAAGAGTTGACCCCTTCTGTGTGACAAAATCACAAAAAATGCCTTTCTTGCTACCATTGATTTAAAACCAACAATCGTCTCATGTGTTTTAAGATATACAGGAAAGACATGCCCCTTTTAAAAGTCAAACTTTATTTGTATACATATTATCGTAGATAAATAGTGAGTTTTCTTTCATACAGCTCCTAGTCCACCAGAAGAGGGCAAGCCTCTACCAAGACCTGCCCTGGCTACAGAGAATGCTGGTAGTTACAATCATGATAAACACCATGACAAGTTTTTCCCATTACCATCTCTGCTTTCGTCAAACCACATGGAACCGAACGCTTTCAGTTGTACTTCAAACCATTGGATGATGTCACTGCTTCCCCATCTCCGTCTCCATTCTTACGCCCTACACACCCCACCCCATCATTGTCCCTGCCTCCATGTGTGCCTTCATTATCAGTCCAACACACTCACCTCACTCCTGCCCATTCACAACCAGCACAGTCTGGCTAACTTTTCTTTCTCAGATTTTCATTTATGCCTCTTTTTCATTTCATTCATTATCCACTTTTCTACATTATTTCACTGATGTGCAATATCATTTATTCCATCCAGGTAAAGCTATAAAGCTTGGAAGTGGATCATCCCTAACCTCCCCAATTGCCTTTCTGCTCATCTAGGTACTGGTGTCATCAGATCCTCCAATGCTGAAGTCCCTCGTTTTCCCATTAGCTCATCAGATCCTCCAGCAGGAAGAAACACAACGTTGTCTCGCAACCGAGTTCATTCCCCTCGTAATGGTGTCAGACCATTCTCTCCACCCAAGACATTCCCCTCTTCTCACAGCTCCAGCACACCTGGGGGTAATGGAGCACTCTCTTCCTTTCCTCTCAGTCCCTCTTCCCAAGCAGCTACCTCAGATTATCCTCTCCTGTCAGCACTCACTCATGCTTTTGTCTGCAGCTGTGCATCTACAGAAGAAGACAAACAGACTCATGGCTCTTGAGTTAGCACACAATCTGCATTTTAATGCATACAGTACACATTTGAACACTTGAACCTTTCTCCCTGTCACTCTATCTTCAGCTTTATCTCCTGTTCCAGTCCATATGCTCCCCACGTTCTGCCACATGTGCTCGATGGCCCTCTCTTTCGGTGTGTATTTCACACCTTTACCACGAGCAGCAGTGGCGTCTCTGGGGTCATGATCGTTAACATGATTTATGGTCCCTCTTCCTGGCCGGGTGGGAAGTCTGGCCACAGCACTGGCCAGTACACACCACATTTTACACCAGCCATGCCAAGCCAAGCCCTGGGCAGACAGTACAGTCGCCAGAGCCAGTCTGTCTTTTTCTTCCTCTCTCTGTATCTCTTCCTCTCTCAAACACACCCGCACAATCCCCAGAGTTAAAGAAGAATGAGGAGCGATTAATGCCAAAAGATAGAATTTATGTTTTGAATTCATGCCAATTCCGTTTGTATATCCAGCACATCTGTAAAACCAGGTTAAAAACACAAGCATGTCTCCAGGTGACATTGAATAGTGAGACAGGCAAAAACAACAACTTTTTTTCTTCTCTCTGGCTCTCTTCTTATTTGGTATGTTTATTACACTGAGACAAAAGATTTTATAACAGACTTTTTTCTCCCTCCAACAGCTGATGGGACGCATCATAGGGGCAATGCTGTTCCTAAACCTGAGTGGTCCAAAGACAAACCTGGTAAAGACAAACCAAGATAATCACCTTTCAGTGTCCCTCACTCACTAACCCATGAGGCACTGTTATGTCCTGTCCCACACAGTCACACTGATATGTGCTTTTGTCACAATCCTCTCATGCTTTGTGATTTTCAGCTTGCCTGTCAGTGTGGTGTTTTGTGTCTAGTCGTGGTCTGTGTTTTCAAATATGTATAGTCCCAGTAGCACGGACAGAGACTGAAGCCATATAACTCTAATTTTGGCAAATACTTGTCCTCTCCACATTATTTAGTCTACAGCACATATGAATTTGTAATCAAGAAATGGTTTGAATTAGTTTTAGAACAGCTTCAGCCTGCTTGTTGTGAAAGGTGAATGTGGTCTGCCCTTTTTTCTTGGTCAATCACAGTATTTCCATTCTGCCAGGCAGGCTCAGTTAATTAAAGTAATTGAATCCATCTCAAGTAGTAATGCAAACCACGTCTGGACCACATAAATTAATCGTGACGCTTCGCTCACTCCTTGTTGCTTGGAGTTGTGAAAAGAGGTTGTGCTTCAGTCCCATGTCACAGCTGGTGTGTGTTATTTCTGGAAACTTGGGTGGTTTCAGAGGTCTTCAAGGAGTCACAAGGCTCTCTGGAAGCACCTCTACAGAAAAGAATAGTTGTTTTGCCTGCCACCCTGCACAAAGCTCCCTAATGACCATTTGTACTTTTGACTTTTTTAAAAGACCAAATCTATATGTAGTTCACGTTGCTGCATTTATCAATTAAATTAATGACTTGAAACTGAGTTAGAAATAACATAACAGCACTCTGCTACTTTGTACAGTAAACAAAAGCTAGTGCAGAACGTGCTTTGGCAAAACGTGAATTAGAGCGTGTCCTTGACAGTTTTATTGAGCTCAGTTTCACATTGGCATTTCAAATTGAATCTGTTTCAAAGCTGTACTCATAGTGGACCGCAGGTGTGTAATGGACAGTGTCCATTCATGAATCCCATCCATGAAATGTGAGTGCGTGTTGCAAAAACAACAACCCCTGAGACACTGGTATGTATTTCAGAGGGAATATTTTTCTAGTCTGAACATAAGTCTCTGTTTTGAGTGCTTGTATTTTCTCATTCTTAACCTGAAGATGAAGTTATCTGACAGAAACCAGCACAAAAACCACTGCTGCTGTTTATAATTTACAGATCCAAAGCCTTCATTGCATCAGAGCCTGATATTTGGGTTGGTTTATTGTTCAACAGGCATTCAAATACATTCACTGTAGAAATTATAGAACGTAAACCAAATTATATTTTAAAATGGCGTAGATGTATTGTTGACATATGTATAATTGACATCACTCAATATCACATTACATCACTATTGCTCTGTTTTCATTCCTTGCCCAGTTAAAGCATTACATCACTTTTTTGAGGCTATCAGTTCTTCATACTTGACATACTTGTCTTTTGTTTGTATATGTTGAGACTGGCATTCCAAATTACTGCATCACTATATTATGTGACTTCATGTGTAAGCATGTTTTTGCCTTTAGCATGTGTGATTCACAGGCACTCTTTGAATATACTGTGTTCATCAGTGAGACTTGTTGGCAGATAATGTTTTGTTTCTCTTGAGAGTATAAACCAGAGATTCCTGATTTATGCAGACTAGGGGGAGGTCAACTCCAGCAATGCCCAGGGAGGAAACAATTCCAAGAGAAATGTTTTTGAGGTGTTTTTGGCCTTGACATCGCTAGCTTAGATAATTACAGAATAGTGTTGTCAGAACGAGCACTAATTGATCTCTGAGATAAGAGTGACAAATGGCAAAGGGAGTGGATACTCTGGAAATCAAATAACAGCTTAGATATGAAATATGTAAAGGAAATTTAATTTGTCAAGAATCCCAGGGCTTCTCCAGCTCCTCTAAGATATCACAACAAAATTGAGTAAGATTTACTTGTTTAATTACATTAAATCATGTTAAAATCCTCATATTAAGAAGCTGACTGTGACAGTTTGTAGCAAAGATGTTTTCATTACAAAGCCTTGCACTGTCTTGTGATCACTTATCCAGCTCATTAAAGCCAACTCATTCCTTGTGTTCAGTTTTGATTGAAACTGATCTGGTTTTCATCTCATAGCTTGGCTTGAACCTAATTTTATTGTGGCTTTGTAATGCAGGAATGTTGTGGAAAATTCGATGGTCCAATTGCATCTTATCCAAAATCATTTTTAATAGTCATAATCTGACAAAAAAAAACCTATTGGATCTATTACCTTGCTCTCATCTTCAGGATTATTTTTTTTATAATTTGTTGGTTATACCTCTGGAGAGTTGAGTAGTTAAAACAGGTTTCAAGGTAGATTAACACTGACATGGTTTTCATCAGTCACAGACCATGGCAGTGCTCTGCAGCAGCACTTCACATGCAATCTGCTTGGCTTTTTATGTGCTTTATTGTCATTTGTATTATGCCTGTGTGTATGTGTGCGCACACTCATTTCACAGCGCACAGCATTACAGCAGTCTCTTGCATTGCTTAACGTCTGTTTTCATACCCATGAACGTGACATTCTTTCATCATCATTGCACAATTAAAATAACCATCAACATTTGTTTTCAGTTGTGTATCTCCTCTTCAGTGCCGACCACCTGCTCTGTTTCAGTTGTGATTCTAAATCTGAAATGGACTCTGTTTCCCATGATTCCCTGCAGTTCTGCGTCCCTCTATTCCTGTCAACAAGAAAACCAACCTGGTGGGAAAACCTAGTGAGCATGGTGAGGCCAACAGTGATGGCTGCACTGAACACTGCAGCACCTTTTCCTCTATACTATAATCATACAGACAACAGCTTAGCCTAAGCTGCTCCTTAAGCCAGTGGTACTTCAACCTCTTCTTTCACACTCCTCTTTCAATGCAGAAAATATTATGAAACATGACACTTATTTTGTTGTTTGAATGAAGCTTGCTAAACTGAATCTGCTAGTGTGAAAGCACTCTTGTTTTGTTTATTAGTCCCACATGAATCACATTTATTCAATATTAGTTCCACTCTACATTTTTCCTCAAGGTCATGTTGAAATGCTGCAATGCTTGTAGGACCCTCTTCTCACAACTCTCCACCTGTGGTAGCTTGCAATAATATCTACAAGGTGTCCTAATGCAGCAGCATTTACCTAAACATTACAGCTCATCACAGCTGTCTTGACGTTTTCTTGGGGCTTTTTGTGTTTCACTTGCTGTTTTCTCTCTCACTCCTCTGTATCTGTGTGGCTCAAATAGTTGTACTTGTGTGCACAAAACCTGTGTGTGTGTGTGTGTGTGTGTGTGTGTGTGTGCGTGCGTGCGTGTGTGTGTGTGTGTGTGTGTGTGTGTGTGTGTGTGTGTGTGTGTGTGTGTGTGTGTGTGTGTGTGTGTGTGTGTGTGTGTGTGTGTGTGAGAGTGAGAGTGTGTGTGCGAGAGAGAGAGAGAGATAGAGAGAGAGAGAGAGCATCTGAGCATCTGGGCACCCTTGGTGTCAGTAAATGTATTCTGGCAGACCTTTTTCCCCTTTAAAGAGCACAAGAGATATTACACAACAAGCAATCTCTGATCTTTCAGCAGCCAGGAAAAGGCCACTGAGTTGCTCAGTGAGGATGGCCAGAGCAGATGGATCACAACTGTGTATGACTGTGAGTCAGATGATGAGGGTGAAGAACTGATCTCTCCTCCTCCTGCTCTCTGTCCTCAGATAAACCCATGGACCGGAAACAAGGAGACAAGGAGTCCATCTTGAAGCCATTCCCACTGGTCACAGCCAAACCCAAGCAAGAGCGCAGACAGCCCACAACCACCTCTGCACCGGCCCTAAACAGTATGAACACTTTTAATATCAATGAGGAGCGATACAACTCATCATAATAGCTGCTTTCATATATGGAGGTAAAATGACCTCCATGTATGTGAGAACATATGTAACTGAAAAAGCTGTGAGTGTGACAGTATGAGACAATGCATTCTCCTGATAATCAGGTGATGCAGCTTGGGGTATGTACCACATAGTATTAACAGAAGACACAGAAAAAGTGTTGAATATTAAAAGGCAGACAAATAGCCAGAGTGCAGGCCAGAGCAGGTGCTGGGCGGGCTGGTTGTTGACCTGGGCCAGAGCTGTAAAAATAAGGACAGAGAGAGCTGCCAGGGACTGCTGGCACATCAAACTAACTCCAAGCCCTCTCACTGTTTCCTTTTCAGGCAGCCGTTTTGACCTAAATGACAACTCGTCTGTATTCAGTTCCTTGCCTGCATCGGAGTTGGACATCATGGGAAAGAAGCGCTTTGTAGGTAAGACTTCACCAGGGCCATTTTATCTTTCTACTACATTAAAATGCTTCATTATTAAAATTAACAGCTCTGTAAGCAACACAATTTGTGTTTTAAGGCTGGGATATGACATCAATAACTCATATTCTTATTATCCACAGCTCCCCATGTAGTCTATAAGACAGATAAAAAGCCAAATGAGCCATGCTCTATCACCTCCTCCCTTGCATACTTCCCTGATGATGAGGAGGGCAGTGATCTGAATGTGACTGGTCCACCCCGCGTACCACCATCCAACCTCACTGTGATGACCGTGGAAGGTTGCCCGTCTTTCGTCATTCTTGACTGGCAGAAGTCTGACAATGAAACCAGAGGTACAGTAACTGCAAATGAAAGGATGACTGACTAAAAACTGACTGAATTGATTATTTTGTTTTTATACATTCATAAAACCCTTGGAAACACGTTTTATGAGTGACAAAGTGATGGTCATGGATAGTTGAGTCTGTAGTTGTACAGATATATGTGAATGTAACCATTTTCTTTTAAGGCATACATGCTTGTGAGTAAAAGCTTAGTTAATAAATCATGTATTAATGCTCTATAGAATAGTAAAAAGAAACTTATATTGACAGATCTTGAGTTGTCAGGATGAACTGTTTGGCCACTTCCAGAAAAGGCCAAAATGCATTTTTAAAACAACTTGTTCAAAAGGTACCCAGGCAATTTAGTATCACAAATCCATAAGATCATTAGACCTTTACTGTCTGTTAAATGCGCTTAGTTTGTATTATCTTGCAGTGGAAGCATTTTAATGTAACACCATCATATTTTGAATAGTGTGGGTTTGATGAGAGAGATGTGAGAAAATACAGCAAAATGTGATGGTTGGGGTTGAAATGTGACGTTAAAAGGAATCCAATGCTTCCAAATATGTTTTACTATTACTTTCTAATGATGGTTTGTGGAAAGTTTTTATATGTTGGCTTTACTAATGGTTAAAGATCCCCTCCAGGAGATATAAAAATCCACTGCTTGGAATAATATTTTTTGTGTGAACAGTTTTTTCCTCGAAAAATGTTGTTACTTTTTAAAAAACCTTAAAATAAAAAATAATCCTTCTCCATCATTGAAAATTCTCCTCCAGTGTCTCCAAGTTGTGATGTCACAAATCATGCTTGTAGGTACACATCTTATACTCAGATTTAAGCTTCAGCAGATTAATGTTTAAACAGATTTTAGTTTCAAATTCTCAATCATTCTGCTCAGTGAAACTCAACCATCCATCTGAAGGACCAAGAAGAGAAAAACATTTTGACTGGAGGGGGACTTTAAGAAATCATTTAGTCAATACTTTATGGTTCAATAATATGTTGTTATGTTAAAGGGGCAATCCATCGATTGAGGAATGAGAAATGAATGATGTTGATAATGTGTAGTTGTTTAGAGTTGAAATTAGGAGTGTTTTCCGTTATTAAAAGCACACTGCACATTTTTTCTGCTCCTTTGTTAGAGTATGAAGTTATATCCAAAATTGTAGGACCTCATGGAGAGGAGGTGTCCATACTGACGACCAACCAGACACACACAGCGGTAGAGAATCTCAAACCAGAGAGCAGGTATGTAACACAAGACTGCTGTTAGACATTAAAGGACTGGTTCACAAAAAAAAGACTGTCTTAAAACAACAGTCAGATGCCCATATGGCATACTGACTGTTAAAAGATGCGCTTCAAATGGGCTTTCAATGTAAGTGATGTGGGCCAAAATCAGTGTATCCACACAGTCATTTTGTGCAAAAATACATTTAAAAGTTGTTCAGCTTATATGAAGCTTCAGCAGTCTGACCTAGTCATATCAAGTGGATGCGTGCCAGATTTACAGTTTTTTAGCATCAAATTCCTTCAGACAGTGTTTCCCTGTTGAGCTGTGGTGGAAGGAAGCACAGAAACAAAAACAGGGACTTTGGGACAAAAAGGACTGTAATGTTGAAAGACATCTACTTGATTTCACTCATTTGGACACGTCATGAGCTTCAGATAAACTTTTAAATACATTTTTGCACAGAAGGATGACTGTGGATTTTGTCCTCCATCACTTACATTCTAAGTGTATTCTGGCTCCTGACTATTGGGAACCTTTCCTCTAATATGTCTATTATCATTTTGTATCTGAACTCATCATGATGTTTCTCTTTCTGAAGTCTTCCATTTGTTTATTTGTACAGGATATACATACAAACCTTTAGCTTAACAAACACATTATACTTGAGATGCTGGCTTATTACATTAGAACAGTTCACCATAGACTTCATCAAGAGCGGTGTATTAGTTTAAATGCCCCTCCACTTTACGCAAGACTAAGTCACAAATGAATAAGTCATAAATGAATCACATTTGATTTTTCACATGCAAATTGGCCAACAAGACACGAAAGCTGAGTAAATCTGGCTGGATTGGTTCACTGAGTTTTTAATTAGATCTCAGCATCTGGACTCTCAAAACTCACCAGAACCTTCCCCTGGGCTGGGTTTGCTAACCCAACGATTGCCAGGACATCTGAGCACAGCACATGGAATAACCATCAGCTGCTTGTGTTTGTGCGTGTGTGTGTGTGACAGAGTGTGTGTGACCCTTCTTACTTTGCTGTCCAAAGCATGAAAATATCTCAGTTGTGGAGAAGGGAAGAATTCAGATTGAAAACTCCTAAAAGTTTTGATACACATTTTATTCATTTTTTCTGTATGTCTCAAATTTATTGTTCTTAATATGTAATTCTTGTTTCAGTTATGAATTTCAAGTAACACCAAAGAATGAGCTGGGAAGCGGACCCTCCAGTGATCCTGTGTCTTTCAGCACAGAATCAGGCAAGTTTTTACAAACCATGTAATCCATGTTAACCATAAGAGGAAATCCCTGATAAAAACTGATGTGTTTTCTCTTACATAATTAGTTTCATGTCAGCGCCACCATATATATAGTTAATTATCAGATGACGATTAGTGTTGCATAGCATCCCAGAAGGTGGGCTATTAGGCAGTTGTTAGTGTAATGATTTCAACATGGCAAACTGATCCCACTGATTAAGACTCAAGGGCGTTGTCAGCTTACCAGATGTCATTTGAGGTTTCTAACAGAGGCATATCATCCACCTGGTAATTAGAGTAAGCTAATTTAAAAGCTGAATTTGCACTGATTGTTGTGCAGCTTAAGTATCAACTATTGTGTTTTTAAACTCATGATGAGAACACTAAGATGGTAAAGCGTTGTCTTGCCCCTGTGCAATCAAAGTCTTGCCTTTATGGGATAAACACTGTGACTACGATGCCGAATTGGCTCTAATACAAGTTAGGGTTCATCTAGCACAATATCCATGATGTCTCATGGCTCTGCATTCATTTTAAGTTGTTTTGATGATGTTATTCATTGCAACTTTCCCTCGCATTTGTAGCGGATCCTCGAGTCAGCGAACATGTTTCAGGTGAATATTGTTATTTCCTCTCATTGTCAGTATGTTGCAGAAAAGTGATGCTTTTTCAAAATGTTGAATGTTCCCTAGTTTAACATGCATTAAGCATTTTTGCATCTAATGACTTCCTCACAGGAAAAGATGCCATCTGGACTCAGTTCCCATTTAAAACCGATGCCTACTCTGAATGCAACGGGAAGCAGTATGTCAAGAGAACTTGGTACCGAAAGTTTGTGGGTATCCAGCTCTGCAACTCCCTGAGATACAAGATCTACCTGAGTGACTCTCTCAATGGTAATTACAGTCCACTGAAACATTAACAAACTAAGCAGCTTGTTAGGGCCACCAACAAATTACAATTACAAAAGGGGATGGCTGTTATACTGAAGTGTAGACTTAACTTCTCTTGACTCCTTCCTCCGATTTCTAGTGGATTATCAAGTCAAACCAATTACAGCCCCAGATTGAAGACTAGTCATGTGTCATGATTTTTGAATAGCCAACAACACACTTTCTCATCCATCTCTGTAGGGAAGTTCTACAACATTGGCGATCAGGCAGGACATGGTGAAGACCACTGTCAGTTTGTGGACTCCTTCCTGGATGGACGGACTGGCACCCAGATGTTAGCTGACCAGCTACCAGGCAGACAAGGTATTTTGGTTTAACATATCCATTAATAAATCATAAATACAGGTCTTCATTATGTAGACTTTAAACCTGTCACTTCTTGTACCAGGGTTCTACAGAGCGATGAGACAGGAACCTGTTGCCTTTGGTGAGATTGGAGGGAAGTCACATGCTACTTATGTAGGCTGGTATGAGTGCGGCACACCCATACCTGGGAAGTGGTAAGACCTCCACTGGGCTGTCTAGGAAGTATGACTTCCTTAATGGTGAGGAAGAGGAAGAAGAGGAGTACCAAAGACGCCTGACCTGGCCCAAGGGGAAGTGGGCCTCTCTTTCATGTTACCATGGACACTGTAGAAAGGTCTCTCTGTTTGAAGTCAGCCTACTCTCCCAGGTATGAACCTGTACAGGACTATTAGGTGTCACACAGCTCTATGGGGTGTAACATTGGTCTTAATTTCTCTATTTATCAAACATGTTACAATGGAGGAAGGAATGCAGGAGTTTGAGTGAACAAAAACGCTGAATATACCGTAATAACAGAGAAAATGTTGGGAAGCTGGCTCCCAAAATGTAATGACTTGTATGATATTATTTATCAAGGGATTGTTATTGAATATCTTGTGTGTGATCGGGCTTTTGAGAAGAGAAAGTACAAATACTTCCCAATACTTGCATGGCTATGAACACACACATAGATTGATCATTTGTATACAGAAATAAGATGCCAATCATATACTGATTGTACATTTGGACACTGTAAAATACAAGAACGCAAGTACACACAGACATGCAGAATAGACCTTCTGCTGGCCCTAAGGGATTATTAGCAGTTACATTTTGCACAGTATTAAACTTTTGTTCATATATGTATATGGTGTTAAATGCAGTATGTGTACCACAGATCATAGATAATAGTTTTCAAGTTTGAATGTCTTATAATAGATGTAACAGCTTCAGCCAAATTGTTGATCTATTGTGAAAAAGCCAAAACTTCAGATGACTTGGAAACAGAAGAATTTTGTATTTTTTAGTGCCCATGCAGTCTTTTCCGGTATTTTATAAAAGAATAAAATATGTATTAAAAACGATTAACTGTGCTTTACTGTGGAAATGACAATTTATGAAATGATAATTTATGTTTTTGTGTTCAAACATGCAAAATGTACATAAAACTTTAAAGAAACTGAACGTTTTTTCCACATCTATGACTGCAGTTGTTTTTGATGTACCATGTAGACAATGATCAGCAATAAATCTTGTTTTTATATTTACTGATATTCATTTCCATTTGACTTCAATTCCTTTTTAATTAAAGGAAAAGTTGACATTTTGGGAAATATGCTTGTTTCCTTTCTTGCCATGAGTTTCATCACATTTTGATTCCACTCATGTCTTTGCAGTAAATATGGCTAACGGCTAACTTAGCTTAGCACAAAGAAATTGCTGCTAGCCTACCAGCACCTTTTAAACTAATTAATGCATTTTTTATCTTGTTTACTATTACAGGCCGGAGTCAGGGTAACAATTTCCACATTTCCAGTATTTTTGCCAAGGAAAGTTATCTGCCTGCTTGAAATAGCTTCATACTTAGGACAGAGTGGTATCAGAGACACATGAGTGGTATCAGTCTTAATTATCTGCAAGTGAATGAATAAGCCTATTTTCCAAAATGTCAAACTTCTTTTTTATGATGCAATAGCAGAGTGTTTTTGTGCTTAAATTCTGATCTCAACCTGAAAACAGAGGGTATGTAATACAGAAATGAACTCCAGTAGCCATTAAGCCTATATAATAAACCCTGAACACTATAAACCTATACAATAAATCCTAACTATCAATATTGCAGACTATTTACAGCGGTCAAATTCATCTAAAATGAGTGATGTCAGCTTGGCACTGATTACAATGAGGGTGTTAGATAACTTCTCTAAATTATCCTTAATAAAACCTTTGCGCTCAATTGCCCTCACTCAGTTAGACAGTTTGACATGAAAGACCAACCACATGCTCCCACGCCACATGTCTCAGCCAACCACAACCCTCAGACAGGAAAACAAAATAGGGACACCAGCATTACCACAGTTTTCCAAATCCGGTTGGGGGAGAAGGGGAAAAGGGAAGCCAAACTTAACAGACATGAACTCAGAAACCACAGAGAGTGTGTTGAGAGAAAGACAGTGAGCTGACAGGGCCAAGAGCTGCACAGTCAAAACAAAAAGTAAAAAATAAACTCCATCTGGGTCTCAATCATTTATTAGGTTCAAGAAAAAAATGTTACAGTTTATACATAAACAACTAATCTCACTTGAAGGTGGAATTTGCTTTGATTTTTTAGTAAAAACCAGTGATAAGAGAAAGAGAAAGAGAGCAATCGCAAGCTTTACTGGAGGTGATAGAACAAGCTAAACAGAAGAAAAAACTTTTTTCATGAGACTGGGATCTACAACTCCCATAAGCCATCACTTAGCTAGTGTTCCCAACATGGGGCAGTTTCATTGACAAATTATTAATACCGACATGGTGGTGAAATTGATCAAATAAACAACAAAACAAAACATACAAAACATAACAACAAGGAGTAACATTTCATTTAGGTAGTGTCTTATAAATGCATCCACGCACAGTAAACCAAACATGGCTGAGATGTACGACACAGATGCTGATCTGACTCAGTAAATGAAGTGTTACCATGAAAACAACATTAAACTACAGTTTGTGAAACAGCCTGTTTTGGTCTTCCAGGTGTGCGCATACAGACTTGTTACATTTTTACAAAGACGGGTACAAGAGGGCAGAGCAGACAGTGGTGGTGACAGGAGACGAGGGACCAAAAAAAAAAAAAAAAAACCCACAAAAAAAACAGGGAACGTACGCCAAGGCCAGAACACAGAGGTGTGTTGGAGAGACAGCATACAAACACTAACCATCAGACTTGGTGGGGGTGGGGGGTGGGGTTGCTTGTTTTATATTTGGACTTGATATTTGTACGAGGGGAGATGCAGAGCAATAAAGCATGTTTCCTGCACCCAGTCCAAACAGTTGGAGCCACATAGAGGGTAGGGAGTTTGGGTGTGTGTAAGGATCGTCCACTACCCTCTTTTACCGGTATCCGGGACCTGGCTGGGTGTAGCCCTGGCCGTAAGGGGGGCGGTTGCGAGCATACGGGTTAGCAGCTCCGGGTGGAGGGGTGACAGTGTTGCCCGGAGGCGGGGTGTATCCTGGGCGGGGCTGGTACCCAGAGCCGGGCTGGGAGCTGGGCGGCAGGCTGTAGTTGGCAGGCTGGGAGGCCTGGGAGGTATAGTTTTGAGGAGGGAATGCTCCTGGTGGATACTGCTGGGCTGCCTGAGATGGATGAGGCTGCTGCTGGCCACCCTGGAAGCCCGCTGCTGGGGCTGGACCAGGGGCAGGAGCCTGGGAGGAGGGAGGCGCATAGCTCTGGAACTGCTGCTGCGGCGGCTGTGGTGGACCGGGCTGAGGGGCTCCGGGCTGAGAGCTGTATCCTGCTGAGAGGGGCAGGTAGAAGAAAATCTCTTTAATTCACTCCAGAGAGGAAAGAAATCCACCTCACTTCACAACAAACCACAAATTTAATGGTGAGCATTTTTGCTCTTACCAGGGTATTGCATACCATACTGCTGCTGTTGTGGGGCACCTGGTTGCTGAGGCGGGTATCCACCTGGAGCCTGGTACTGCTGATACACCTGACCTGAAAACAGCAGAGAGAGAAACTGTCACCCACTATTCATTCATCTATGTGATATTCTAGCTTCATCTAGACTTGTAAATTGAAGTGTCTCATATGAAATTCAAGACACTTCCATTTACACATAGCCACATACAGTATGTCTCTCGGCCAAAGCAGGAATCTGATTGTAATATGTCTTAGTTGTGTTGAGCTATATGCAAATCAGGACAGCCCCACTTAAGCCCCAAGTGTGGTGGTAACACACCTAAAGCTGCCAAAAACATTAAAACATTAACGACTACCCACAAACTAACACAAACATTCGGGCTGTTTCTGAAATCACTCACGTCTTTATTTATTACGCACTTTATTTACCCTCTGCCATTTTATTTGAGTGTCCAAATCCTGAGGGTGTTAATTTCTCCACTACATAGTGCCTTCAAAAATTCCACAATGGAAAAAAAAGTAGTGTCCATGACATTAACATTGCTTTCTGCTAACAATCCCACAATGCAATAGGTTGCATTTTACAAATGTGAGAATTACTGTAGTGTGACTCCACATCTGTCAGTGATGAGGTTAAATGAGGGCGATTAGTAGGTTTAAAATCTTAATCTTCTGCTCTCTATTGAGTGAACTATGTGTGCATTATATAGAGAGCATTGAAAAATTGAATTATTTTGGACACAGTCATGGATGACTGCCTACTCGCTAGCCCACACTGATCAACACTCTTACACGCGTATATCATGGTTTCACTTATCAGGGATCAGATTCATGTTACAACGGCCACTTCAATATGATCAAATATGGTGAAATCACTAGAGCCTTGGTTAATTTCAGTGTAACTTAAGCTTCTATTATCAGAGGGGACAGACCATGTGCAGGCTTCAACAGATCACTTACTGATGTAGTTACAGTAAGTGTCTTGGAGTGACATGCATTTACCCCTTTTCAACATCTGGCTAGAATGTGTTTAGTCAGATTACAATGTGTCCCGAATGCTTCTTGGCTGCATTTACACTTAGCTTTTTTGATACTGGATAGCTATCCGTTGCACATGAAGCAACTGTGTAAATATGGTTTCTGTATCTTCATGGAAACACCTGTGCACCTGGACAGAATAATACACGAGTGCTTCCATAGAAACAGCTGCAACCACTTTGATATAAGTGTTTGCTGCTAAGAGCGCAATACCCAGAGAAATCTGTCTGTGGCACATTACAGTAAGAATTGGCTTCAAGCTATAGAGCAGCACACAGGTGCCCGAGCAGACGTAAACACACACACACACACAAAAGATGTAAAATCTCTTAAAACAGAGGCTGACGCATATACCTGCTATCAAGATGCTGTATACACACAGACGTGCATAACTCAACAGGCGCCATCCTCCTCACCAGACATGTCTATGTTTGCAGACAGTGACTTCCTGCTGCACTTTTATTAACCATGACTTCACCAGTCCACACTGCCTACGTGCACATGTGGAGGATGGTCACAATCACCTCGACAACTGTTCAACTCGACTCAGTGTTGTGACTTAAAGTAAGTAATCCTTTAAAGGCCTCTGTACACCCAAAGGAAGCCTGGAACATCATGTTACACATATTAGCCCATTTGAGTGGTGTGACGAATAATCAATACTATTTGGCTCAAGAGGGACGCCATTGCACAATCTTTTTTTTTTCATGTTTCAAAAAACATGGAAAGTTTTTCCTTGTTTTTTTTAATTAGCTTACAAAGTTTTCCATTGAATGAAGACTTGGCAGACCAATGGTCGCCTTTATACGAGACCCAAATCTTACCCCCAGATCCGCCTGGCATATAAATCGGGGTGACTGCACATGAAAAGCACAGAGAGTGAAAAAGAGCAACATCAGAGTCCAGTGTTTTTTTTCAAGAGCTGGTAAAACTGGTGCTTTTCCACTCTTTGGGAGGGCTGATATAGTAGTACTTACAATTCTGTGTCAAAACAGAACAAAGCTGAAAAGGAGATGAGGACCTCCTATTTAATGATTTTGTACTACTGTCAAGGAACCTTAATGTACTCAAGAATAAGCATTAATGTTATTATTATACCTCCATACTTTGGAAGAAATTTTTTATTTTCCATCCACTGGTTCATGATTTAAACATTCAAAGCAGCACTTCCATGCGTACAAAATTAACTTTTTATATTTAAATAGTCCAAGAGGCTAATGCTAAATGTGCTTACTTTACATTGCTCAAAGGGACACAACTAAATACTGCTAAAATCAATTTGGCTTTGTAGTATCTTTTTTATAAGCAGAGCCGTGATGTGGCAACCATGTGTTATCTCACTGACAGCACCTTTAACATGAGCACCATGGTCTTTATTGTGTGAAGAGGCATGTGTGTGAAATTGGCTGCTTCTCCTGTTCTCCTTGGTCTGTAATCCATCATGAGTCTTATGTAAGAAGGATGCGTGGCTGCTTCTTTCACCTCAGTGTAGCCAAGAGGTCGGCCATCGGCCTGCTAAGTGTTCGCGGGACAGAAATGACAAGGGGCTCGCTGACAGAGCCGCACTGTTTCAAGAGCGGACAAACCACAAGTTGGGAAAATGATGTTCATTGGAACAAAGCACTTGGCTGTAGTTCTGCTGACCTCTGAGCATGCCTTTATAAGGAGTCATGAGAACATGGTCTTATTTTTTAAATAAACATTTCACACCAAGCACATGTCTGCCCATCTGATAAAGAACCCCACGCAACTGTTTGAGCTGTTGAGACATATGCATGTGTTTACAGTTTCTTTCTCTCTTGCGCAGATGTAAATTATTGCCAAGGGTCCATCGGCATCTGACAGACAACAGGTCGAAATCTTTACCATCTGCTTATGGATCTCATTAGCAGCATTCTCATGGCAACGTGTAATTTAAGCTTTCATTAAAAGTGAGCTTAAGGCTGCCTTTAAAAAGCCACACATGCCCAGTTGGCATCCAATCTCATGTATAACTGTTTTACAAATTCTTGTGCATCAACTGGCTGATTTGCCTTGAGGCTGTCATACTGACAAACAGTCTCTGCATCCAGAGGCAGGAAGAATGTGAGGACAGAGAGTTTAATGTCTCTAAGTGCCAACCATGTGCAGCCTTGCTTGGCGTAAGGAAAGAGATGAGGAAGGGATACTGTGATAAAGGCATGTATGAGTAGTTGACAAACTCTTCTTTGCCACTTTGGGGTTTGAGATATACTGAAATATCTAAAAACCTATCACAAGACCAAAAGATGGTATCTAGCAAGAGCTGCCAGTCTATGTAATCCTGTCCTGCTTAACTTCTTACTCACAGAGGGGCTTGGGCACTTACTACCTCACATCTAGCTGCCAATACACAGCGATGGGAACTTGAAACTCTTCCCTGACAATGGCAATTCCATTAAAAAAAATCCCATCTTCATTTCAGTAATGGCATCCCCGAGTCACCACCTCTAGTAATGCCTGAAAGTAATGGTCAGAATCAGGGTGTAAAATTATCTTTTCCATCCTGTCCTCTGGTTAGTCAAAGCTTAAATTATACCAGCCAATAGATTGTTTTTTTGGTCAGTGAGGGAAGCATTTGTACCAGTCACTTGCAAATTTTACCAGCATTTGGCTTGTGGCTGGTACTAATTTTGTTCTCTGGTCAGAATCAAACAACACACAAGCAAATAAGTTACTTATGATATTAGGCCGTCTGTTGTTTCTCCCATTCTTTGTGTTATAGAAGAAGAGGGGAAAAAAAGAACCAAGAATAGCTTTCTGTTGAGCTGGCTGTTTGTGTGCGACATGATGTGTCGGTGGCCAACCCCGTGACAGAATAAGTCTTCCTTCTGAACCAACTAAACTCTTACGAAGCCCTAAGGTTAGGTCCTGTGACGCTAACCAGGCCAAACCATAAACCACCAGTTAAATTGGAGAACTCATACCACGTGTGCTGATCGTGTCACAGGTGCGGTCAGACGTCAGCCGTCTGACTGCTCTGAATGGAAGTAATGCCTCTCACACGCTGCTACAAAAGGCATCTCCTATTCACAAGTGGTCTTGGCATTCAGCTGGACCAAACCACGAGATGAAACCAATCCAGTCCATTTACAGCAACATGGTAATCAAAACAGAAGGTTTCACCTCTCCGTGACTCTGTTAACTTGACTGGGCCTCTTTTCATGACAAAAACAAAACACAGCAGATAATCACTTATTTTAAAGGTGAAGGCTGGATACTGGCTGCTGTTGATGTCCAAAACACATCAATGAGCCACACCACTGGGTGAGAGGTCTACAGTACATGCACAATTCTAGTAAGTAAGATCAATTCAATGCTGGTTTGGCTCTGCATGAGATTTGTTGACAAAGACAAAAATATAGAAAATCTGCATCCTTATCATTTAAGTAAGATCATTTGATAAGGGAAATGGAGAAGCAAAACTTTCCCTCTGAACAGTATCCTATATACTGTGTTGTTGTGAAAATCAGGCAAAGTAAGACTTGTTTTTACCATCGCACTGCCTGATCCTTCTTCATTTATCTCTATTTAGGCCTTGGGTTTGGGCCCAACATGCGTCTGCGTTAAGGATTGCACACAGGGGAGTGCTGTGATAAGGCCTCCTCAGAGGAAGATAAATACTAATTCCAAGGATACTCTTGTTTACATACTGTTGATTAAGATTCCACCACGGTTAGGCTCAAGGATCATTCCTCATTGAATGAAACTTGCTGCCTCGACAGCAGAATGGATCAGACTGCCAAAAACAGTTGCTTAGAGTTGCTACAGTAAACTGCAAACTCCAGATGATGTAACTAAGTCATAAAATGTATATTCATCCTGTCTGCTAAGCTCCTCCATTAATTATTTTGATTGAAATGATTTGCTGCATCTTCTTTATTTTCTGTTTCTTTCAGTTTGCTCTGCTCATATCATATTACCTCACATATAATATTCTTCCACTTCATTAATATTGTACTTGATCTAATTTGCTATGGGTCTCTGGCAGGGTGAAAATGATACTGTCTGTAATCCTATGAGAGCTAATATGATGGTAAGTGACACAGACACTACACAATGGTATTATAATATGGTCTGAGTCTATCATTATACAAAATCACTCATAAATATGCAATTGTTCTGTGAGTGGGCAGAACTAGGAGTGTCACATCTCACATGTAGGACTGTAGTGACTGTGGAATGGGAGAAGTGTTTACCTTATATTCATTCAGCAGTGGCAGTGAGCGTTGCTGCTAAAATTTCACTTGTTCATTAATATCAATGGGCTACTAATGATTTTCAGTCACATTGTGCGAGCATGACAACAAACATCATCATGGAATTGCATCAAACCCCTGAATCCTCCCTCTTCACATTCTTTAAAGGACATCTACGTGAAAAGTACTGTTAGAAGAGTAAAACAGTAGCGTAGCTTCTTTAAGGACTACGGCAGTGTGTAGTGTGTGCGTAACAAGTGCTTGGTTAGGCGAGTGGCAGAAAAGGCACTGTGAATACGAACAGAACAGAGGAAAAGGTTAGCAGTAAATGTACAGTAAAGACTACAATGTAGTAGTTAATATATGCTGCAGCTTCTCAATACCAAGAAAAGTGGCTAGCCTAATCCGACCTGGCTCACTAAAGCTGGACTGAACTGACCTTTAAGGTAGACCAGCTATTCTCATTTAGTCAGCCAGATCTTTAGATTAGACATTTTATGACACTGACTAATTTTTAAATTACAGCTAAAATCATGTGTCTCTAGGTGGTGGACTGATAAATATACTGTAAGAACTAACGCCACTAATCCAGAATGTTTCAAAGATTAACTTCAGTACTTATCTCACATTACAGCAGATAAATAGGACAATTTATAGTCTTTGGAAATTTTAGAACAACATTGAAACTTTCTTGCACAACGGGGACTCACATTTTAGTGGAGCCACTTTGGTAGTAACGTTGGAGGAACATAATATGTAATGGCATCACTGTGAAAGAACATTTAATTGTGTAACCACCCACAATGCAGGGTTTCTGACTCCCTGCGGTCTTTTGAACAATATCCCACAGCGCATGCCTAACAGGCATACCTTCCTCGTCAGCTATTATGCTGTGTTAAACATGGCATGTGTGCATGTGGCTCACCATCCATGCCAGCTGGGGGTGCCTGTTGTACTCCAGGATAGGGAGCCTGTGGTTGGGGGGGCACTCCTGGCTGAGGGGCTGCAGACGAGGAGGAAGCAATGCTGTCAGGCGTTCCTGAGCGCTCCTCTGGTGCAACCACTGGCAGAACTACAGACACCACAGAGGGAGACAGGCGTGCGCTGGAGATATGAATGCCTTATGTGACGGTTAAAACAAAACAGCAAGCCAGCGAAAAAACATCTGTTAAATTTAAAAGTGACGTGCCAGTCATGCGCCCTCACGAAAATAACAGCAGAGATTAAAGTCAGATTAATTTACAATAGCATCCTTAAATTTTCTGCGGTTGGTTAGTGTGTGATACCTGCAGGCTGGTCCTCGCTCAGGCCAAAAGCGGAGATGACATTCTTGCTGACTTCGTCCTGGTTTTTTAACGGGTCGAAGGCTGACATGCTGGCTGCGCTAACTGGGATAGCCTGTTTCACTGTGGTTTCTGCTGTCACCATCTTACCCTCACGTCCATCCACTGATTCTAGAAATGAAGCCAGGAAAATGTGTAAGCGCTGACAGATTGAAATGGTGCAAAACATGTATGCCACATTTTGCATGAGTCAATTATAAACACATTTGTTGTTAGACCACGAACACAAACATGTAGTAAAAAAGGGTATAAGGGTCTGAGTAATCTTCAAAAACAGGTTTTTAAAATTAACATTGCCAAAGCCTCGTAAACCTTGACCTTAATTATAACTCAAAAAATAAATCCACCTGTTTGTCTCAGCAGGGTGCCAAAAGGCAGCATACAGATAACCGCTTCCCATTTCATTGCTTGATTCAAGCCAAATCACATTTGAATATGTACTTGATGAGGAGTGAGCAGAAAGAAAAAGCTACATAAAGTTACAGTTCACAGAGGATTACAAACAGCGACTGAAAATCAGTTTTAATACAGCAGCCAACTACCATAATGTAAAATAACTCCACACTGTCCTTAAGCAAATGCTTTGGTCATTTATGATGACGAAGGAAGGGCGTGTGTGGGTGTGAGTGACCACAGTTCAACTGGACTAAACTACAACGTATGCAGTATGTAATTATACAAGTGCCGCATGCTGTCTTTCCACAGAGGATGTGGCATGTGTGTTCATCTGGCCAGCGCGGGATGTCAAGCCCGATGCCATATTTAAAAACTCCATATACAGAGAGTATATCTGGCTGTGATAGGCTTAATCAGTATTGTGTGAACTCATTTGTGTCTCGTGTTTAAAACAATTCAGAGACCAGTTGTGCACACATAAACTGCAGGAAGACTCGAGGCATTACAATGTGTAAGTGTGTGTGTGTGTGTGTGTGTGTGTGTGTGTGTGCTTGGTGGGGGAGTGCTTACCACTGACAGGTGCTGTAGCAGCCAGACCAGGCTCTGTGGGGGGCTCCAGGCTGTCCAGGAGGTTGTTGACTTTATTCCTGAGCTCAATGAGCTCCCTGCGCAGGTACTTCACCTGGCTAGACTCCAAAGGACGTGGCTGACCATTCACTGAAGATTTAAAGAAGGAGTTAAGGGACACAAATGAGCAAATTAAAGAGAATCTTGTAATCTGTTTGGGGACCGATTTAGCAAAGTCAAACATTTTCCATCCCTGCACAGCGTTTGTGTGTGAGACCTCGAGGAGGCTGATGGATAGAATTTGATTCCTGATCGCTTTTACAGGATACAGCAATCCCCTGGTCAGTACCATTATTAATGGGACTTTTTTGTGCATTACTGAATCTGGATCTCATTAAATCTGATTGTTCCCCACTTGGGACAATACTGCCTTGAACTTCAACTTGCTTATTGATACAGATCATGGTCAAGAACTAAGTTACACCAATGAGCTATTAAGACTTTATAGGTCAGACTGTGTAAAAGTGTGTCAACGGTCTGTCATATGGTAAACCAAACCAAAAATGGCAGGAAAACCAAGCAGCCTGACCTCACACCCAAAAAAGAATGCAGACTAACAGACTGATAATACACATGAATGCTTGTAGGTAATTAACATCTTCCATATACATGTGTGAATAACGTGTGACCTGGAAAAGCTGTTAATTCCAAACTAAGTATGCGTGCATTATGAATGATGATCTGTCCCAATTCTGTTAGCTCTGCACTTGTAATATCTGGTATTAAAGGGATCATCTATCACATGGTTGAATCTGCAAAGCCATTCACAACAACAGCCAGCCCAACACAGGGAGCTTCATCCTCACTGCACCAGCTCTGCATTGAGCAAAGCAAGAAGCCCTGGCTTGTAGGTTAGCTTTTCTTTCCACTAACTGTGTGTATATTTAAAATGAAATAAAGTCACACATAGTGCTTAAATGTGTATCTGAAGATGAAAATAAAACAATCACATTAACCAATCTGTAGGAAACACAGTAAAGTTAAAATTATGCTCTGTTCCTCCATGCCTCATAATGTACTATGGCTTAGCAAACTGAACCCTTGTGACCTGAACCACACAGGTCACTCTTAACTACTTTCAACTCTCATTTTCCCACTACAGAGTTGTAGACGAGTGGAATTTCCATTGCAGAAGACCGAATGTGAGAATGAAGATTGCCGGACATTCCCTTCTCGCACAAGTTTCTTGAGTTTGAGTGGATAATGCTGAACAGAGATGCACGGGGTCATGAGGCGCTGCGCTGAGACACGAGCTGCAATGAGATTCCATCTACTCTTGCTCGCTTTGAATATCGACACATGTCGAAGAATATCAGTTCCACGTGAGGGCGCGACATGTGATGACAAGCCATGGCTCGGCTTTGATTGGGAGAGGAAGTAAAATATTTTTAAAAGAAGAAAAGAAACAAATATCTCTATGGATCCCTGGCTAAAACAGCAGCAACCAGAGGACAGACTGGCTGGAAGAGCTGCACGGCAAACAAGCTGTCAGTGCAGATTCAAGAGCATAGTGAGTGTGTGTTACTGCATGTATAACTTTGTGCAATTCATATTCGACTTTTAGATCTAGATTAGATTGTTACATTTTACTGATTAAAGTCCATGTGTGCTATGCTTATGAGACATTTTCATAGCTGATAGCAATATTTTGTATTCCAAACTACAATTTGATTCCTAGCAAAATGGAGACACATTTAGGCTATATAAGAGCAAAGCATTGGAACATACTCCTGCCTTTAAATGAATTACATAAACAGGAAAGAGAATAATTCATGAACATGAACAAAAAACACATGTGATATAGAAACAGCCAGCCAGGACATAAAAAACATATCATCAATAAAATTACCAAGTATTTAGATATTTACAGATGCTGACCCTCATGCGCTTATGGCCTTATATGGGCATGTATTCTTTGCTGTGATTGAAAAAAACAAACAATCCCAGATGGCAATCAGTACAATTAAATTAATGATGTGCAATATACTTTATCATCAAGTCTGCATGTGTCTGCCTTCTTTACTTTCATGCCTGTAATTTATGTATGATAACGAAACTTGTAATCAAGATTTTTTGGGTTTTTATTGTTTGTCTGGAAAAGATCACACTTGTAACACCTTAGCTTCATGTGTATGCCATGTAGCTGCTGGGTTCGTCTTGTTTTCAAGAAACAGAACTGGATTCTGATTCAAGCAATGGTCATATTATAATCTAGGTCAAGTAAGGCACTGCATGCAAATACTCTTGTAAAAACTCTGAAACCTGTCAACACAACTTTATGTAACATGTTGTTGAAACTGAGAAAAACAGGCTTCAACCTGACATGATAGGGTGATGTCATTAATTCTTATATGACCTACAACTGAAGTCACACAGCTACATGGCTATTGAATGATTGTGGACTAAAAAAGTGGAAGATATTTAAGATTAAGAACCAGTATAACTGGATCTTTTGTCAAGATGCACATCTACTGTCTGTACTGTTTGTTTGCTGAACCAGCCCTTAGTGACATACAGAAATTCCACACCAAATTAGTCATAAGGGAGTGCAGACAACTTTCAGACACACAGAGAGGTGTTGTGAAAAGCTTAAGCTGGACTGCCCTCCAGTGCCCGGTTGCTGTAAATGATTCTCCATTTATAGCAGATGAAGAATCATCTTGGTGTAGAGTTTATCATGACGAGGTTATCATGTGAAATGAAGACTTTAAAAACCTACAGGCTTAAGGTGTGGGATTTCTCAAAGCAAAGTTCAATTAAAAGGAAATGCTTTAACGTCTTACCAAACAAAGTCAGTTTGAGTATTCTACTGCACTGGATTGCGAAGGAGAGATCAGAGCTGTCGAAGATGGTGATGAGGTCATCATCTACAAAAAAGGAACAGAGCAGATGATTCACTGTATGGCAAATTATCTCTAATTAACAAAATATGTTGAGATACCAAAACAAAAAACAACCTTTACTCCCTTATTAGAATTACATAGTCAAGTGAACCAATGTAATGTTCACATGATCAGTACCAACTGCACCTGACTTCATAATAGATAATGTGGTCAGGGGAAGACTCAACACTGACATTTTTACCCTTGAGAATAATTAGGGCAGAGCAGACCTGAGCCAGGTGTCCCGACTCACCTTCATCCTTGTATTTGATGGTAACCTCGTCGTTACTCTGCAGCTTGCCCCTGAAGACACGTTGCATCATCAGCACCAGCTCATCATAAGTAATGTCCTCGTTATGGATAGGGATGCGTCTGATGTCATCACCCAACTGGGCTTTGATGATCAGCTTCCCGCTCAGGTCCAGCTGGCCGTTCATTGTGCGGTCCGACCTCTTCTGCTCCAACCACTAAACAGGGTCACAGAGGAAGCAGTTTTAACAACAGCCAATTAAATAATAAGTCCATTGACTTATTATGGCTGCAAGATAGTGGTTACAGTCATAATGATTATTTAACACAGTATTGGTCACAGTTATATGTGCATTCATTTTTGAGAACAAAATAGCATCATTCCAAATGGTCAGAAAACCTCCACTTTAAATGCAAGATTTCTTAATAGGTACAATGGGAAAGTTTAAATCTTGAAATAAAAAGTGACTTCATGAAACATGTGTTTAATATCATCACAATAAAGAAAAGCAACTAAATGCACTCATCATAGCCGTAAAACTGAGGCCCTGGGGAAGAACAGATTTGTGTAAGTCATTGTTTTGATTAACATGTGGTTGTTACATTAATAAGTATGATTGGGTTATGATGAAATTAGCAGCTGCTCTTGACATTGATTGGGCTTTATTGTCTTGCTTGAGGGCACCTTGACAACTACAAACAGAGGGAGCGTGCTTCCCTTTACTTTCAGTCCCTGGTAAACATGATTTGATTTGACAGTGTTCACTTCCAAACAATGAGACTATCTCCCCCTGGGGAGATATAATCTCTGTCACAATAAGAGGACAATCCAATCAAAACTATGCCTATACATTTACAATGCCATACAGTTTCACTTTATCTGCAGAGTCTAAGGGTCAAACAACGCCAAGTGATGTGGCAAAGACTTTTCTAAGCTATGATAGATCTCCTTACAGACTTTGACTCTAGTGGCTCTTTCATGGGGATCATATATGAGATATTAATTATGTCATGTGTATAATCACCTTATTAACCTTCGATTTCGTTTAACTGTAACTTGTATGTAATAAAATGAAGAAAGCCTGCTGACTGTGGTACACCAGTGTGTCTCTGCTTGATCATATGTAGTCACCAGTCGGATTGACTGTGACAATATATTACTGTGAATTCAATCTCAGAGATGCTCCGGCTTTGCCTGTCCTGGCCAGATGAATAATTGGCTGGATGCTAAGGGTTATGTGGTAGCTAACGTTTAGCAGAGCAACTACGTTACTACGTAAACACACAGATGTCGACTGAGATTAAAAATTGGTAAATTGTAATCAAACGTTTCAAATGTCTCCCACATTATTTATTTTAATGTTGGCAAATCGCAGAGTCATCTGTCAGTGGCGCACATACTTTATCCTAAAAGTTTGCTAGGCCAGTGTCAACGATGACAATACAAACTATACATTGTGTTTTAAATAAACTAACAATATAGTTAATATTCCACTGTATTACGTTTGTTCACCACAAAATAATCTGCCTCAATTTCAGCTTCGCGTTGTTAGCAATCTGTCAGCAAAAACAGGTTTTACTATAGCTCACTATGTAATAGCTACCATAAATAAACATTCAGAGCTAGGTAATCCATTACATTTTTAAAACAAGAATGCAACATCGTCACTTTCCTTACATCAGAACAGATTAACTGTTAGTCGTGGTGTGAATCTTTTTATAAGTTACTTTCCACGAATCGCTCCCAACACCTGTTTGGATGAGCTAGCGTAACATTAGTCAGCTAACGCTAACTGGTTAGCTAGCTAGCTAGCTAGCCACATACAGTCAATCAATGATTGCAAAAATACTGTGGTGTGGTTAAAACTACGTTCGACACCAAACCCAAGAAAGCCTCTCACCTGTATCTGACGACTTGACCACGCTGTACTTCACAGGTTTACCCAAACTGTGAAAATGAAATCTGTTAGCTAGCCTAGCTAGACCCGGCTGCCAGCATCAGGAAGTGTCCTCTCGCCTGACAACGTCACCCAGTACGTGGCACTCACTGAGCGCAGCCGCAGACGATCTGGCACAAAGTGCGCTGTGATTGACTCACCAAACAGTGATGATGATCAAACATCACTCCCAAACAAATTTATGAACACAAATGTACTTTTTATTCCGTTCACAAAGCATTATTTACTTATACACACAAACATGTAACTCTGGCCTTCTGATGCTGAGGGAAAATACCAGAAAACATAACAATACAGATAGTTCCCGTGATTACCACCTTGGCTGTGATAGTTTCCATCCTTTTTTACTTTTAAATAGCCAATAAATTCATTCATTTATTCATTATTTAATTCATTCAAAACGTTGAAATAAAACAAAGTGTATGTCTGGGATCCCTCATTACATGTTGCGATGTCTAACAAGAGGGCTTTTTGAAAAATGTAAATAACTTTTAGAGGCTTTAGGAGGAACATACAACATTAAACAATAAATAAAGCAAAGGTTTGATAACAACTTTGATAGGAAAAAGAAAACTGTGTCATAAATCAGTTTTTTTCTGTCCTACCATCTTGCAACCCACTGATAATGCAACGACCATTTTTGGGGGTCCCAACTCCAGGTTGGGAACCACTGGCTTGGATGAATTTTGAAAAAATAATGTCCAAGGTAGATGTAGCAATGAGGGAGACTACATCAGCATATCTGCAACAGACGCAAACCTGCTTTGTTTAATAAATACAGTGAACAAAATGCAGATGTTAAACAGTTCATGCTATTACTGTTCTATAAATATGAACATCTCAATCAAGGTGACAGTTTTAGACAGATGACAACAATGTCCTGGTCATAAATGACCTCTTTCTCTGTGAGAAGAAAGCAGAAACCCAGACTCTGTGTTGAACAGGGTGAGAGGTGGTTTATGGATGCTGCTTTAATGCCACTCCTGACTGTGTAAGCTAGACATTTATAATCAGTTTTTAAATACGAAAAAAAAACAGCTCCAGATTCCTGCATGAATTTGAAATCTTCCTCTATTTTACAGAGAGCACTAGTTGCTAAGGTATGATGTTCCATGATGAATGATGACTCAATAAATAGACACAAATAAGACTCATAAATAACTCATAAATTAAGATAAAAAAACAGTTTTGCCCAGTCAAAGCTTTCTTTCCTCTATTATTTCTTCTTCTTCTCCTGAGTAGCGTCAAACCATGAGTCTAAAAGCTTTTTCATGTAATATAACTGCCATGCATGCACTTGTACAGCAACCACCATGACTAGGTACATAACAGTCACTGCGGAGAAGCCAAAAATGAAGCGGTAGGCCTTTCCATGGCGGTAGAGCTGCTGTGCTACAGGAAACATCTCCATTCCACCATAAATAAGAGGTGCCACAGAGAACAGGCCTCCACTGATCATGGATATGACCAAATAGCTGATATTGTTTTTTGGAAGTGACAGGCTGCTGCAGAGCAGAGGGAGCATGCTGAGCAGGTAAGGGTACTCCCACTGATACGGCATGGACACTGTGTCATGTGACACCAGTTTAAAGTGGCTGACAGTCACTTGTGCAGCCACCAGGAGCCAGATCAGAAGATGGACAATGTTTAACTTCCGCACCTCTGACTTCAAGGCAGCACTGTAAAACAAATAGCAGACAGTCAGGGTAATGTCAGACACTCTTGAACACATTATTGCTATTTAGAGATAACATTTATATCTCATGTCCAATATCAAACAAAGAGTTACTTGCCTCATCTGGTACTGTGGGGCCACCTTCTCTCTGTGTTTAAAGTCACTTCCATTGGTGCCAACAGCTCTGGGGCCAACACGTGATGTCATGTTGAGAGAAACCTGCTGACACACAAAACAAATTGTTCTGTAGAAGGCAGATAGTCCAAAATATTTTCCCAAGAACCATTGTGATGTCTGCAAATTGCTTTTTTTGGAGTGAAGAATTCAAAATGCAAAGACTTTACAGATACTAAAAGATGCTTTATTTATTTTCACATAACACAAAACAAAGAGGCAAATCCTCACAAGCTGCAACTAGTAATATTTAGCATTTTAGGCATGTGATTACCCATATGGTTGCCAATTAATTATCTATCAATCGACTTATAAATTAATCCAATATTTGTTTCAGATCCAAACACAGCAGTTGATATTTCAGCCTGCTCATCTCACAATTTTAGTACCCCACTATCAAATGATGCCACCAGAAGTGAAAAAAAATCTAGTAAATAAAAACTAATATGAAATCAGCCATTATGTTTACTTTTTATACAAAAATGCGAACAGCCACTGGATTTGAACATGACTAATTTAATACAGATTAGTGTGGATGTTGTGCCGATTTAAGGCAGCCTAGCATTAGTTAGCTACTGCTACTAGCTAACCTAATTCAGCATTACCTTTTGACGCATACATACTCGCATATAATGTAGCTTAACGCCGTTTCATTATCATCATTGACCATGGAGTGTGACACCTCTAGATTTAGATTTTAGCTTGACAGCAATGCTTACCGCTGCGTATTTCCGTGTTTCCTGTCAAACTCGGTGTTTAAAATTGCTCTAACAAAAGATGAGATGAATGGATGTTGCAAACAGCTGTGCGCATGCGCATGGTATTTTCTTTAAAGACCTCCCATCGCAGCATCAGCACCTCTCCCCCAAACACACAGCTGACATCCTGACGCCCATTCACAATTCTGACAAAATGGGATGCTCGGTCCTTATTAACCCACTACTTTCTGCTACTCTTAAGTATATAGCGTTTTTCAATGCTTTCTTTCTCTGCAATAATATTACCTGGCCTTTGATTTGGTGGGAAACTTTATTAATCACACTAGGAACCTTTAGGGCTATACACACAAAAATCTGTGGGTTAAATTTGAGCCAATTTGGATCAGTAGGGCACCAACACAATACTTAAATGTCATTCAGATAGCTACTCAAGACAAGTTGTTGTTCTGACCCAGTTTTAGTGTTACTTTGTATTTTACTGTTGGGTTATTTACCCAAACTAAAACTTCATAATCTACTCCTTTTAAACATACATGTGACAGTTTGTTATTGACTGTTAATACCTTATGTATTTTTTAAATGTCCAATCATTTTGTAGAAGAAACAATACATCTGTGACAGTTTTTGGCTACAGCCTTATGTGTCAAAATAACAGATTGCTACTGGGAAGGTTAACCCAATGATAAGATAATAAAGACCCCACCTTAAAGCCTTTACCATGTCAGATGTTGTCGTTTGTGCTATATATTCACAAACTTTTAAATAAATTAGCACAAACCCCTTGACATGATATACAGTATGAAGCCTGCAGCTCTTTGGGGCCTGGAGGCATTTCCCTGGTTAATAGAGCCATACTTGTATTTCACACTAACTAACCTTTTATCACTTCTCATCACTAGAGTAAGCCATCCCACATTTCATTGTACATTTTGAGACTTATATGTGACAAATAAATCTATGAATCTTGAATCTTGAATCTTGAATCTTGAATCTTGAATCTTGAATCTTGAATCTTGAATCTTGAATCTTGAATCTTGAACCTTGAATGTTGAATCCAGATGGTCATGGTCCTTAAGAAAGAAAGGACATCTCTCACACTGCTTTTCATATGTTCCTGAAACTTTTCAAACAATTAGAAATTTGTGTTGAGTCCCAAAAATATTTTTTTTGACACACTGTCCTCCTTGTGGCCTACAGTGGATTAAAAAAAATATACATCCAAAAATCTCTTCAAAAGATGCTGGACTTAAGAAGTAGATCCACACACTGTTCTCTGCTCCCACAATGTCTATTTTATCCGCTATTGCTATACAGTCTTTTGATTAATCAGATTTAATTGTGGCACCAATGGAGATCACGTTATATAGTATATTTGTGCATATTCAAAATGATGGTAATTTTCAAGAGGTGATTGGCCTGGAATGGTTGTAGCCCCAGGCAAATATGCACCCTCAAATAACATTGAAGTGATAATCAGTAACAGGTTTCTTGGAGTGCAAAACAATGTGATACATCAATCATGTTCTAGTTAATAAGGTCATCACAAGGGGAACAGTTTAAAGCTGGAATGGATAACTTTACATGTGGTGTGGCTGTCAAACTAGAGCAAAAATGACTCATCAATTTCTTGGATGGTAAACTGTCTTACGTTTACATGATGATATCACATAAATGTTTCTTGGTGGTGTGCTCTTCATTGGATGTATCAACCAGACCTGACAATTTGGTCAACATTTTTCAGTACACTTGGATAAGGATGAGCTCCTGCAGTGATTTTAATTAAGTAGTTTTCTGTTTCTGTATCAGCATCAGTCAAATGGATTTGATTTACTTTCTGTGAGCTTAGAAATACAAAATGTCCATGTCAGTTTTTAATTAAGAAATTTTATTTAGAAAAAACAACATAGACAACAAAAACAAATGTGAAACATTAACGCATAAGTTCTATGGTTACACTGACAATATTAGCACCATGGTTAAATGGATAAATATATATTTTCCTTTAGAAGTTTTCATGCTTGAAAAAGTGTTTTCATACAGTCAAAATAATAAATTATTGGTACAATTGTTGTATGAATTGCTGTAATATTCAATAAGTACTCACTAAGACTCCAATGATTTTGATCCATTTTAAAGGCAAATCTAGTTTATGTTCCACAAATCGGTCAGAAATGCATCCTAATGAAAGAGGATGCTGTGAAACATGTGACATATGGTCCTAATTTAAAATCTTGGCTTACAAAACAGTAACAGAATATAATCAACATACAGTAAGTTAAAATACATCAGGTAACAATTTACCTCTGAAATGGATTTGATGTGTTTTGACATAAAAGTCAAATGCAAAGTCATTGGATCAAATCTTTAGGGATTTGTTTGACTTTTCTTCCAACAGCAGGATTAACTTGAACCCTGCTTAGTAACTGTGATTGAGTATTATATTGTAGTAACAACTGTCCATCTATACATATTCACAGGCAGGGTGTGCACTCTCTGATATTGACCATATGTCAGTTATACTTGCATAGTACAACATTAATTAGTTACAGAGAAATGCTGTACAATGAGGGAGTTTTTCATATATTGTGTTTAATGTAGTTGAAGAAGTGGTTTTCACAATTCTGGGCAAAATTATGTGGTTGTTTGACCTCTGTGTTTTACATAAATCGATTTATTTACGGTACTGTTAAACCCATAAACCTGTACAGCTGATTTGCCCATTGTACCCACTGCAGGTGTTAAAATCTCCTGCAGCATCACAGCTAGTGGGGGCTGGACAAAGCAAGCATTAAGACAAAGTTAACATAACACTCTTTGGATCTTACTCATGGCGGCAGTTTTCAGTCAGCAACATAATTACTAAAGTAATATTTAATGTATGTGATTATTAAACTCTGATAGTTGAATTGTAATTCTATGTACACAAATGTACACCATCCTGCATCCATTAAAGGTCAACACTAATTATTGGTACATGTACTGCCATCACACACTTTCAAATTTACTTTCATATCCTTCCATTATGTAGAATTATTGTTCGTGTGTGATGTAATTGACACAATACAATTTCCCCAAACTCAGTTGTTTGCAGGCTACACAAACAGAAAATTATTTCCTTTAAAACATACAAACTACAACAATACCAACCTTCAGTGATCTGCGTTGTCATTCCTATTTTACATTCTTGCCATTATCGATCAAGACAAAAACTGTATTTACACAAAGGTCTGCATGAAAAAATATATATTTTTAGGTGAATATGTCTTCATGTTTTCTGTTGTATTTCACATTCTTCGCCACATGGGGTAGCTGCCAGTTTTGCAATGAGGAGCAGCGACACTGTTGCAACAGTGTTTCTGGAATTGTATTGCTTGTTTTATCAGATTTTCCCTTCATGTGTTGATACATACTGTGATTACATATTGCGCTCATGTTTTTTGCGTGATCAAGAAAATAATATATTTGAGGTGTTCTTTGAATGTCTTTTCATACAACCTTTTATATCTTCAGAACTGTAACAAATAGCACAGGTCTATATGGCTTTACAGTATAAAAGTTGCTGCATATACAGTACATCATACTTCAGATTTTCCTTGAGATATTTTTCCTGTCTGCTGATCTTTTCTGACAAGATTACCAGATTGTTGACTTTACAATAACAAGAAAATAATCATGTTTTATGTCACACAAAATTGTGCTCTCATTTTTTGCTCCACTCTGACTAAAGCCTCACTTACATGGGATATAACAAATACCCAGAAAAGGAGGAGTGCACATACTGCCCAGCATAAAGTCCTGCAGCCTGATCTGAGGGCAGCTGAATATACACGGTGTCCCCAGGTTGTAGCGGTAATACTGCACTCCCCGATGCTTGATCCAGGGAACCCTTTTTGTATTCATCATATGTGTACATCACTGGCTCATTGTTCCTCATCAAAGCCACCCACACATTACCTCCTTTGCAGTGAATGTGGTAGGCAAAGTAATAAATGCCAGGCACGTCACAGGTGAAAACTCCTGTTTGGGGGTTGTAGTTTTGGCGACCATTGTACAAAAGCTTGTCAAATACTACTGGAGTGCCCACAGGTGGAAAGGGGGTTGTTGCTAAAGCTGTGAATGCCGGCATTTCCAATCCACTAGCACCCATGACTTCTGCCCCATTGCCTCCATACTTGCCCTTCTTACCATAACTACCAGCCTTAACACCATCTACTCCAGGGCCCATCTCAGAAAGCACTCCAGCCATGTCAGGAGACAGACCAGGTATTCCAGGTGGGCCTGGTGGTCCAGGAAGGCCAGGCTGACCAGCTTGTCCAGGCAATCCTGATGGGCCTTCTTTCCCTTGAGGTCCTATGGGACCAGGAAGCCCTGGACTCCCCTCACCTGTGATGCCTGGTGGACCAGGTTGGCCACTATCTCCTTTTGGTCCATGAAGACCAGGAGGCCCAATTGGTCCTGCTGCACCATCCATTCCAGGGATTCCTTTAGGACCCTGAGGTCCCACCTCACCAGGTAATCCACTGAGTCCTTTTGGCCCAGGAATTCCAGGAGGACCCGGGGTACCAGGTAAACCTTTATGACCACCATCTCCTTTTGCACCACCTGGTCCTGGTGGACCTCTTGGACCTGGTTCTCCAGGTTCCCCAGGCAGACCATCCTTACCAGGTATCCCAGGAGGGCCACTTTCACCCTGGGCTCCATCAAGCCCTTTAGGTCCTCCTTCTCCACAGTCCCCTTTCAGACCAGGTGCACCTAAACCTCCTGGTGGTCCCTTGGGGCCTGGAGAACCTGGTGGACCATTTGGTCCAGGGGGTCCAAGCATACCAGGTAATCCTCCATGGCCTTTATCTCCTTTTGGTCCGGAAGGTCCAGGTGGCCCACCCATACCCTTGTCACCTTTTGGTCCTGGGAGGCCTGGTTTACCAAATCCAGGCAGTCCTGGCTTTCCTGGCAAGCCTGGTGGTCCTGGATGCCCTTTCCCACCTGGCAGTCCTGGCTGTCCTGGTAGGCCATTTTGACCTGGTTTTCCTTGGCCAGGTAGACCTGGTGGGCCAGGCTGTCCTCCTTCACCAGGTAGTCCAGCTGGTCCTTTTTCTCCAGGATGACCTTTCTCTCCCGGTGGTCCTTGTGGGCCTGGTATCCCATTCAACCCAGGTTTTCCAAAACCAGGCAACCCTCTTGGGCCAGCAGGTCCTGGGGGTCCTGGGAGCCCTTTGTGACCAGGTTGTCCTGGCTGGCCCATTCCTTTGTCTCCTTTTGGTCCTGGTAATCCTGGAAGTCCGGGCAGACCTTTGTGGCCTGGCTCTCCTTTGGGCCCTGGTTGGCCTGGCAATCCCTGTAGACCTGGTTTACCTATTCCTGGTAGCCCAGGTGGTCCTGGTGGACCCTGAGGTCCTGGCTGTCCAGCTGGTCCTTCCTCACCCCTAGGGCCCATTTCTCCTTGTGGTCCAACCTCACCATTTCCCCCTGGCTTGCCTGGTAGTCCTGGCAACCCTGGTTTGCCTACTCCAGGCTCTCCTGGCAGACCAGGATGTCCAGGTCTTCCAGCAGGTCCTGGCTGTCCATTTCCTGGAGGTCCAGGTGGTCCTGCAGGTCCCTCCGGTCCAGGTGGTCCAGCTAGGCCTGGCTCTCCTTGGGGAATTCCCTCAGCACCACTAGGGATTGTCTGACCTGTGAGTAATGACCAACGAGAACTGATGAATTAAAAAAATTACATAAGCAAAATGTTGGTAATTTGGTTGCCAATGTACACACAGACACACACGCGCACGCACACACACAATCAACACACACATATACACACACACACACACACACACACACACACACACACACACACACACACACGCACGCACACACGCACACACACACACAAAATTAACACACAACCCATTATAAACAATAATAATTTTTCATTGAAAATATGATGTGCTTTAGCAGGTCATGTCATATTCTTAAGCAAGATCTTAATGTATATGTTTTTTAAAAATTGGTTGGTTACTGTTTGTTTAAAATGACTATCTCACCTTTGTCTTGTCCACCATTATGGTTGCCCCCTTTATGACCATTTCCTTTGCCTTTGTGCATGGGCAACTGGAGAAGCTCCTTCCTGTAGTGGGGATACTGCATGTAGGGCACCTCTTTGCCATGGTACTGTTGCTGGGGAAAGCCTTCTTTGGCCATACCCATGTGCTGGAGGTGCTGCATGGGCTGGTATGGCTGAGGGTGCTGCTTGTGTCCATAGTATGCCCCACCACTCACATAAGTAAGAATTATAAGGTGTAGCAGCGTCAGGAAAAGGGGGACAGGGAGGGGAGGCATGGCCAAGGCCTGTGCGGAAGGTAGAGGAGACAAGATATATTTAGATTCTTTTCATTTTTTAGCAAATAGATTAAAAATTGGGGTAGTACCAGACTAAGATTTCTTGAAATACCATTAATGTCTTCAAGTGTGAGAGTCTAGTGTAAAACATAATTTGCTAAGTGCAGGCAGTAGGAGGTCACACTCTGTCTCCCTCTGCTGCATTTACCTTGGAATTACACAATGACCAGGTGGACCGGTTTTTCACTTGTCTTTACAATGTATGCTTTGCTCTCAAAAGCTTGTCAGCTATGTAATATCGTAACAGAAGTCAGGAATCAGAAAGTTGGGCTATTTATTTTTCTGCTCAACTTTGGCATTGGTATGTCGAAACAGACCAAATTAAAAGTGTTAATGGGCTTTTTAAGTTTATACCATTTACTTCTGACTAAAGCTGACATCTGCGCCACAAACTCAAAATCACAGGCTAAGCATGGATGACCTGTAGTTAGTACAACTGTCCACAAGAGGGAGCCACAGTAAATGACATCAGTTTCCACTGATATACATTTTTTGGGCTGAAACCTCCTCTGCAATAAAATATCTTGAAAAAGCAAATTTTGAGCAGAAAAAATGTTTTGTCTTTGGGGCAAGTGTTTAAAAAACACTGTCACAGTTACCTGCCATCTGAGTGACAACACAAAGGTGCCATTATGCTGATGTTTATATTATTACAGGATATAATATCAGATAATAATGTCCAAGGATAATGTATTGTATATTATATGTAGGATTTACATAGCTTGGATGTATGACAGGAGAATGGATAATATGCAAGAACAGAAATTAATGTCCTGACACTCTTCTATGTTTATCCTTTTAACCTGCATTGATGTATTCAGTCTGTCATTGTGATACAAAAAATAAATCTGAAGACAATAAAAATCATCATTAAATATCAAGTTAGATGACGAGACTTGAAGTTGCATTGCAGTAGTACGAAATATTACCCTCCTGCAAGTGCTTCTCTGAAGTACAAACAACACACTTCCCCCTTCAAACCTCATATAAGTGCTTGTCTCAGTTAAACACCAGTGAGGAAGAACCCGTTCATGTGATGGTGCCTGGTTGATGTCTTTTTTCTCCGTTTGGCCTGCATTGTGATGTTTGGCCGAACAAGTACATTTTTGAGCAAACAGAGTTACGGTCCAGCTGTGCAGTTCAGACTATATGCCTTACACCCATTATTTATCCCCTAAGCTTTCTGCAAGGGGAAAGGGTTTTCTTTGGCTCCACAGCTACTGAATATAGCCCTCAGCTGCTCCTCTGTGTGGTTTACTTGTATTATTCTGTCATTCTTTACAACTGATATTTCTATCTCAGTGTCTGTTTTCTCATCTTCTGCCGCATGCTCCACCATGGTTCAACACATGATCACCGCCATTTTTATTATAGTGTATACTCATCTGTGGTTTTTCTAATTCACATCCTAAACCATATCCTTACTGTCCCACTCCATCACTGTCTCTTTAGATCTTTGACCTTTTCTCAGTGGACTGGTGATTTTGACATGACCATGCCACTGTCTCCCCTGATGAGAGCTGGCCTTTGAAGGAAGCTAACCCAGTTTCTATGGTGACAAAAGCCAGACATACCAAAGAGTCCAGAATAATGTAACTGAGTTTGTCCAAACAATACATGGAACTTATGTCTGCCCACTGTTGCCAGTATCGTTATCAACAATATGAATCTGTGAGGTTTGCAGACAGTTCAGACATCGAGGGAATAGACAAGTGTAACACTGTTCTCTGACTGGTGTGAGGTATGTCACAGGATTACCTGAGCATTAAGCTTTTCCCATTCTGTGTGTGAGGATTAGTTTAGATTTTCTATTCTATGGAGGCCAATAAAAGCAAACAGAGAGAGTGATAATAGAAATATACAGAGAAAAGGCAAGCCTCGAAAATGTTTCAGGTATTAGTTAGATATCATCTAATTAATAAATAAGCAAATGAATGGTTTGATGATAATAATAATGATGATAATAATAATAATAATAATAATAATAATAATAATAATAATAATAATAATAATAATAATAATAATAATAATAATAATAATAATAATAATACATCTATGGAGCACCTTTCAGGGTACTCAAAGGTACTCAAAGACACTTTACGTAATTTAAAATGCTTGTTTAATGACATAATAGCATTAAACAATTAATCATCAGTAAATTAATCTCGTAGAATTAATTTTTCTGTACCAACAAAGAGCATCAATAGTTCTTTACAGATGGTATACACGTAATACTACAAGCAGGGTACAGATGAAAGATCTCTGAGAGTTGGGTGGTGAGTGTTAGAATAAAGAGGTGCATTGATCCTGAGATATTTATCAGGTCAAAATATTCAGACACATTCAGACATACTTTTTACAAAAAACACTCAGAGTCCAGAAATCCAGCAAAAGCATCACAGACCCTACAAGTGTTTTGAGGTTTTGTGAGGAAGGTGTAAATGTTCACTGACAATTGGCATTCCAGACACAGACACTTTCATTATTATAACATAAGAATAAGTATGACAAGAGAGTTAGAACATGCAGGTGAACAATTGTGACAATTGTGTATAAAGAACACATTATTTTTTGTCATAACTGGGATAATGGCAATGCAACGGTAATATGATCATTCAGATTTTTATTTTATTCACAACTTCATCAATGTGTGTTTGTACATGACATATTATTGCTGTTTTAATTCGCTTTTATGATAGAAGAGAATAGCTTATAATAGATATCCTCAAATGCAATAATACTTACGTAATAATGGCACTGAGGAAAGCCTGCATCCAGTGCACTTTTTACAAATACACTCCTCTTACAAACTCACCAAGCAGTCAGTCTAAAACATGTTATTTAACAGAAAATGTAAATGATATTATAATATATTGTTGTAATAGTTTAGAAATTATTTTATTTGATTTTAAAAAACTGAAACTGACAATAGTGTCTTTAGTAATATCCAACATATCAGAAATAATATATATCATATGATGCATAATGATACATAATGTAAGTATGTGCCCAAACATGACCATGTATACATACATAAAAAGGTTTAAGAAAATACGTGTGACAGTTTTATTACCTTTTAGGAAGGTCCCAGCTCAGTGTCAGTACGTGTGTGTGTTTTTAAAGGGGTGGAAATATTCTGACAAAAAACTTGCAAATACAGATCAGAGGGACCGAACAACGAGGGTCTGTTCAATGTCACATAGCAACACCATAACGTCGTTATGGTGATCACATAGTGATGGAAACGCCTTCTGCCTTTACCTGGTGTGCTTTTCTCTGACACATTATTCAACATAAGTGTTGCCTCCCTGGTGTTGCCTCCCTTATTCATACAGTAGGGGCACTTTAAGACTCTGACATTAACATTAACCAGCAATTTCCAAGTTTTAACTTGTTATTAGAGAAAACAAGAAAAGAAAGCTGCAGTTCTTATAAAGTGACCACAGAGAACCTTGTTACACCTGTTCAGTTTATTTTTAAGTGTTAAGGTCTTCCCTCTATCTATATCCACACAGATGGCAGACATGAAGTCACTTACACAGCAAAGTGACACAGCTGTGTGCAGACACAGCGTTAGCAGTGTGTTCTCAGCCGTTTATCACATTTTGAAGGTTTTGCAGTTCAGTTTTTCACACAATGGTGAAAAACAATTTAGCTCCCCATGATGACTTTCTGACAAGAGATTGCTTGTAAGAGTGACTAAACAGAAGTAGCAACCATGTTCTACATTTTCATGCCAGGCAGATGTGTCATCAGTGTGTCATTCACTTCACACCCGTGTCCATACTGGTGTGCTTATGAGACACACATGCACACATTGAGAATATTGTTGACAAAAGAGCAAAAAACAATGGACATTTAGTTGTGCAATTATAGATCACAGCTGGGGTCACTTTAACACCAAGTTGGAACTGTTTTAAAAAACTGATCAGATGTGTATTCATAGGTGATCAGATGACTAACATAATTTTGAAAGGTCACAGTAGGAATGGACAGTTGTAAATAATAAAAATAATGAGGGATGAAGGGTCCTGGTGTTGTGCCTGCTCACTGTCACACTGTCAGTGTTTACTGGTACAATTGAAAAGAATGAAGTAATCGTTAATTGGTAACTTCTTTCCAATTGAAATTAAAATAATGATTGATAAAATCTTATTTGAAGATGAATGGAAAAGGATCTATTATTGTGTATTGTATGTGTACGCATTTTGTATGTATCTTTGTATATGATTTTTTTTCTCCAAGCTCATTTAACAGCAACAATTGCAATTTTGCCCAAGCTATGGGTGCAACCACATGTGTAGAATATTCAGTAAATATTATATTTTCATAAACCAGTCAGTATTTCACACAAAAAAAAGTACAAATAAATACATGATTAGAAAACGAAATTTACTATATAACTATCACCGCCCATTACCTTGAGTTCTGTCACTAAAATTAAATAAATTGTAATTTAGACAACAGCCTAGGGGGACACAGGACTACATCTGCTGCCAGAATCATGTGTGGCTGGTCATACACCACTGAGCTCTCAGCATGTCCTGCTTGGCCCAGACAGTCTCAAAAATAAACAAAGTAGTCTACCCTGTATGTGTGTGTGTGTGTGTGTGTGTGTGTGTGTGTGTGTGTGTGTGTGTGTGTGAGAGAGAGAGAGAGAGAGAGAGAGAGAGAGAGAGAGAGAGAGAGAGAGAGAGAGAGAGAGAGAGAGAGAGAGAGAGAGAGAGAGAGAGAGAGAGAGAGAGAGAGAGAGAGAGAGAGAGAGAGAGAGAGAGAGAGAAAGTGTGTTTCCCCGACTACTTCCAGATGTCCATCTTTTTGACATTTTACATAAATGAAACACAGTAAATTGTTCATCAGGTGTGCGATGTGAGAAAGGACTCATGGGCATCATATGTGTGTAAGCTGTTGTTGCTGCTGACTTTTTCTTCACCCTGCGGAAGTTGAGGTGTTGGCCACTAAGGTTTATATAAGCTTCGATCTCTAGAATCTCATTAAAACCGCAGCAGCTGTGCAATCGCTCCAGATGTGTAAAGAAAGAATAAGGCTATCAAAACTACAGTATGTTGTAATGAAGACCAGCTTCCTTAGTGCTTCTGATGTACCATTACATGATAGAAGAAGGTAGTGAAGAAACACTAAAAAATTATATTATATTCATTAAGTAACTTCAAATATGATTTTTGAAATTAGATTCACTGCAAAAAGTTTTAAACTTAAAATATTTTTCAAAAGAGAAAACTGAAAGTTACTGATGCAAGTTTGTTTGCTAAGGAATTACTTATTTTGTACATATCATATGATGCTTATTAGCACTACCATTAAACATAGTATATTTTAAAGATACTACTAAGTTACTGCATAACTTCAAAGACATAACAGGTGTGTCATATTGCTAGTGTCAAAAATATGACGCTCCGCACAATGTAATTCATGTAAATGTTATTAATTCCTTGCACCCAACAATGTCGGACAGGAAATACAGAAGAGTTCAAGACAATAAATGAGAGTGGCAGTTGGCTGATTTCTCACATATGGAAACACCTGGATTTATATTGTCAAAAAAGCATACACCAACTCCTACGCATACAGTGACTGACCCAAATGAGGTCAGCTGACAGACTGAAGAGTCAGTGTGCAGCGTTCTTCCTCGAAAGCACTTGTTAATCTCACCTCTCGAACATCAGACTAAGATGGAAATATTAGCTCTGTTTCTACTATCCCAGTGCCTCTGGACACATCTGTCTATACTCTGTCTTCTGTCAGATACAGACAGCTCTCTTCTCACCGTCTCCCTTTGTATCTGTGTGAACAGAGAAATGTCTGTTTGGCACCATCTTCACCCTCATTTCTCTCCTCTATGTCTCTGTCTGTCTGCTTGCCCTCGCTGCCCTTTCTCTCCCTTTGGAAACATCCCGGTTCAGTGACCCGAAGCCACTCAGTGACCTTGCCGGGTGCAGTGGAGGTTAGGGGGCAAGACTAAACCACCTTGCAAACAGACCTGAAAAAGGAACTACAGAAAAAGTCAAACATAGATGAGATAAAGGAGATCAAATGATATTGATCACATGGATCTGTTGGTGTGTAAAGTGTTCTTATGTGAACAGACATGCATGTGTATTTACCTTGCTTTTGACGCATGGTTGTGTGTGTAAAAAGCATCTAGAGCCTAGAATATTCACTTTCTCTGCCAATTAGGTCTTACTTTGTCCCTCTGGAGAAGAAACAGGCACCCTGACCAAAAGCTAGTGTTTAAATCCCACTGAACATGTTTGGCAAACCACTCTGCCTTCCTCCCCTGCACCGCAAACCATTAACAAATTTATACTTAAGCCCTTACACTCAATCTTGGTAACTCTACTGACATTGTGGTTTCTCAGTGAAAGGGAAAAACATTTGCAGTTCCTCGGCTCCCTAAACGCAGCTTTTATCACAAAGCACACCTCATAAAATTAACACCTCTTCAAGTCACGCTGCAAACGTCCTCGTTCAAACAAACCAGGGGAATACAGCTACTCCGCACACACACACACACATACGCACTCTGCCACAGCTGTGCAGCTAAATGACCAAAGTGTTTACCTCCTCCCCTCTGCTTTACCCAACCATCATTCTTGGTTTTCATAGGGTCCTTTTGTCCTTCTGTCCTATAGGCATTCCTGAAGTTTGGTGAATAATGTATACAGGAGGGTAGAATGTTGAATGCATTTGTGCACAGGACCAGCTATATTTGAGGGTCTCGTCCTCTATAGCACTTTTCACACACTTACATTAATACACTGATTTTATACTATGATGCAGTGCAAAGCTAGATAAACAAAAGGTGAAGGGAGAGAAATACAAAGAGAGACAGAAAAATAAACTGTGTACAGGAATAGAGGAGAACTTTGTTATCAGTAGAAAATTAGGAAAAAGGAAGCTGAGGAACATTAATGTAAAATGTTTTAGAACCTTATGTAATAGATTTTCTCTGCACACAATATGATGTAGGTCCCTGAATATCACACAAACAAATCAGATCAGCGTAAAGTAAAGACAAAACTACATATCAGTAGTCAACACGAGAACAAAAAGATCTTCATCCTAACAAAGCATTGATAACATAAAATAAAGAAAATATTTAATCTGATTTTTCTGAAGTGACTAGAAGCTCTTTGGTGAAGCCACATATCCACTGTTAATCCCACAGGACACAAAATGAAAATGTAAATCATTTCCATTACGTTGTTTTCTAAGTAAATAATTGTAGTCTCTGTAGAAGGCATCAGTCCATGAGGCAGAAATGTGTGGATTTTCTGAATACTCACACTGTATTTAACAATTACTAGTACTAATACAAACTACATAGGCTTCAAAAAGCCTGAAACAAAAATATGTCATTTCAAAAACTTTTGAAACTTCAAATCCATCCCTCAGTTTGTGCACCCGTCCTGAATATCTGATCAAGAGTAGTGGTACTGACTACCATATCCAGATCATGAAAATGTTATATTGTGACAAGTGAGTTGAATTGCCACTGTAACTGTTAAGGCACCGAATAGACAAGCAGTGTCAGAGAATATTTTAAAGCAAATCAGACCAGAGAGGCAGAGTCGCCCAGAGACAGAGACAGTGTTTGCTCTGCAGTCTCTTCTCACCAAACTGCTGCTCTTGCCCCCATCACATACATCTGACAGTTTGGCTTCAGCTTTCTGCATGCACACACATTTTAATGTATATTTGCTTTCAACACAGGCATTCTCTCACAAAGGGACGTAGCGTACATTTCAGCTCCCTGGAGCCCTGGAGAAATCAGCTTAACTAGGGGTACTGTTAAGGCAGCAGCCTAGAAACACCACTCTCTATAGCTGGGAAGATGTTCTACTCCGCCTGCTTCTCTGCAGGATGATGATGTGTAGAAATGATGCCACAGTTAAACACCATATGTATGAGATCTCACGGCTGCCCAAAACAAAGTCACTAACACTTAAATTCTGTCCCTCACAAAAAAAACAAAAAAACAACAAAAAAAACAATAAAAACATACACCAGATTTTGGACTAAAATTAACAAGGATCATGAACACCATTGAGCACATGTTGTGTTATAATTGAAAATGTATAGGGATAGTCACATTTAATTTAAAAAAAGTTATTTTGTATGTTGCGATGAGTCTGATCAACAATTTTTCCAGTTCAAACCAGACTCTTTAAAAGGTGTACAGTTTGTAGTTGAACAACTCTGCACACTGAGCAACAGAGAGCACAAGCAATTCTTGATAAGCAATACAACAATTCTCATGCTGCAAGAAAACTTTCAGCTGTACAATTTAAACTTGTAAAATCACACAAATAAGCTGCTATTAGAGATAAAAATCAAGAGGATGTAGTGAGAATAGGACAGTGCTTACCTTTGTGAGTGGCCGTTTATGGGGAAATAATCACTGCAGACAGACTCACAGAAAGAATAGCAGGCAGACAGACAACCACACAACAACCCTGGGATATGTGCTCATAACAGATGCACACCTTGTGGACACAGCTTATATCTGCTGCAGGGTGGAGCCACTTGGGTGGGTGGGTGGGAGAGAGAGAGAGAGAGAGAGAGAGAGAGAGAGAGAGAGAGAGAGAGAGAGAGAGAGAGAGAGAGAGAGAGAGAGAGAGAGAGGAGGAAAGAAAAGGAGGGAGGTATGGAGGGAGAGTAAATATAACCTCCTGAGAAGTTATGCCAATGCTAATTTATAGTGGCAAAACATGCTCACGTCCCACAGTGGATGACAATGATAAAGGTGGAATTTGTCCCCCATAAATGTTGTGATGTACACGTCTCCGAATGCAGTAAATAGCAGAGTAATTCATTATTCTTGCGTATGAGCCCAGACACACTGGACTGGCTGTTTAAGATCACCTGTTCTGGCACACACCTGGGGGAAAAAACTCTAAACATTTACAGGCCAAACAGACTATAATAAATAATACAAACAAGTGTGTGTAGAAATACAGTATGTATACTCACTCAGAAGCAGTGGTGGTAGAAGTACTCAGATCATGTGCTTAAGTAAAAGCACTAATACAACATTGTAAAAAAATACTTCATTACAAGTAAAAGTCCTGCACAAAAGATCCTAAAAGTACAAGCCTGTATTGTCGACAAAATGTTCTTAAAGTATTGCTGTAAAAGTAGTGGTTTGGTCCCTCTGACTGATTTATTATTATATATGACATCATTAGATTATTAATACTGAGACATCAGTGTTAGAGCAGCATGTTACTGTTGTAGCTGCTGGAGGTGGAGCTAGTTTCAACTACTTTATGTACAGTTAGCTAGTTTAGTCCATACATACATACATACATACATACATACATACATACATACATACATACATACATACATACATACATACATACATACATACATACATACATACATACATACATACATACATACATACATACATACATACATACATACATACATATATACATACATACATACATACATACATACATACATACATACATACATACATGGGTCAATGACGTATAAGGATTTAGAACAACTCAATTGTAGAATAATAAAAAACAAGCATATCTAATGCAGTAGTTCAAACATTCAGAATGTTGTGTAACTGAAGATCCATATTATACATTTGAAATTAAGTGATTTTAGTGGGTTTTTCAAGATTAATTGGCACTGGCCTTAAAAAGAGTCATGTGGTGCGACCATGATTCATCTTGAAATAAATCAATTTACTTAACACGCTTCACATCTTTTTTTTTACAAGTTTTCAGTAATATAAAGTGTTTGGAAACAAAGTATTTTAATTTTTTTTTTAATTTTTGTAAATGATGATCTTTTATTTAGAAAAGATATTTCAAGATGAATCATGGTCGCACCAAATGACTTTTTTTTTCAGGCCAGTGCCAATTAATCTTGAAAAACCCCCACTAAAATCACTTTCAAATTGTAATATGAATTGTCAGGTACACAACATTCTGAATGTTTGAACTACTGCATTAGATATGCTTGTTTTTTTATTCTAAAATTGAGTTGTTGAAAATCCTTATACGTCATTGACCCACATACATACATACATACATACATACATACATACATACATACATACATACATACATACATACTACATACATACATACATACATACATACATACATACATACATACATACATACATACATACATACATACATACATACATACATACATACATACATACATACATACATACATACATACATACATACATACATACATACATACATACATATGTACATTCCTTTGTACATACACATGTTTCACTTCTAATACTAAAGTAAAATGTCCACTTCTCTCACTCTCTTATCTTATAATAGTGTGTTTTATCTTCAGTTGTGTAATGAGAGTATGTCTTCTCCCACTGCATACCATATACTTGTAATAACTCATAAAATGCTTTTGAGTTTTTCTTTCAATCATGTGAGGATCATCCATCAATGTAAGGTTGCATCTGTATTCTGCTAAAAGCAGAAGGAAAAATAACATCCATGCTTTTATACCTGTCATAGCAAAAGTGTGAAAAATTAAGTCAGCATTATACGTGGTGAAAAGCTGCCTGATGAGCACTTAGACGCAGCATTCAATCACAGCCACAGACTAAATATATTCTTTTTCTCAGAGGTTCTTTGTTGAGTGTGACGACAGACACTTTCCAGGGCAGTTTGACACCTGTCTACAACAACTTAGTAACTCTGACGTGTCTGCATGGTAACTATATACACTATGTACATACGGCATGACTCTCTGTACTGTACTATACCTCTGCTATGAGTGTGTCTTCTCTTTTATTTCCTTCACGTAAATGACCCGGCTCTTTCCTCTCATGATTTTAGATACAGAACAGAGGCCAGCACTGTGTCGGGACCGAAGGTGGCTTAAAGTGTGCGTGTGTGAGAGAGGCGGTGGTTGAATGCGGTTCCAAAGTGACACAGTGGTGTAAAAGGGTGGATGCCCTGTTCACTCTCCAACAGCCAAGTGTCAGTTTAGTCAGCTCACTGGTCCCGAACTGATTTGGTAAATGAGGACTGTCAATCGTTTGTGATGATGCAATGATGTTCATTAGTCTCACAAATTTCGTTACTGTATGAGTGTATGCAATAGTGCATCAGTGTCTCTATGCTATCTGTGTGAAAATGATTGAAAGTCATTGTCCTTTATTAATTGATCAGTCGATCAGTTTAAAGCTACATTACTATGAAGTTTATATACAGTACTCATCAAAAGTTTGGACGCACCTTCCCATTAACATGAATGAGTGTGTTTAGGTTTTTGACTGGTACTGTATGTAATATAACCCACAACTTTCAGTTTAAATACTTTAAGGAGCATAGCTTGTAATTGTTCCCTGCCCGCCCACTCAAACACAAAACTCATATAAATGCAATAAATGCACCACAAACTCTCCCTTTCACACACACACACACACACACACACACACACACACACCCAGGCACACACTTTGAGTTGCGGTGTGAAAGGTACACGATAGCCAGGGGGTAATGAGTTGTGTGTGTTTGCCCTCGTGCTTCAATTCTCTTCCTGTTCCATTAATGAAGACTCAATGGGCCTAACAACGGCCCCTCACCAGCCGCCTTGCACCTGCTGTACTGTAAGCTGCTGTATGTGAAAGTAAACCCTGCATACAAATTTAGTCCTGTTATTCTCAGGCTATCATACGCACTACTTTGATTCATGTCAGCATGCAGTTTGTTCTTATTCCTGATGAAGTTCACATCTATAGTTAACATAAAGTTGCACTCATCAATATTTTCATATTGGCAAAAGACAAAATGATTATGTGTAATGCGGGGAACACACCGAAGAGAGGTGAAAAGCGGCCTGCGGCGAGTTGCCATGTACTCTTTATGTAAACTCGTGGCGGCCGCACTTCGCCACCACTGCCACAGTTTGTGAACATGGTGGAGTATTTAGAATCTAAAGAGCCAGATGTGTTTCTCAGGAATTAATAGCAGATGAAATAATGGACTTACATTAGTCAGGCAGCCAAAGAAAAAATGCACATTTTACACAACCAAAGACACATTTTACACTATTTACAAATAAATAGCAATAGTAAAAATGCATTTGATTGCTGAGAAGTTTGCCATAACTTTATAGGGTGATAATATGTCTGCTGTGTGTTTACAGCTTGTGTTGTGATCAATCTTATCAATCAGTGCAGGTTCAATATGTATATGCTTTTTGAATACAGGGAAAAACCTGTAATATCAGGGCAATTCTGGTGATTCTGTTTGCTTTCATACGGATTTAATACATTTTACTTTTACATTCTGCATATCACATACATACACAACATAAATTGGCCATATAAGTATAAGTATACAAGTATGAAGAACTATTCAAACAGCTACAAAATATCATTTCTGTTGATTTTTACGTGTGAGGAGACAAGTACACGGTCGCCCATAAAGTTGGAATAATTTTGTTTTCAGACACATTCCTCTTTTTATTTTCTATTTATACACATCAGTAATCACCTTTGACCAGATATAATGAGATTGATCAATACAATTTTGAGAATGTATACACTTTATCTATCAAGAATACATCTCATTGTCACAATTATTTCATGGAAAGAGGTAAAAAATATTTTATTCCAACTTTATTGGCGACCGTGTAGTTGATACAGACACGAGCAGATGTCCAGGTCTCTGTTTGTGACACTGAATTAAGTTTTAGGGCCTTTTTTAAGAATAGATTATGTAATTAAAATAGTAAATGTTAGGGATGAAGAAGACTTATAAGATGTTCTACAAGATTTCAAATGTAGTGCATACATGGGAAATTTGAGAGAATATTTAACATCTGAGCAAGATAAGATTGAAGGACTTTCTCCCATTTACTCTTTATTTTGCTCTGCAGTCAATCAGCTTATTATCATATTTGAGAGTTAAAGCTGTGCAGTTTGTCTTCCACATGGCGACAGCCTGAGGAGTAGAAGCATGTGGCAGACACACGATGCTGTTCCCTGCTCAATGAGAATAAAATAAGAACATGGCTCAGTCACTTCCCAACTTGGGACATAAACAGAGAGCACGACTACTGCAGAATCCACACACAAATGCAAGTACAGGTCACACATATATTTAGCCCTCGTGTATACACACACGCTTATCCAAACACAGAATTGCACACAGCACATAAGATAGAGTGGCTTTGTTTTCCCACCAGTTGGCAAACCTTCTCTGTGCCCTGAGAAAGTTTATGATGCGTATTATGCCTGACATTGTCCAGAACCCCTGATGTGAGTTACACTAGGTATTTGTGTTTTCGCACTCCAGTGGAGTACTTAGCGGCTGAACAAAAACACTAATTTGGTTGCACCATAAATACTGCTTATTAATTGTCCAAACAAGTAGATGACAGAGAGAATTGCATTTGAATAGAGTGTCAGTGTGTGCTAATCTTAATGAAGTGTTCTTATCAGATGTATTTGTAAAATACGAAGCAATCTGTGCCCAACCTGCTATTTATCACTTCTTGGTCTTGGTCACCAACTTTCACAGACTATTTTCTGTGACCTTGCATGCATACACATGTTGTCAAAAAGGCCTACAGGGTCCCAGCAGCTCACTGGCCGTGCTTCAGTGCAGCATGGCAAATGTAGTTGCATTTACAAATATTTGCAGAGTTTACATTTTACAGTCATAAAGCTGAGACAGTCAGGCCATCACCACAGTAACTCACCGTCAAGAATCTGGTTTTAACAGTTCAAAAGTTGCTGTCCCATAGCCCCGTCACATTTTCAGATGAGTTTACGACATCTGAGTCTGTAAGGCCTCCACATTCCTAACTTCTTTCCTCTTCACCATGAGGCAATCCTGGAATTTGCAGTGCAAACAGGAGTTAACATCGGAAAGTGTCCATGTCACCTCGCCTGTAGGGACATAGCACTGTGGAATTTAGGCACCCAAAAATATGAGTAATCCATTAATCAGTGTCACAAATATGGGATAGACAGAGTATATTACCTACCTTGTCAGCCATGGAACAAGTGTTTTCTTTAATAAAAGAGCGTCCCTTTGCTGCATCATTATCCAAATACTGAAAAATACCAGATTCCGATCTCACGCTGGGTTAATATTTACCTCTTCATGATGTCACCTAGAGGCATCCAGCTACCGGGGGATCCTTTCAGAGGACAACAAGTAAATCAGGGTTATACCGACATTGCTTTTCAACAAGTGTGTGATCAGCTTCTTTCTTTTTAGGCTTTTACTATTTTGAACTTTTACCCCAGTGCCCAGAAGAGTGAACCTTGACCTTCCTTCTCTGACCTTAGGTCCCACTGAACTAACCCACAGGAACAATGGAGAGCAGTAAAGCAAGAAACACCAAACTATGTCAGGAATAATAATCATTATACTATTCAAATCATGTTTGTATGGACGCTGCCACAACAGAACACTGCATGTGTCTCTTTCTTATCAAGACTTATTTAGTGATGCTCTAGGGATGGGAATGTAGGTTTGTTGGTCCAGTTCTTGATCCTGAAAAATACATCTCTGTCAAACTGTTGGATTGATTGGCATGACATTTTGTACAGACATTCATGTTGCCAATTTCTGTTACCAATAACGATTTTTTGAGAATTGATAAATGTCATTTTCCGTGATGCTAGCTCCACCATTTGCCTTACTTTGTTAACGATACTGACCCTCATTTCTTCAAATTTTTGAAACAAATTCATTTTTACAGGCAATGACACCAATATTTTTCACAAACAAGACTTTTCAGGGTCAAAAACACACAAATAAGACTTCATAAGATGATGATATGTTTTCGATGTAAGCACATGTTTGTATTACCTAAACACCAGATAGGCTAGCAGCTTATAATAACGGCGAATAATTGATGTCTCAAGAGTAATGGTTGTCTATTCTCTACCACTTGCTATCACTTTAATTAATCCTGCACCCTCAAGCAGTAAAACAAATGTTCCACACTTTGCCTACATAACTTTTAGTTGCCTTAAAATTAGTTCAGTCCCTGCCCCCTTCACTTCTAGTTGTGACGACCATGCTGTTCAGCCCACACCTGCTACACTCAGGGTGGGTACTTCTCGTTCTTTGCCCCCTACTATGGGTCCAGCAATAAATCACTGCTTTTAAGAGCCCCCTGTGTCACTTCAAAAATGCCCCTCTCACCACCAACAAGGCCAGAGGTTTGTTATTCAGTTTTTTATGAAAACAACCTTGTTGCTCTGGCAGAGGCGCTCCCAGGACTCGTACCACCACCACCTCCCTCTCTCATAGACCTCCGCCCCGAGAAACATATGCGAACTGTGGGCATGAAGAGTGATACGTTCCAATAAGGTCAAAATCCCATAACCTTTACTATATTTCTAAATTGTCAGTCATTTGTCATGTGAACAGTGTTTGTACACACTATAGAATTTGGGTTAAAGAAAACACAAACTACTTGATCAAATATTTTGGTGAATTCTCTACCCAAGAGGAACTAAATGTGTAATGAAGCCCTCACTGGAGGCTTTCCACGGTCACACCATGACCAGCCATTATGACTCCAAACAGTCTACACTCAATCACAATCACATAGTCATCCTGCCATACATATATCTGTGACTCTAAGTCAGTAGTGGCCTTATTTAATTTTTGTAAGTTTGCAGTGACTGTACACACACTCCCCCGCTCTCAGCTGGACTGAAGACAAGCCTCCACACAGCAGTGTTGCACCAAAGCCTCCATACATCCACATAAGTGTACACATGCACAAACACATGTGCAGTCTCTTCATTCCTCATGTTAAACACACACACACACACACACACACACACACACACACACACACACACACACACACACACACACACACACACACACACACACACACACACACACACACACACACACACACACACACACACACATAGCACCCACGATCCTATGCTCAATCAACAGGCTCTAACATTCCAGTCTCTCACCCAGGGCTGTCCAACGATGACATCACCACACTGAAAGAGACGGACAAAGGGTTTACAAGGCATGAGGTGGCCTGGTGGGTCGAGTCTGATTCAAAGGGCTCTCTCTCTCCTGGCCTCCATATAAAAACATGAGTGTATCCAAATAAAACACGTGACACAACATCAAAAACAAACAGAATGGATCAACCTTGTCAGATGGTTTTTAATGGAAAGACCTCTGTTCAATAGAGATGTCCATGAATGTTTTTTGATAGTGTTATTCATGAGGTACAGAAGAAGGGTTATGAGTCAGACTAATTCTCTGGCTGGGCAAAGTCACTTCCTAAAGTTGCCCACCAACAATTTTACAGCTGAATAATTAACATGTTGTATCGCATTCTCTCAACTCGTACATAAACAGAAGGGTAAAAATGGAAAAAGCAACTAACAATGAGATGCAGTGACTGTGTGGCTATACAGAGACCAAAACCAACCAACTATACTTGGGAACTCATGCTAAAGCCAGAAATGCTACATGAAAGGGCTGCTGGAATGGTTAAACTCTGTGGATTGCGTGCCCTTAAACAACCAATTGTCATTTTCACATTTGTATCTATGTGTGTGTTAAACAAACGGGGTTCAATGTGTAAATAATACAGCTTGTGGTCTATTTTTTCACTTTGGATAGAACCAGGCTGTTTCCCATTTCCAAACTTCATAAAAAGCTACGCTCACCATGTTTGGACTCCAGCTCCATGTTCAAGGCAATTAAACTCGAACATACAAGTTTATTCATTTAACTTTCACAAAGCAGATAAACACAGTTCCCACAAATATTGAACTATTCTTTTAACATGTTTCTGCTTTTGTGACCCCTGCACACTTGTTTTGTGATTGGGGAAACTCTTTATGAGAATGTAAAGTCACACCTACAGGATAATTCAAAACACTCCACAGTCACACATATGTACAGAACCCCACATACTCCCACATCACACTATGGTATGACTGCCTCCCTTCTATATCACCTGCACACACGGCTTGGCAAACAGACAAAATCATATTAGTGATATACTGCGAGAAAAGTCAGAGGGAGACAGACAGTCTGTAGATGTCTGTCCTGTTTGATTTAATGGTCAGATTTAAGGTGCATGGGAGACACAACAGAGCGACAGGTAAACATATTTAAAGCTTCAGTGGAGGAGGGGTAAAAGGTTATTCAAAGTCATGCATGGACAGAGAAATACATAGCAGTCCCAGGCTGAAAAAACAATCACTATCACTCACAAATCTGCAGCATTTTCCTCTTCTTTTATCTTCTCCTTTCTGCTCATTCAACTCTCAAAAAACTCTTAGATCATACTCTGTTTAGTATTTCCTGAATAAAATAAAAATTCACTCATTAACTTGACATTTGACATGAAAATGTACATTTAGCTCTGTAAATCAGATTGAGTACAGAAATACTCTCTTGCATTTTGGCTCGCCAAGAATTCTTCAGTCTTCTACTTCCAATTCATACCAAGTGACCAGTCAGGCATAGTGTGCACACATGCACACATGCACATATACATACACATACTGTATAACACAAATGGCCCTTAAAAATAACATTTTTATGTTTGCCTTATGTGTGATTAATAGTTTTCGTAGCTTTTTGCCAATTCTTACATTTTGAAGAGAGGTGGGATTTGATACCAGCTCTATCAATCAACATTTGTGATTCACATAATTTTTCCCTGGGTATGTTTTATCTCCTCTTTAAGGATAATTTAAAGGCATGAGGATGTCCCATCGCAGACATTAGTCTACCAGGCAACACTTTGAGTCCGGCTATTTTATCACTATCCACAATGCTTAAATCTAAACTTTTTCAGACGGTAACTAAGTTAGTTTGTAACACTATTTAAGATTGTTTATGCTTTCATTTATTTGTGTCCGGTTGTCAGTTTGGTAATATACAAGCTGAGCAGGAGAAGGCCTTAAGAGTGCGAGTATATGGCTATGTTCTGGAGGCAGTACCAGCCAGGGCTGGTGGGTGAGTACAAATCAAATTGTTCACTTTATGCTCCTCCTGGATAAATGATCAGTACAAATGATCTGGTTCTTGCACAAACCTTAGTACATATAAAGACAAAGTATGACTCACAGGGTTGTTCCTAACATACAACAATTTCTTATGAAATTGACCCTCCTCCTGTTGAGTCCTTTTGCTGTTATCTACTACTTTTTTCCACAACTAAAAAATAAAGCTGTATTTCCCACTGGGTGAAAGGGTAAGGTATTGGGCCATAAACACAGGTGCTTGCTGAAAGGCATTGTGGGTAGGGTATTCTGCAGTGAGGTGTTAGTATGTGAAGAATGCTCATAGGACTCAGTGTTGACCTGGGACAAACAGATAGCATGCTGGGATACAGCATATGGGGGACAAGACAGCTCTGGCTTAAGCAGTTTGCCATGTCCCCCCATGGAGTCAGGCTGAGATCACAGTATACTAAACAAAGAACAACATATTTAATGCATTTAGTGCATTGAAAAGATGGCAAACATCCTGCAAGTGAAGAAACAGAAAATGATACACATCAAAATAACTGAAATGCGTATTAGATGCAACATCAGTATTACTGGATAAATGACGAAACACAGTTTTCTTGCAGAGTTTCTTCAAGCTATAAATATCAACACAAGAAATAAACCGACTTAATCTGGGCGAGGAATCAGACTTAATTTGAGATTGCTATATTGTCTACCAAATAAACAAAAAGTGTAGAATCGGAAAGAGCGCCACATGTTGACAGTAACACCAAACCGTGGACAATGAGTGTATTTATATTCTACTTCACTTTATTTCATGCATTCTATACTCTAAAACCAACCCACCCATTATGGTTTCTGTCAACCGGAGCTCGGTTTACACAAAAGCCCTATTTAATATCCACTTTGCGACTGAAAGCACATTGAAATAATCTCTATAATGACTGTAAATGTTGGCACTTGTAGTCAGGGAGAACAGTTAATGTACAGTCCATAGTCCCAAAAGGCTCATATATATTAGGCAGACCACTGCACTACGCTGTGTTATTCCATCCTACACTCTCTGTTGCCATCATTAAATGTCATACCAGAGGCTCCAACATGGCAGGCAAGTATGCCAGATATAATATGCTTGAAAGAAAAGTATAGCCCCAAAATGTATTCTCAAAACTGAGACATGGAACAAAAGTCTTTTTTACTAGTCTGTCTGTGCCAAATTGTTTGTTTACATTTTTATGGAATTTTATACACATAAACTTTTTATATACATAACATATTTTATGACAGCAGTCAGTAATTACAGAGTTCCTGAAGAGGAAAGTGGAAGAATATAAAGCAATCCTTATTTTTTATTTCATTTTTTTTGGTTTTATTATGCAACAGCAGAAATAAACTGACAATAATGTCACTCAAACTGATATGTTGTCACTGTGGCAGCAAGATAATTAACTTAGTCAGCAGTAGTAGTAACAGTAGCAGCACCACCAGCAGCAGTGTAGTAGTGGTGGCAGTAGTGCAATAACAGTAGTGGCTTTAATAGTATTAGCTCGTCTGCCCTTACTGCTGCAGAAAGCTAAACACACTTCCAATAAAGTTTGAAATTTGAAGATTTGGAAGCAATTGTGAAACAGTGAAAACAGAACTGAATGAAACACAAACTTTATATTAAAAGATCAGATCCCATAAAAAAAGATTTAAAGAACTTTAAATTAGTTACACTGTCCCTCAGGATGGAGGAGTGAAATATCCCCACTGCAAGTGGAACACCAAAATCTTGTAAATATATTCATAGGGTCCAAATAAATACATAAAATATCCGAACACTTAGCTCAACAGTGTTCAGCATCACTCCCTATTGCTCTATGATTCACTGCTTCATTTGAGTGTTTGAATGTAACCGCTTATAGCGTTCTCAAAAAATCCACAATGGTTGAAAAAAGTGGTGTCCGTGGCATTTGCGCTACTTTCTGCTTACAATCCCACAATGCAATTCTCAACATTTTATAGATGTAAACATCTGTCAGCAATTGTGCAAAAAAAAAGATGAGTTTCTGTTAGTTTATTGCTTACCAAAGAGTAAACTGTAGACAAACCCAGCTGCTGATTAATGTGTTGACCTCTTGAGCTCCATTGCTGCAAAGGCAGAGTGGCGCTGAACACATTCACACTGACAGCATAAATGTTTGTGTTATGGTTGGCAGTTGCCCCTTATGACAGATGAAAACTGTCTATGTGAATGTGGAAATCATTCAGTCTTACAACATAGTGTGAAATTAGTTACGACAGGCTTTGGGAAAGACACAATGTTTCCCTTCTGTCTGACCTCCGCAGTCTGGTTATGAAAGTGCTGTGTGGAGTAGATCATTAAATCAACATAAATCACTTTTCATCGCTTTTGTTTCAAATTCCATGATTACTTTCATTATGATCAATGAAAATGCATCATTATAAAAACACACACACACACACACACACACACACACACACACACACACACACACACACACACACACACACACACACACACACACACAATGATGTAAAATTGGGATTTCCACCAGGAAACGTGAAATAACGGTGTGGCGGCCCACAATCTGCAGACAGATCACTTGGTCAACATGGAGCTCAGAGCATGATTGAAACGTTAGAACAGCTCTAGAGTGTTGTAGGCTATTAGCAACACATTAGCCTCAGACAGCTAGTAATGCCAAGCTTGGTTACAGCAGGAGAACTAATTTAATTCCAACAAGGTCATTTAGAGAGTAGATGAAAAATGCCAGCCAATATGTTCTTTGTCACAGATCTTCCAAAATGGTTCATGGTTGCTATGAGGAACAAAATGATCAATTAACTAACTGCTGCTAGCAGGGATAAAAGGACACCAGGGGTTAATCAAAGCAGCTTGAATTTGATGGCCCGTAGCTTTTTTATTTTATGGGTGTTAATTCTACTACCAACTGGAGATCAAACACTTATTAAAAGATACAACACTTAAGGGCACAGTCCTCTTTTGTTCCTTTTCCTCTGTAAGTATTTTTGTAAATGTTTTACTCCCCATATATAATTCCTGAATCCTGCTGAATCATTTCTTCGTCTCAAACACCTCGGGCATTTTCGGTTACATGCATGTCAAAACAGGCATTCAGTGAGACTTATTGAGAACTTTGTCAGGTGCATTGTTTCATAATGACAGAACACGCTGAACATAAGACACTAAGGGAACACCAAACCAAGCCCAAATGTGCCGTTGCTCATGCCAAAACCTCACTCTAGTTCTCCGGTTCTGTAAACAGTTTTTACAGTTCTCTTCTCAGCGTGAGTGCAGACTCACCACCAAAGCCAAACCACCTTAAACCATCAAACCACAATATTGCATTTAATAATGCAACAAAATGATGCCAGTAGTGTCGTTACCACAGTGAGAGATTAATTGTCATGGTAGCAAGATTAGACAGACATTAGCCCCAATTTGTATTATATACATTTTTCATCATGGAGAAACCAAATTAGACCACATGGAATATATTCTGGACAGTTTCTGCTAAAGCACAAGTGCCAGCTGTCTGTCTCCACAATGAAGGACGCACCCTGTAGAGTATATCAAATGGCTTTTAACGATACTTGAGCATGCCGTGCACCTTCAATTTATTGGTGATGGCAGACATCTTGGGTGGTGGAGAACTCAATGATTCCAAAAAGTATTGTCTGTGTTTCCAAAGGCTGATATAGATTAATTCTCTGTCCAGTGTTGTCCAAAAAGTACTAAACTGCAAAAATGAGCCACACCACTGCATTTCATTATAACGAAAACTTATAGTAGTATTTCTGGGGCATTTTATGTCGTTGTTAAAGTTAATAGGGGACAAGGGAAAAGAGAAATAGGGAACAACATGCATCAATGATCCCTGGCCAAATTCATGTCAGCAACCTAAACTCCCACACCAGCAGTCTGCTGTTTGTGGGTCTTTCTCCAAATAAACTGAAGAAATGAAACTAAAAGCTAAACAATCTGCTGCTAAAAAATAGTCCCTAATGAATTTAGTTTCTACTCTACTTATCTACTTTGAGTAATGTTCATTGAAGACTAGTGCCTCATCATTTTAGGGAAATCAATTAGCCTGTTTAACAATCAAACTAGACTGTATTTTTCAATGGTTTACCTTCAACCAATAGGGTTGGCACTGAGGTGCAGACAGACGGTAGGAAAGTACTGAACAACATATTGTTAGTTTTGGTCTTTTCAAAAGGAATTTTTTTGGCACACTGAAAATTTGTGAATAACACCAGGCCTTCTATTTGAAAGCCAATAATTAATCCCTGCTTGACTCACACAACGTTGTCTATTAGTAGATATACTAAAACCCATGGGCACCCACTTTTCAACTCTATCCTTGACATGACACACCCAGCACCTACATTTAGAGAGAATTGTGCAGTAAGTTATGAGGCAGTACTGGATAAAATATATGACTATACACACAGTGACGGCCTGCTGTCTTTCACTATTCAAGGCATTCTTTTCTCTATCCATCAATCAATCACTAACATATTCCAGGACTGCTACTTGCTACTTGGGAGACCTTACAATAAAACGTGTATTGTAAACAATGTGTTGGAAAGCTGCTGTGAAACACACTCTGTACATATCAAAACATTAGACCACACACACACACACACACACACACACACACATGCAAATATGTTCCATATACAGTACAACGGAGTTTAGTGTAGCAAAAGGGACCTCCTACAAGTTGACCCCTGAACCTTGGGAGAAGGATAGATATTGCAGTTTATTTATTCTGTCTTGGAAGATGAACACCCATAAAATATGCTTCTCTTCCCCCATTAAAAATGGACAGTGAAACAAACTGTACCACCTAAAAATGTGAGCTGTGTTTGAGTATAAATAAAGTATGGCCTGCTGCCTTTGTCATTGGAAAACTATGTCTAATTATATGAGTTAACAAACACATTTTCCCTTAGCTAATGTTTTCCATTCTTCTGAAGAAGAAGATTCTTCTTCTGGCCAGACGATTTCATCAGTATATCTAAAAAAACATGATGTCCCGGGCTGGTTGCCAGAGAGATGAAACTTTTTATTGTGTGTTTGAATAATAAATGAATTTATCCTGCAGAGTTTACATGGGAGGCTCATGCAGAATGAAAAAGAAAATACACAGCACCTGGACCAGGAATGTGCCCAGAGAGCTGAGAATGGATCTTGGGCAGTTAGACAGAGCTAGTCCAGCTCAGGTCCAAGTATTTTAGCCACAAGAGAAGCTCTGGACCTTGAACCAAGACTATAACACTTACAGAAAGCCACAGTTTTAAAAATCTGTTTCAAAATCCTTTCCCACATTCAACCCAACTACGATTGTTAAACTTCTGCATTTAAATGCCTCGATCACATTCTGAACATCTATGCATTACTGTACACTGAGAAACAAAAACAAAAAAAATAGAAACTTGTTGATGAACACCACAGCCTCAAAGATGTTGGCTATTTTTCTGGTCATTCAGTGTACAACCTTTATTTAACAACAAAATAAACTCTTACTAGTTGATCTAAATACAACATACTATATGTTACTAACATTAATAACCATGCATTTAAAAACGGCATGCAGGTTCAGACAAAAAACACAGATATTCATTAAATTAACATTTGGTGGCACTTCAGTTTATGTGCACACTGTTTATGTGCATGTGGATGGGTGTATATGTGCCATGTGGCAATCGCCAACACAGGAAAGAAGCACACACAGCATTCCTCTTCAATCGGAGCAAAAGACCTAGTCAAAGAAAAGGTCAGAGGTCATATAAGACCCGCCTGCTCTGAGATCAGTGTCTGATCTACAATGATTATAATTCTCAAAACTACTCAGCTGCTAATGGGAAATGCTGGTAAAAAAAACAAAAAACAGAAGCCAAAATCAGCCATTTCATTTGCATCCAGTGTATCCGGCATCTGCTGTTATTTCACCTTTAAGACAATTTTTCTTGTTTTTAGTTCAACTGTTCAAAACTAAATGTTAGGCATGTACATACAGTGTGTTGTGGATTGAACTCCTGATATGTGTTTACGTCATTTAGATATTATATACTGTGAATGACCGAATCTCTTCTCTTCTGTAGTAGTACTAGTGTGTGTAAAACAAATAATGACAATTAATACTGGTGCTCAGAAAGAAGAAGAGAAAGAAGAAAGATGGACAGAGAGGAGTCTCCATTAAATCAGAAATTCTTAATCCTAGATGATTATGTTGATGCAGGGAACTCTATTTTAAATTTGACCATTGTAGATCTACAATATTGCATCTTTAGAGGAAATTGATTCATTTTTGATCACATTTAAATGCTTTCCTTTTTTCTCTGGTTTAGTGGCTGGCATCACTGTGTTTGACAGATGATTGGCACATCTAGTGAATGCGAACTCAAATAGTAAATAAACCGTAGAAAATAGGTTAAAAGGGTTAAGATTTGTGTAGATACACGTGATGTGAATGTGCTTCCCTGTCCTATCTCATCAAACTGTCACACAAAACCTGAACTACTGATGTCTCCTTGGATTTTTGTGCTTGTGTGTTTTAGGTATGCACATAATGTTGAATGGGCTCCTTGTCCACATGTTTCTTCGTGTGTATTCCCCACAGCAGGAGGAATCCTTTTTAAGGCAAAATGACATCCATCATTTACAGTCACCCCCGGTTTGAAGAGTCTGGTGCTGATTATTTAGTCTTCATATAAAAAGAGCTTGTTCCCAAAGCTCCCATTGAACACTACAGCACATTTGCCGAGTTAAAAGATAACCATCTGTGCACTGGGTCTGATTACTCCTGTTGGTATGTCTTCCATAAACTGTCTATTTGTGTGATTGTGCCGGTGTCTGCAAGGAGGTATTCAGGAAGCTGAGTATGTGTTGTATGAACATATGTCTACTGTCCCACTGGAGGGTGCTGTGGTGTGAACAGACACTGTGGTTAATGGTAACACAGTGGTGGACCACCAGCTACGATCTCCCATAAGGCCATGGGCAGGATACTGAAACGGACTCATCAAGTCACACATGTTTATTTAATGGTACAGAAAAATATTGAAGAAACCGGTAGCTAGAAAACCATGTTTCCTTCCACATCTCTAAAACCACAGACAACCGCAGACCATTACACACTTAAACTGTACTGTTCCTCTGCCCAGCGTCTGTGATGATAGATGGAGGATGACACATAACTCACACGCACTCATGTATACACTGAGACACATGCACACAAACAAAGGTACACATGCATGGAAAACACTTGCTGATTCAGTCACTCTCTGAAAGACTCACACAGGGATTCTGTTGTCTGAATGGCCAAAGCCACACTGATTATGTTGAACATAAATCAGAGGGAGAAAAAAATAATCATTTGGACACATTAATCAGAGTTGAAACACATGTGTGCAATGCTGCTATATAACATCACCCAGACAGCTTTCAACGGCAATGTCAAACAGGAGGTCTACTGCTGTGGTAACCCTTAATCAGATTAAAGAGAAACTGGAAGAGGTGAGAGAAAATTATTTGATGGTTAATTAAAAAATATCTACCTATCCAAAGTACCTCTGCTGAACCAAACAAGAGATTAATATAATTAATGAGGTTAGTTTAAATCTCCCCTTAAGCTCTGTATGTTAATTTTATAGTATGTTCTGTACAATATGTCCTCATACACAAACACATATACAGTGGTGTATTCAGATCTTTAAGTAAAAGAAAAAATAGCAATAGACCAATGTAAAAATGATTCATTACAAGTTGTGAAATCAAAAAAATTCTATCAGAAAAATAACAGAAAAAGTAAAAGTATTGATTATGAAAAATGGTGTTTCTGTTAAATTACTGATGTAATAATGTGAAAGAAATGTTTCGGTGCTACAGCTGGTCAAGGTACAATATCTACGGTGTTTGAATTATCATGTGATAAAAGCATAATGTTACCCCAAAATTGTACTTTTATATCAGATATCAGATTATCTCATATCATGATCATATACAAACGTTTGTTATGACCACAAATTCAATCAAACTTTACAATAAATCTCAAATCCATAGCTAAAATCTCCCAAAATAAACTAAATTAAAGCTTGTAAACTCGAAATATCTTATTACATAGTATTTTTATTGACAAAAAAAGCAACTCAAATCCATTTTCTTTAACTAATAGCTCTAAAATCAACAACAAAAAGATTCCCAAAGTAACCAAAGACAAGCAGTCAAGGCCGTTTATCCAATTTAAAATACCTTAAAGCTCCTGAACCTGTAACTGTGAAATAACCTGGAATTAACTTAATTAGGACATTAGTCAGGAAATTTGGTTTTCATTTATCTGGTAATGCAGGCCTGACTCTGACCCCTGAAATTAAATATTAAATAAAATATTTCCAGATATTGGCAGTATATTGGCCAAAGAGCTCAAAAGATGCAACTGTCTACTTTTCTTCATTTTGTAAATATGAGGTAATGGGAAGACATTTCTAGAAAGCAGGAAGCTGCTGTAAGGTTTTTAAATCACTAAGCAGGGGAAGAATAATTTACTGGTGACTGTGATGCACTTGTCTGTGCCCTATAGCGACTCCCAGTGGACATATTAATTAGTGCACACAGTTTACTCCCAGGAATAGATCAGATGATCTGTAACTTGACTCACAACACAAGTTTTCATAGCAACACATTAAATAAAATATATTCCCTGATTATATATCAAATACTTTACATTCAGTTCTTCACACACTCCTGCAATTTATTTGGATTCATCATAGAGGTCCATTGAAAACCAGTCTTGCTTTCAGAGCACCCTCGGGTTGGTATCACTATGGAAACTATTGACCTTGTGGTCACTGTCAGGACCTTGGTGGAATTCTTCAAAGTCCAATCGTCCCTTTGCAGCAGAGTTAGAATTAGAAAACCAGTCAGGTTTCCCCTGCATCTGTTGACCTTCCAGAGCTGACCAGCCAAGAACAGCTACATGCTGAGACTTCAAACGTCTGCAGGAATTTCCATTAATTTCCCATCCCAAAGATCGATATCATTTATAACCTTGTACCATATGCTCTTTGGATTATTTCTTTTAAAGGTTGTGTTTGTCATAATGTGTCCGTTTTTTCAGTGTTCAGCAGTCACTGAACACACTGAAATACACATACAACTATGAAGGTTGATACGTCACCTATTGATACCACCAAGACTTCTTATAAGAGTCAATACTAATGTTACACCCACACTGACAAAAAACATACATAGAGACTATCTGTCCATCCTACATATTCCATAGATATGGAACAGATGGTAATCTATGGTTACCATCTAACCATCCGTTCTGGCCATATGAATGAATATGAAAATGTTTGTTATTTACCATGAAAAAATGTCCTGTGCTTCAGCATGCATGTCATTTCGTAATAAAAGTGAATTGCATAGAAAAATGTCCATCAAATGAAAATGCATTCAGAATTAACCCACTAGCAGCAGGTACAAACACGACCTTAACATGTGATGACTAACTGTTACTGACTCACTCACTCTCACAAACTTTATTTTCCCCAGAACACTGTACCAAGCGTTTATCAAATGATCTGAGATGGGGAACAGTAAAGGGAAAAAGCATTAATAATCAAGTAACATCTGTAACAATTCTGTAACTATATGTGATGTCAAGAAATTTTTGGCTAGCATTAGTTGTTCTAGTACAGCTGGATATGAACTAAATGCATATAAAACTGATGTTTTAAGACAACCAAATCGAGGGTCTGCATAAAAACGGCCAACTGCTGCCTCCTTGTTATAATACTTTGTGACCACCGAGTGGCACAATCTAGTTTCAGCAACTCTTCAGGAGTGGACTCCCTTTCTCACAAAATAACAGTGTAACACAATATTTATGAAGACAGCTGGTTAAATTTATTAATGTTTAGTAGCTCTTTAGCTAGTATCACTGAATTAATGAGGTCAGAAACCCACTGTGTAACTCCAAGAGACAAGAAAACAGTGTGCATTAATAATGTGTCTGTGGAAGCTGCTTTGACTTGAGACTTTTTGTTCTTGTAAAAAAGAAAGATGATGGTCTGCACTCTGTAGCAGCTTTAGATGCAGTCACCATCTTAAATAGATCATAGACTCCGGCCGCATGACAGTCACATGATATATATACAAAACCCTTTCTACCGCTGATCAACATATTGTGCCAACACACGTGTGTAAAGACAACAATAATAAATAGTAAACATATATATAGAAATATATGACACAAAGAAATATAGAAAGGACCCTCAAATCACAATAGAAATACATCAGGCCAGTAGCCGTCTCGTGTTCAATATTGCTAGATTTGTTTGGTTTTTTTCTCTTTCTTTATTGCGATTTTTCTTTAGTCCAGCACCTGTTTGACGTTTATTGGATGTGTATTTCTACTACACTTTTTTTCCTTGTAAAATAAATCATATTTATGTCAAAGCAACATCCAACCAATACAATGCCTATTATTTATACTGGCAAAACCTCTGGGCTGAAAATGATGCCGGTTTTAAACCTATAACAACATTAAATGCGAAGAAGAGGCAGCAAGTCTGAAGAAATTGTAGAATTTTGACCTGTTATTAGACAGGGTGGAATTTAATGCATTAAAGTTGAATATAGTAGCCCTGCATCAAATCACTACTTGTATTAACAGTTTTACAGGATTAATATAAATAATATACAATAACAATATCAATATTTGTTGAGAAAGGTGCTGAATAAATTCAACTATTTTTTTTAAAACTGTAGGACATAACACAATACAATATCATCACCACCATAAACAACCACAAGAATTAGCATATGTAAAAATTGACATCTGACGCAGTCTAAAAAAGTAATATTGAGAAATAAACTATTTGCTGCAGGGCTGTCCCACTGGCCTGCATTACATTGGGCATGCATTTATATTATTTTCTCCAAACCTGCTTATAGTATGTTATCTTTATTGGACTTTTAGGGGAATTTGTGACGATGTCACTCGGGATAAGTTCTATGAATGTATTGGAATTTCCCTTGTACAAATGTGTGATAGAAATAAAGATAGAGGATGTAAAACAGAAAGACAGAGATGAGAGGCGTGTAGGGGAGAGAACAGAGTTATGGACAATTACAGCACGAGTAACTGTCTGGCTGCTTCTCTGACTTACACCCTGCACATCTGCACACTGCACAAAGAGATGTAGAAACACACACACGTGCGCAAACGCACACGCACACACACACACACACACACACACACACACACACACACACACACACACACACACACACACACACACACACACACACACACACACACACACACACACACACACACACACAGGGTCATCCATCTAGTGTAAAAAAAACAAAAACTCTGAATCATCAGACATATTACTCACGGGCTACAGGCTAAAAACTATGTTTGTTGCTACAGGTTACTATTGGTTACCCTGACAGTTGCATCACATCTAAGTTCTTTGCCAAGTGAGGCTGTAATTTAGAACAATAATATCTGGATATTTCTTAAGTATCTTGACATTTTTTTTGGATATTTTGAAAATTCCCATGATGTGTGCCAGCCAGTCGTTAATCAACCACAATCAACTTCTTTCTGTTTAGTATCACTTTAATAAGTCTGTAAAGGGTTGCCTTTTTACCAAGCAAGATTCAGAGCCAGATTTGGGTGCACAGAAAGAAAACAAAGAAACACATTACTGGAATAACGCGGGGTGGGTGGGTAAGAAACAGCTAAAAGTTTATTAGCTCATAGAAATTCTTTATGCTTTATGAAACAACTGAGTCCCAGGAACACACAGGAGTTATTACATAAGTGAATGACGATCGACATGAGGATCAGGACGATTTTTTTGAACATTTTGAAGTATTTATGCTTAATTTGTTCTTAATATGCATGTTATGTTATACTTAATATTTTTTTACTTTAAGATAAGTTCATATTTAACTCTCTCAAGTATGTTAATTGGGTGAAAAAAAGATATTAGATATGCTTCTCAGTATAATGCACACCATCACTACCACCCACTATAAAAAATAAACATATAGCAGAAGTATCACCTTCCTGACAATGTCAACAAAAACTGAAAATGTATAAGCTTTGTGAAAGTGTGAAAGTAGCTTTTATGGCAGAGCTGTTGTATTTGATTGCATTAGAATGCACAGGTGTTCCTAATAAAGTGCTCAGTGAGTGTAGATCCTAAAGGAAATGTGTATCTACCAATATACTTTAAATAAACATATGTAGCCTAGTAGAAATGTGCTGTATACATGTTAAGTACAGACAAATAAAAATATACAACATTTTTAAAAAGTATAAATAAATAAATAACTAATGTAAATATAGAAAAAAAACACTTAAATAAAAGGAGGTGCAAAGTACAAATTAGAGTACAATGTGTTAATGAAAGTGCAGGATATCAGTTACAGTATTTGAAATTAAAAGCAGTAACCTTTTTGAGAGAGATGCATCTGTAATAGTACATTATGCTACAATGTACGAGTGTCGAAACATAATAGATAGTACAGTAACACTGTAGGAACTGTACTGTATATACTAATTTAAATAAAACATTCATTGGAAAAAACTGTGCTGTGGAATAAAAAAGAAAAAAAAAGAAAAAGAGACCTGCATAAAACTTATTTGTGAACAATATTGGATAATATTACAATTTAATTGTTATATTGTGTAATTTTTCTGATTATTTATGTCTTATCTAACATGGAACACTTTAGGTCTCCAGTAAAAACCAACATCCTTTAGACCACTTACAACATTATGATGCTGTTTAATAATTTAACACTGAAATGGGATTGGGACAAAAGGCCAAATTCACAGTGCTGATGAACATCGGCACAGTTTTTTTTCTTACTATATTCATTCATTTATTTCATAATAAGAAATCCCTTCATAACACACTACTAATATACGAGATCAGGTACAAAATCTATAGTCCTCCTCCTGTGAAAAAAATGCAGTCCAGTGTTTTTCTGATGTTATTATGAGATTTCAGCAGTCTGAGGTCATCACATGAAATGGCCATCTTCTAAAGTTACAGTGTTTTTAGTAAAAAATGTTGTTGTGTGATTATCCCTCTGCTGCAGCTCAGCACAAAAACACTGTCAAGGAAAATACAAAGAGGACTGTAACTATGGAAGATAGCCACTTAATCTGATTAACTCACACTGCTGAAGTCTCATATTAATTTCAGATAAGCTTTGTATGTGTAAGTTTGCACTGAATTGAACTCAACTGTGGATTTTGTTCCCCATCACTGACATGAAAAAAAATGAAACAATCCTTTAATAATAACTGTATTAAAGTGTCACATTCAGCCATGACAGTGTGACAGTGAGCAGAAAAAACACCAGCACCCTGAAATTGAAGCAGCTAAATGGGATTCAGCCCTCATTTATTTTAATTTTCCTACTATGATGTCAACATGTCTTTAGTTCAAAATGACACGTGAGTCCTCTCTCTGTCTCTGTAGAGAATTTGATTTCTCTATCCATGCTTTTTACTAGTAGTGATTAATGGGAAAATGTATTAAGATTATGAGGCTACAGTTAAACAGGCCCTGTCTAACACATGAGTATTTAGCTTTATTGTGTTTTCATTCTGAATTACATGTCAGGACCAGGAGTTTGCAATCTTGTGTTTATCTGTATTAGTATTTGGGCCACAGTTAGGAGCAAAATCTGAGCTTTTGAGAATAAAGTCCAAATATTTTGAGACAAAAGTAATACTTTGAGAAAAACTTGGAATCTTGAGAGAAATGTTTTTAACATATTGATTATCTGGAGTTAAATTGTTTCACCAGTAAGAATGATCATTGTGTTACTTAATGATTCTCCTTATTGCTGGGGGCTTACTCCTGGAGGCCCCTGGACCCCACTGGCACATGAGGTGAGTGAATGACCTTCACAAAGCATTGTATTTGTATTGTAATAACTATACGGAACTTGTTAAATCTTGCTACTGAAACATATGATAATTAAAAAAACAATAAACAATCAAAACGTATACTGAAACTAATAAAAACTAAACTGAATCGAGCAAACTCAATCTGGATATTAACAAAACTGAACTGAAAACATCAATTACAATAATTTGCTTTCTATAAATAAAAACTCATGAGAAATACAAAGTTATAATAACTCTGGTTTGCAGATGTTAATAAGGTGGAGCTTATGATGTTTTTTTTTTATTGTAGTACTGTGGTGAAGACTTTGAGGGGGGTGTAGATTTGGGATTTTTCAGAGCACATCCAGCTCCAGCACAATAGGAGGAGCCTCAGTGGAGGAAGTGGCTCCACAGCTTGGATGCGTGTGTATGTATGTATGTGTGTATGTGTGTTGAGCAGTTGCCTCCATAGTGAGAGTGTCGCTAACCACTGGATCGTGAAACGGGAAACACAATACATCCTAGAGAGGGAACCACGCGCGATCTCGCCCCTCTCGGATTAGTTTTGTTTTATTTTTGAATGTTCTTCGGTACAGGTTGAAAGCGGTGCAGCCGGTCCAGAAGCGAGCATTATGCATTCAGACTGCAGGCTGCTATGGGCAGAGCGGTAATGGTGGGCAGGGGACCGACAGGGGCCGGGGTCCTCGTCCTGTCGATTCTCATCATTCTCACCACGGAGGGCTGTCGAGCTCAGAAAGGTTGGTGCCCCGCACAGCTGCGGTGACAACTGGAGTCGTGTGTTTTGTGTGTGTGTATGTGTGTTTGTCTGTGTGTGTGTGTGTAACCGAGAGGACACGCGGCCATAGTGGTTAAACACAGGCGTTTAGATGTGTAGAGATAACTTATTGTTGCTGTGCACCAAACTTAAAGCCTACCTTACATGGCCGTGTGTACGTGGAATTCTGCTTGATTTACGCAGCTCGCCGCCGCCCGTCATCGGTGTATTTGGTGGAAGAGTGGGGCAGTTAAACCAGGAAAACCGGTTCCTTGTTGAGGAGCAACTGCTCCTAGGAGTATCAGTTGTTAGCCGAATTAAACCGTGGCTTTCAATGAGCTGTTAAAAGCTTCAAGTATAGCCCTTTTTAGTTATTCAGGTTTCTAAATAAGCGAGGCACCTTCAAATTGCCTGTTTTTTTTAACGGAGTCTGGTTTTAAATTGACTGTACCAGACGACAGCACATTTGGGAGCTTGTGGCCTTGTTTCTCGCTTTAGTTACACCTTTTTTCGCATTTACCGTATTCCTCATATTATATACTCGACCAACATGATATGTTTGACAGGTGACGGGTTTGTTACAACACACTGAACCTATAAAACGAACATTTTGTAGGTTTTAAAGCAGACAGCCAAACTCAGGTGGCTAGAGATTGGGGGTGGGGTGGCAGTGGGGGTATGACTGTAAACACGTGGACACAGTTTGTCATAACTTTAAATTTCAAATGAATTATCATTGAGTTTCTCTCTTGAAATACCTTGTTTATTTTCAGTGTTCTCAGCAGGTCTAATGATGGAAACATAGGCTTCATTTCTTATTGAATTGAGTTGTATTGTGGTTTGTTTTTGACCATGAGAGAGTGACTTTAGGAAGGTAATCTGAACTGAATACCATGCAGTTGTTCACTAACATTTATGAGTCAGAGCGAGGGAAGCAGCTTTTGTTTTTGTCCTGTTCATCTGGATAATGTCCACCGAGAAGCTCTTACGTAACACCAGGCTGACAGAACATCCACTTAGCACCATGAAGCGTGACTGTTGAGTGTTATCTCAGAGCCATAGGCCCACAGCATCAACACACAGAAAAACAAACGTCTCCCCAAAAAGAAGTCTTAGGTCACACGTTTTGTAAAATTGAATTTTAACTGCCAGAAACAAATGCAATCAGACGGCTGCTTCTTGCATGTTACGCCTTGGTCAAAATTAGTTGATGTTCTCACCAGCACAGCTAAAACTTTTGCCTATGAAACCCAAAACTAACGTAATGCTTTTCTTTCTGCTGAACCTAATAACATTACATTTATTCAGTACGCGTTCACCTAAAGTGACTTGCATTTTTATACCCCACATTTGCATTCAGTTTGGTGCTCAATGTCTGGCACCAGAACACATCAGCCTGTACAGGAGTCAACCCACACGACCTGATGATTAACAGGTCACACTAACACAAAGAGAAGGAAAGGCCTATTCTACTTAAACCCGAAGTGATGTACATACCTACGGAAAGAAACCCAAACAAATCCCATGTTATACAAATCCTTGAAAAATAAAAAGAAGGTAGATTAGAGCTGCAAGTAACAATTATTTTCATGATACTTTAATTTGCTGGTTATTTTCTGATTTAACTTAACATTTTGGTCTAAAAAATATTATTATAATGTTTATCTTGCATTCCCTGAGCATTAGGTGATGTCACCAAATGTCTTGTTTTGTCCAAACAACAGTCATAAACCTAAAGACAGTCAGCATATAATGATAGCAAATAAAACAATCTCACATTGCTTAAACAATTAATCAGTTATCAAAGCAGTTGCAGATAAATGTGCAGATTGATTAATCAACTAATTGTCACAACCTTAGTTAAAATGTATTACACTGCCTTACTTCCCTGTGTGTCCTAAAGGAAACTGAGTTACTAATGGAACATTTATAGATGGACTAGAAGAAGCGTATTGTCTGCATGTAAGCTGGAAGGTCTCTCTCAACACATGTGGAGACCCTCCTTTTTTAAACCTGAACCTAAAAATACAGAATATTAAGGATAAGACTGATGATGATGTATTTTTTGTCAACAAATCTCATGTAAAGACCAACCAAGTGTTAAGGTGCTTAGTCAGAAATGCTTGTAAGATGATTGAATAGCCTCAGCCCTGTAACCCCATACAACTGAATTGGGGGCCTGTGTCTTACCATTTCTTTCTGAAAGACATACATGGGTCACAGATTTATATTCATTTTAAACCCAGTAATTTGGCCTGTAGTTACTAGCAAATGTTAAACTATCCAGAATAAATTGTGATTTTATTGGGGACTATTTTCAGTCTTAAATTAATCCACATTTGGTGCGCAAGTATTTATGGCAGTGACCTGACGTATGTGGTGTAGATTAAATAAGAAAAGTGTGTCTGTTTATTGTAATGAAGGAATATATCACCTAGTGCTACTGTATGGTTCATTAATGTGTTTTAATAGTTCTTAGACAACAATGGAAGTCTAAGGAACAGAGGAATAAGCTATTTCAGGCTTTAAGGTAGACAATATTTGATCGTAGGAATAATTAATTGTTGGTTTTAGTCTGTAAATGAGATTTGTTGACAATAATAGACTATTATCAGATTTATCCTTTAACTTCCTGACATCTGTTTGTGTTGTTCTGCAGGTGATGGCTGTGGCCCCAGTGTGCTTGGCCCCAGCAGTGGGACTCTGTCCTCTCTGGGTTATCCAGGGACATACCCAAATAACACGGTGTGTGAGTGGGAGATCAGCGTGCCTCGCGGAAATAGGATCCACTTTCGCTTTGCTGAGCTGGACATAGAAGACAGTGACTGTCAGGTCAACTACCTCCGCCTCTACAACGGCATCGGACACGAGAGGAGCGAGATGGGTGAGAGTGACAAGCAGTTAACAGCCTGGTCTTAGTTGGGTGAAGGGGAGAAAGTTGCTGCCAAAATGAAAATGCTAATATCTATTTGCTGTTATATCAGCTGAAAGTCCATTAAAGTTTGTAAGAGCACCAAAATAAAGTGCTTTTAATCTCAAACCAGCCATTTTTCAGACAGTATGCGTCTCAGTATCTTCCGTACTCTTGTCACTGTCTGTATGTTTACATGCACAGTAAAAACCAGATAACTGGTTACTAGGTTACAGGTTATGTCAGGAAATTGGAGAATATATTATAATGTGCTGCAATAACTGGCTTACTGTGAGACCTGCATCACTTTCTGAAAGATACACAGGTTGCAACTAATGATTATTTTCATCATTGAATAATTTGTAAAGTATTTTCTTGATTAATTGACTAGATGTTTTGTTATTTATGTTATGAAAAACATTTTTAGAAACTGGAATAAGAGAATTTGGATTTCTTTTTCTCAAAAATGAATCCAAATGATTAATGGATGTAAAAATGGACAACTAATCGATTAATCACCAAATCATTGCATCTCTAGTGATTTGTATTATACACTTAATATATGCCTGATCTTAATAAATAATGATCAGCTGCTAAACCAATTTATTTGTTGCATTGTCAGATTTAGGACAAGGACAATTTTGAGTTTATCAAATTGGTTTTGATGTGTGGAAGTCTTTTTTAAACATTTTAATTTAAGGTGAAACTTAAACAAAGATGCGTTGCCACGGCCACAGCACGAGAAATAATCTTTCTTGTCATCCCTCTGTGCTGTTGTCATAGCAGCACTTATTTTCTGAAGTGTTTGCTTATACAATGTTTAAAAAGATCAATTTGCTGCAGCATGCTGACAGTACAGGTTACTAAAGTGCATGTAAATGCAGCGACTGACAATGTAGTGGTCACATGATAAACATCCAGATATAGTCGGTCCCATGCTAGTGTGCTGATGGGAACGCCTCCAATCTGAGTCATCAGTGATTAAAACTGTAATGATAGTAAGTTAAATATTGTAACTAACCCAAACCCTTTTTGTCCTGCGTCTCCTGTGTCTGCCTGTGATGTGCTACAGTGAAGTACTGCGGTTTGGGTCTGAAGGTGAAAGAGCTTATCGAGTCCACTGGCAACCAGGTCACGGTCCAGTTCATGAGTGGGACCCACACCACGGGACATGGATTCTACCTATCCTACTCCACCACTGAACACACAGGTAGCAGCTCGTTCTACTGTCTGCGTCTCATGTGTTGATCATCAGGGCCCCCGCTTCCCCGTAGGTCCCAGCCTGCAGGGACGGTCATGTGATAGAGGTGTAACAGACTGGAATGATGTTTAGTTGAAGTCATCTTAATGTCAAGCTTGGTTACATTTCTGTTTTGGCCCCAGGTGTAAAGAGTTGCTCTGGAGACCATGTGTGTCACTGATCGAGTTAAAGTTTAATGTGAGGCTGATTACAGCTGTTCCGTTCAGCACCACCTCCTCAGTGTCAGCTTTTCTAATGTGAATAGATTGTTCTGGAAAGTGTGTGTGTGTGTGTGTGTGTGTGTGTGTGTGTGTGTGTGTGTGTGTGTGTGTGTGTGTGTGTGTGTGTGTGTGTGTGTGTGTGTGTGTGTGTGTGTGTGTGTGTGTGTGTGTGTGATGTTTATGGTTGCAGCATTGGACAAAGCAAAACAGCATTTCACACACACGACAAGGCAGACCACACAACCACATTGGAGGTATTCTCAAATCATGTCCTGTTGCGTTGCCATGTAGTATTGGAAAAGGTGAGCTGATCAGCAGAAGATGAATCAACAACAAGTCATTTCTCACTGATTCTGGCTTTTTAAATATGTGATGATTTACTGCTCTCATGAATTTTCTATCTCTGTGCATCGAATGACTGTTGGTAGACAAAAGAAGTAGAGCTGCAACGATAAGTCAATTAATCAAGTGTGAGTATTTTGATAATTAAACAATTGTTTAGGTCTTTTTTTAAGCAAAAATTGTAAATTATTTGATTTGAGATTCTTTAATATTAGAATGTGTTGCTTTTCCTCATCTTACATTATAGTGAATGGAGAATATCTGAGTTATAGAGTGTAGGTTGGACGATAAATGACATTTCAAGACATCACCTCGGGCTCTAGGAAATTGTGAATTGTGCAAAATGATTAATTGAAAAAATTGTAGTACGCTTAATTGAGAATCATAAATGTTTAGTTTTGTCTTTGTGCCCTGCATGTCAGAGCCACTGTATATTAGGGTTAAAAGTAGATTATATACAGAACACGTCCCATTGTCCCGTAAGCAAACAGTGTGTGCAGTTAGATGACTTGAGCTGAATGGAGGGCTGTGTGCAGTTTTGTGGTAACAGTGCTGGAGGCCAAATGAGAGGAGCATTTACGATGCGGTGTTTGCTTCCCGTTGAGTGTATTTAAACACACTGAAGAGATAAAGAGCCGCTCTGCTGTAAACGTTACATTCTGATCAGCCACATATGTGGGATTCCAGCTGCAGTATGCAGAGTCATCATGCTAATAAGGATCGTGAATGTCTTTTTCTCCTTTTAAATGATTGAACAGACAGTACTGAATACAGTGGGGTGGCACCAGCGTGTGTGTGTGTGTGTAGCTGTTGAAGAAGATTTCTCAGTTGCTGCTTAGAAGTGTCTGAGTCAGGGTTTTGTCAGATAGCAGCTCATCAGACCTCCATGCCTACGTGATAATCTGTGAATCTAGACCGACTTTAGTGTGTTTGTTGTTTGTTGTTTTTTACTGTTCTTTAAAGTTGAGTGCAGCTGGTGAAAGAGAGCAGAGAGGGATGGTGGAGATCGCAGACAGACATTTCTAGAAGTGAGAAGAGTGAGAAATATCCGAAATGCTCGACAAAAAGAAGGAGGAGGAAGAGAGTTGAGAGGAAGTGAGAGAAATTGAGAAGAAAGCAGTTGTATTTTGTGGTTTTACTATGAGGTTTCCCCTCCAGCCTTTCTCTAATGTGAAATGATATTACTGAAGAAGTGTGATAGCAGACATGCCCATATGCTACATTATTATCTGTGAAAATTCTTTTTCACACCCACTTAACAGTGGCGCATGAAAGAAAATAATTAGCTGATATCAAGAATCCCATACACTGTGATTCGAACCTTATTAAAAAAAAAAGCTGTGAAACATCCTTTTTAGGGCAGTAGTGGAATTAAGCATTTATCTCCACCTGTTAACAAGGAAATGAAGCACTAAGGCAGGGGATTGTTGTTGTGTCACATGTAACATTAAACCGAAGAACGCTCACAGTGATTGGTCATCACAATCTTTCAGAGCAAAAATTACTCTTATTGGTCCAACCTACAGTGCAAAATCAAAATATCCAATTTACAATGAATAGAGAAAAATGTCAAAGTGGATCGGAGAAGCTTGATAAATGACTGGTATGATTAATTGATTATCAGTCTTGTTACAGATTTATTTTCTCTTGATTGACTAATGGAGTAATCAGCCTGCTATTAAAGCACTTGCGTCAGTTGCATGCTTTACTTGAGAGATACAAATCCATCTACAGCCAAAGAACGTTTTATAGAACTTAACAAAACACTTTATTTCATCATCTTTGAGTTTTGGCTCTAAAAACAGATGATAAGTTATCAGCACTTCTCTCCCCTCAGAAGACTCTTGCAAAACTGTGACAGTTTGATGCTTGATAGTGTGGATCTTATGTGGCTGTTAGAGGAATACCCACTCCGAATTATTGTGCACGGTAGTCCGGGAGACAAAGAAACAACTTCAATGTCTAAAATTGGATGTTCTTTTCAATAAAAATATTGTTGATGAGTACTGTGTGATTGCCATTTTGAAGGGCACGCTTTGTCATGTGGAACATTTTCAGTGATTTCACATAAACAGATAATTGAAGCCACAAGAAGAGGAAGACAGTGGCGTGTGTGCAGGAGAGAAGTAATTCTGTCTCCGTGGTCATCTGGGTATGACTGGAAGACAAACAAGGTCGTCAGTGAGCCCGGCTACAGGAGCTTTTTTCACCAAAGTACTAAAATGTGTTCGTCCGCACGCATTTTACTGGTCTTGTAACTGATCACGCAGAGGAGTGTGGGTGGACAGTGCACACAGCTAACTTAATCAGTCACCATGGTTACTTTTGCTGGTTGGGGGTATTTGTTAGTTTGACTCACATGGTTGGTTTACCAGATAGAAGTTTTTTTTTTTTTTTTTTTGATAATGTGGTCAAGACTCACCAGGAACGACCACCTCCGCTCGGTTTTTCATAGAATTCCCAGGAAAATCCGACCCCATCCTGTTGGACATGTGGTGTGCCTCATCAATGAAACACTTATGTCATTAGGAACCACTCGGCTCACACATTCTTTTGTGTTGTATAACTTTGAGTTGTTTGAAATGGAGCTGAAATGAGTTGATGGAAAATTAATCAGCCACAACTTTGATAACTGATTTAATAAGTTGCCATGGTAGCAGCATGGCAGTGCTGGTCAGTCTGTCCAACATGTTGATCCATGGATTGGCAAATTTTTCATGTAGTCAGGGAATCATCACCAGGTTGTGTCATTCTGTTTTAATTTGTCCAATGTATGGTAACATGCTAACACTTGTTAACTAAGGTGGGAAACATTGTAAACATTATATACCTGCTAAACATAATACATGCTATTGTTAGCATTTAGCTCAAAACACTGCTGTGCCACACTGCATTACTTTTGCCTTTTGTAATAAATGCTACGGGTAGTTTGTGGGCTTGTGGGTAAAATTTGATGTTGGTTTTATGGGGAAATAGTGATAACTTTGCAAACAGAGCAGGCTGATGTCCTGGCTTTTGACTGTTGGGGCATTTTTACATGCGTTCAAGTTTCAACTATGTTTAACATCCGACATTAGAAAAGTGACAGAGAATCATCATCTTTATCTCTGGCATCACCACCACCGCCTCGCCTCTGACCTGATAGAGCACCACTACTATGTTTCATATCAAGCCAATTGTAACATTTTTCTGTGAGAAAATCCGTAAATGTAAATAGTTGTGTTTAGCCAGAGAGAGAGAAACAAATGCAGAGAAACCCGCTCTGACACTGTTTGTTTGCCTTTTGCAGATCTAATCACCTGCTTGGACAAAGGAACTGACTTCCCAGAGGCAGAGTTTAGGTAAATAATGTTTGCTTTGTGTGGATATTTGTGTAGTGATCAGGCTGTCTGATGTTTATTGTGTGTTTCTCTCTTCCTAGTAAATTCTGTCCAGCGGGCTGCTTGACATCCACTGAGGAGATTTCTGGAACTATACCCAATGGATACCGAGAGGCAAGTACACACAGTTAATGAATTATAGCTTGAATATTACAATAATTATATGATATTAATGAAAGTTGAATTGAGAGGAAGTGACTCCTGAAATTGATGGAATCCTCTCTAGAAAAAGACATATCACTCTGTTGGAGTTTTAACTACAGAAATACTCCATAAGTGATTACACAGAGGTGTTACAGAGTGCACGACCCTCCCTCATAAACGATCTTCAGTTTATTTCAAACATGGGCCTGCAGAGAGCACATAAACCCTACCACACACGTTGCTGCCTGCGTTAGTTTGCCGTTCTGTACTTAAAAAAGAGAGGAGAGGTAACAGATTCGTTAACAGGTGTCAGGAATAATTTTCTGTATTCACACACAATTTTCACTTGTATATACAGGAGAAACACTGTAGAGCCCGGCTGTCAAGAGCACGGTTCAGCCCCACCATACACAAACTGATTGGAAACCCAATCCACGCTCATTCATTGTATATGGGAAGCTACTAATTTGCTGCATAAAACATGCTGGGATACCTGGCAATCCAACCCAAGCTGGTGGTGAGACGAGAGGGTGGAACAAATTCAAAAATGAGTAAAGAAAGAATCATCATTAAATAGGGTTTATTTTAGCAGATACCAGTTCATTAAAATAAGCATGGATCAACCCCAACTTTGATCCTCAGGACATCCCTACATACACATTATATATGTGTGTGTGTGTGTGTTCTTCCATAGTGTTGCTAGCCATTGTCCCAGATGAGTCATAGTGCCCACCAGTCTCCTGCTGTTTGATCGTGATTCCCAACGTAACCCCACAGGAACCGCCAGACCATCAGCATTTGCTTACTCATGCCGTTCTGACCTTGCTCCATTACTTTTGTCTTTTGTCACCATCTACTTCTGAGCTGCAAGTCTGCATATCTTTCAGTTTGACTCATCGAAGGCTTCTCCCTCTTCCTTGTGTAAACGGGCCCCTCGCTCCGTGGTATGCTAGTCCTGGACTGATGACCTCACAGCGCCCCCGCTGCGCGTGAGGTCATGGGCGCCAAGTCTCCGACTGGTGACTTCATGCTAAGAGTTCGGGGTTCTTGAAGGAGGGAGGGGTGTTGGCTAGCCGATGGAGGACAGGGAGGAGCGGCGGGGTGTGCTTCAGGGAGTGAGGTGCCCCACAGGAACAGAGGAGGGGCTGGGTCAGGGGGTGAAAGGGAGGTGAGATAATAGTTTGGCCGAGAATAATAGCCCTCTAATCCAGTCCAGCTGCAAGAGGGTGCTGAGCAGAGCCATGCGTGTAAGTGTGTGTGTGTGTTCTGGAGAGTGAGTCAGTGTGATTGAGAAGTTGGAGAAAACCTTTGTGTGCATGCCTGGGTGTTTAGTTTTTTGTTTGTCATTTTTTTGCACGTCTGCCTGTGACTGATTCATGCTTGTCCTTTTTAGGGGTGTATGCGTGTCCCAAGACTGTAATATTATGCCGATTGTGTGGGCTTGATACAGTACTGTTCTGCATACTTCAGTCTCTGTCACACAGTTGCCCTACCCGGACCAGACCCTGCAGCTTGCTCTCTCTTCTTAAAATGTAATTTTCTTTTTAATTTAAAAATGTAATTGCCACATCCAGCTTATCGTATGTATGTATGTATGTATGTATGTATGTATGTATGTATGTATGTATGTATGTATGTATGTATGTATGTATGTATGTATGTATGTATGTATGTATGTATGTATGTATGTATGTATGTATGTATGTATGTATGTATGTATGTATGTATGTATGTATGTATGTATGTATGTATGTATGTATGTATGTATGTATGTATGTATGTATGTATGTATGTATGTATGTATGTATGTATGTATGTATGTATGTATGTATGTATGTATGTATGTATGTATGTATGTATGTATGTATGTATGTATGTATGTATGTATGTATGTATGTATGTATGTATGTATGTATGTATGTATGTATGTATGTATGTATGTATGTATGTATGTATGTATGTATGTATGTATGTATGTATGTATGTATGTATGTATGTATGTATGTATGTATGTATGTATGTATGTATGTATGTATGTATGTATGTATGTATGTATGTATGTATGTATGTATGTATGTATGTATGTATGTATGTATGTATGTATGTATGTATGTATGTATGTATGTATGTATGTATGTATGTATGTATGTATGTATGTATGTATGTATGTATGTATGTATGTATGTATGTATGTATGTATGTATGTATGTATGTATGTATGTATGTATGTATGTATGTATGTATGTATGTATGTATGTATGTATGTATGTATGTATGTATGTATGTATGTATGTATGTATGTATGTATGTATGTATGTATGTATGTATGTATGTATGTATGTATGTATGTATGTATGTATGTATGTATGTATGTATGTATGTATGTATGTATGTATGTATGTATGTATGTATGTATGTATGTATGTATGTATGTATGTATGTATGTATGTATGTATGTATGTATGTATGTATGTATGTATGTATGTATGTATGTATGTATGTATGTATGTATGTATGTATGTATGTATGTATGTATGTATGTATGTATGTATGTATGTATGTATGTATGTATGTATGTATGTATGTATGTGCTCTGTTGGAGGCAGGGTGCAGTGGTTTGGAGCAGAACTTGGTGTTTGTGTTAGTGGTTTGTGTATGGCCTCCGTAGGATGTGGTGTGTGCTTTTGGGAAGTTTAAGAGTCACAGGGCAAGTGTTGATTGCTTGTGGCAGCACTGACTGCTCTGTGTGTGTGTGTGTGTGTTTGTGAATAAATGCATATGTGTATGCATACTCGTCACTGGGTCACCCCAGTTTTCACACCATCTCGTCAGCTGTGGATTCCAGTGTAGGCTTTTTTCCAGTAATAAATTTCCACCTCACTCACCCAGCTGTTCATGGGAAGGAGCTTGTGGCCAGAGTGGAATCAGGCTTTTGTCTGTTTCTCAGTGATGTGGCAGCAGGTTTGGACTGGAATGCGGCTGGCGGTGAATCATTACCAGTGCCACTCGGTATTCTCTCTACAGAGCAGTGACATCATGCCTTTAAGCCTTTAACTGCCATGGTCTGAAGGTTAAGAGTTTGCTCTCTGTGATCACACGTAAAGACAGTGCTGCCTGACTTACCTGGAAATGTTCCCATATCAGTATCAGTGAATGCCTCCGATTCTACCTAAAATGCTGGATCATGTATCGGCAAGTACACATATCTATGCACCGATCTGATGCCACCCAATTTCATAACAGCAATATTTTACACTGGAAAGTCCCTCCAGTAAAAGGACAACCTGTACAGTATGCAAGGCTTTAGGCTTTTGACGGGTCGCACTAGTGTTTTCAATTTCAACACCAGCAATCCTATAAAGCATTTTAAGATGCATCACACAAATGATAGCAATCACAGGGACAAGCTGAAATGATTAGTGTAATATTCAGTTAATGGTTCGACAGGAAAAAAAGCACTATTTTGATCATTAATTAATCATTTCAGCAATTGTTCAATCAATCAAATCAATCTAAGATTCTACATCCATGCTCTGTGAAGCAGCAGCACCAATAAGGCACAGCATTGCTTTGAGCTAAATGCTAATGCTAACATGCACACAATGACAATTAATAAAGCGTGCTAAAATTTGCACATAAGAATGTCGGTAGCAAAATTCTTGGCCCCCTTTGTAATAGTTGTTCAGACGTTTCACTAAACTACAAATGTAAACTTCATTACATTTATTTTCATCTACACAAGAGGTAAAGTGAGGGATCATAAACACACATCAAAATAGTGTCTTGAACAAAACCCTGACTTTATAATGTGTAGTAAGTTTAATATGCCTAATATTCATCGCACAAATGCACAAGACAGTTTTAGTTTCTGTGATTTATTTGGTGTAATAGGAATGTGCATAACCAGAATCCCTCATGGTGTAATAGGAATGTGCATAACCAGAATCCCTCACTTTAATTTCACTCCTCTCTTTTCATTCTGCAGTCGTCTCCTCTCTGTGTGGCAGCCATCCATGCAGGTGTAGTATCCAACGCTGTGGGAGGGAGGATCAGCGTGGTCAGCAGCAAAGGCATCCCTCACTATGAGAGCACACTGGCTAACAATGTCACTTCCACTGGGTAAGAGCTGCAGGCTCTACAGCACACAAACCTGCCACACTCTGATCTTCATGTACTTTTGGTGTATGACTCCTCCTCATCCTGTGTACTTGGTGCTTGTTGTTTTGGTTGTGTCCTTCATTAGCTTTTAATTTAGCGTATTCTTGATCGTCTAATCTCACACATCTCTTCCTTCCTCAGAGGAACTTTGTCAAACAGTCTCTTCACCTTCAAGACCAACGGTGAGTTGTTTTTTCACTCAAGCGCCATTAAGAGCTGTTTTGCTGGGGGAAGTCCTGTAAATGTAATTATTACCATCAGCATCTGTAATTTTAATTAAGTGCAGATCTTGCCATGACTGTATTTTTTATTGGTCTGCAACAAAAAAATCTGGAGGAAATTACTTTCTGTTTTAACACAGGCTCACAGTTCAAACGTGATTGCTGTTAATGTCTGACCTGAAATCTCTAATGTAGACACAGGCAGAAAAACTCAATTGTACATCTGGACTACTGTGTCTGGGTTATGAGCAGGAATCCTTCATCTTTTATTCAAATGGACCTCTGGAATTATTTAGAATGCTGTTCAGGCCTTGTGCACTAAATCTAACTGAATTTCCTAAACAGTTATTCTTATCATTAACGATTGCAGGCTGCTATGGAACTCTGGGATTACAGTCCGGCGGTGTTGCAGACACTCAGCTCTCTGCTTCGTCTGAGTGGGAGTGGAACAACATCATTGGTCAGCACAGTGTGTGGGCGTCATCAGGGGCACGGCTAAAAAAGGAGGGGCTGCCTTGGGCGCCTTCTCAGAGTGACCAACAGCAGTGGCTGCAGGTCGATCTGAAGAGGGAGAAGAGGATCACAGGTACACTAGACATTCATATACAAACAAAAACACACTCACTGGTATTGCTATACACTTTAACCACTATCTTGAATTGATCTTTAATTAAAGGGGACATATCCTGCACATTTACAGGTCTATTTTAATATTCTGGGGCTCTGCTGGAATACCATTGCATCATTTACAGTTCAAAAAACGTATCTTATACTGTCCCTTTATGCAGCCTCTGTCTGAGACAAACGTTTTAGCTCATGTCTATTAAGGCCCGAAACTGTTGTGATTGGTTAGTGTCCAGAAGTTGACTTTCACATTGTTAACGTAGCCTCCAGAAGCTGAGTAAACAAACAGTAGTAGTAAGATTTCACTTCTTTTTCTCATTCTTAACTCGAAATACAAACTTCTCAAGTCCACTCTGAAATAATAATAATAGCAATGAAGTGAACAACACACACAACCCGTGGAAAAACCTTAGCCACAGTCTTAGCAACAAAGGCTACATGAAGGAACATTTTATTGGCATGTGTGAACAATATGATGTCTGTTCGATGGGGAAGTAGAGGTAATGAGTGTTCAGAGCAGACTGAAGCCTGAGCTTTTGTCTTTCAGGGATCTTTTTACATATGTTCACCGTATGTTTTGGACATTGGACTATTTTAACATTGACATCTGACATGACAGCATAAAAATGATAGAAAATCACCAAAAAGCATGATATGCCCCCTTAACTAAGCTCAGAATAAGGCTTTCCAGGAAAATGTTGCCCGTGGTTTAACATACTAAACTCACAGTCAAAGCTACTGTACATCATCTGTTTCTCTGCTGTCCATCAAGGCATCACCACCACTGGCTCTACCCTGAGGGAATACCCGTACCATCTTTCAGCATACCGGGTACGGTACAGTCATGACGGCCAGCAGTGGTACAGCTACAAGGAATCTAATTCTACACAAGACAAGGTAATGCAAGCACAAAATCAATAAACCCTGCTCGCTCAACAATTACGTCACTGGCTTTCATGTCTGTTTTTTTTTTTTTTCAAATTGGTGCAAATGGACAAAAATGTCACTGTAGAAGGCTGCAGGGACACATACTTGGATTGTTTCCATAGTAACTAGTATTGATGAAGGGATGTTTATGGCAGGAAATGGGAGCAGTCAGTGGTTTGAGTTAAGTGCTGTGGTAGACAAATCAGGACACTTGGGCATTAATAATGAATGGATATGGATTTAGTGGCAGGGTTGTAAGGCTGGAAGTGCTGTCTATGAGCTGCTATCTGCTGGAAGTCTTACAGGCTCTTTTGTGTGGAGGAAAGTAGTTATTAGTTTGCCAAGTTAGGAATTAATCGGCTTACAGCTTATAGTGGATTTGTTCAGTCTTAAAACAAGAATTGCTCCGGTGAACATTTTTTAATTCTTAAGTACTACTACCGGCCTACAACCGGGGTTAAATCACTGGCACAAATAAGAGTGTTTGTTCCCATGTTATGGTAGATTTTCAGAGGCAACACCAACTACCTGGATGAGGTCAGGAATAACTTCATCCCTCCAATCAAGGCCCGCTTTGTGAGGATAAATCCAACCTCATGGAACCAGAGAATCGCTCTCAAGTTGGAGCTGCTTGGCTGCCAAGTTCCTGCAGGTAAACAGGTATCATATTTTAAGTTCCAAATAAATTCAACATTTTCTATCCTTTCAATCTAAGATGTTCGTTTTTTAATTTATTTTTGACAGTGAGATGGACGCCTGAACCGAGGTCACCCTCTCGTTTCACTCCACCTCCCGTCAATAAAAAACGGCCACCTCAGCTTAACCAGACCACACACACCCCAGATATCAGAAACACCACTATGCCTCCTCACACAGGCAAAGGTGCGTCATATTTTTGATACGGCTTGTTTCACCCCTCATAGTGATGTTGGTCGTCTGGTGTTCATTGTAGTGGTTTTGCTCTTAGATGTGGCCCTGGCAGCAGTTCTGGTACCCGTGTTGGTCATGGTTCTGACTGCTCTCATCGTGATTGTGGTTTGTGCGTGGCACTGGAGGAACAGGTACGTCTTCTTCGTGGGCACTTGGAGTCTTGTAAAAAAAAAAATGATAGCGTTGCCCTCCATGACTTAAATATTTCTTTCTTTATAGAAAAAAGAGTTCTGAAGGAATGTATGATCTTCCACACTGGGATCGTACAGGTAGGTCATGGCTCTGCAGGATAGCTTATTAGTTCTGTTTCATGAGGGGTTTCTAGTTACAACTCGCTGTGAATTTGCTGCAGACTGGTGGAAAAGCATGAAGCAGCTGCTGCCATCCAAGATGGTGGAGACGGACGATTCAGTTCGATACAGCAGCAGTGAGGTGGGCCGGCTAACTGGGAGAGGTGCTGTACCCCGACTACATGCTGAGCCTGCAGGTACATGCTGTTTATTATTATGACTGTTGAAGCTTATTTGATATGTTAACCAAGACTCCGGGTGATTTAAACAGCACCTGACATGGACACATACCACCCCAACACTGCAGTTTTCATCTTTTATTGATTACTTTTTTAAATTTTAACTGTCAATTCGTGTATTTTTTTCTTAAGTCTTTCCTTTTGTATTATCAAAGTATTTGCACACAATAAATGCATAACACTCTGTAAATGTACAGGGACAGAAATTGTTTTTGTCACATTTAAAAAGCAGCATGTGGTTTTGTTTTATCTGTTATTGTAAAACTGGGCAGATGTGAACAGACCTGATGTCCCCTCTGACAGTTGAGTATAAATAGATGTGAGCACAGCCTTAATGATCTTTTTACATATTGATGAAGTTTTGTTCTGCATTGCTCTTTAAACCAAATCTAGATTTAAGACATTTAAAAAAATAGATTGCATTCATCAGTTATTCATCAAAATGAAGTTAATAAGCCTTTGATGGGCATTTTACTGATAAACCCTGTCTATGGTCTGGTCTGAAATACACATGAGGTTTACATTCAGTTTTTATAAATACTAGTTTGAGTGTATAAAATGGTGTACTTATGTGTTTGTGTGTAACAATGTTTTTATCTGTGGCCCTGTGGCTTTGCTGCAGCAAAGTGATATACTATAGCTTCCATGCATACAGTATTGTTTCAATACATTGCACTTATAGAAAATTCTTCATGAAAATCTACTTTTTGCACGTTCAGTTATTGTTCTTCTTGTGAATTGTTGATCATGTTGCTGACAGTGTAGCTGAAGTATAAACTGTTATTACACTGTGACATGCTCTCTTTTCAGAATACGCCCAGCCCCTGGTGAGTGGTGTTACAACATTAGGTGCGCGATCAACCTTTAAACCAGACGAGGGGCCTGACCCGGGATACACAGATCCTGACCTGTACGACGCCCCCATCTCACCAGACATGTACCACGCCTATGCAGAACCCCTGCCAGCTTCAGGAGCTGAATATGCTACACCCATTGTGGTGGATATGGGCTGCCACCCATCAGGGGGCTCCTCTTTGAACCAGCCCTCCACAGTGTGTAGTTTCATGGGTGCCGGGCCCCCCTCCCTGCTCACACGGACAGACAGTGGCCACTCAGGGAGGTTGGCGTATGATACGCCCAAAAATGCCACTGGACAGGCCACGCCCACTGAGGACCTGACCTATCAGGTGCCTCAGAGTAGCACTCAGAAGCAGACGGAACAGAGCTAAAGAGCTGTGAGTCGGGATGCACATGGCCTTAATCTGCCCCTCTCTGCCACTGCAACCTAATAGGCTAAGAGGGTTGATAGAAGAGGAGGAGGAGGCGTGAAGCTGTGAGCCCTGGAGACGGGGCTCGAGCCTTGAATGAACACTACTTTAGCTTTAGATTCATCTGGAGATGTCTGTATTGCCTAATTGTTTCTGCATGGCCACAATCTGCTTGTGTAGTGCCATTACAGTCCTATCACTGAAACCACAAAGATGAATGTGTTTGTGCCAGACGTGAGAGTCAAAGTTGGATGGACGGAGGATGGAGAAAAAAAAAGAAAGAAGAGAGCTGACTACTATTTGATAAAGACTTTGTCCCTGTTCTGTGATTTTTACTAGTTCATGCATTATTTGAAACTGTGATTTCCATTATTCCATTATTATTCTGTTACATACTGAACCAGGTTCAACTGAAATGTATGCGGTGAGTTACATTCTTCAAATCTGAGGGTGATCTTATTGAATTGATTGCATGTTACGTAGCCCTCACCCAAGGTCAAAGAATTCCTCCTTTCTTGAGAAACTCTAGTTTTCCACGGTACGTTTTGTCTTACCTTGTTTAAAAGCATGACTTGAAATTGTGTATAGTTCTTGTAATTCCATTATTGCAAACCTGTTAAAATTCTCAAATGATTTTATTTATTTTTTATTTCACATCCTGCTGACAAGGAGATACTCTTTAAGAAATTGCCCACCGCTGCCCTCACAGATCAAACACGTGTGGTTGCACTGTTGTGGTTGGGAAGGTTGGGGAGGTTTGCGTCTTGTTCGCGGCTGATGAATCCCGTTTGTTGTGTGTGTGAACTTGAATAGGCTGATCGGGAGGATCGATCCAAAGAGAAAACTTCTTGTAGTACTGAAGACCAAATGTTGCCTTCTCTGTTGACGCAATGTTGATTTACAGCAGATCCAATGTTCACGATGGTGCCAACATCAAAAGTTTAGCCAAATACACGTTAAAACAAACAGTCTTAATGTAAGTAATGCATCATTTTTAAAAGCTTAGTGGGCGATGTGTCCTAGGAAAAAGGTACAGAGAAAAATGGGATAATTTGTTAGAAACTGATAGTTTCGTAGTAACACCCTCTGGTGTCTGAGTTTCCTGTATGTTTGTCCTGAAATTTTTAAACATTTTTCTTGCATCGTGTCTGTCTCGTGTTGAAATGGGTGTTCGATCTGTCGTAATTGGGTGTGACTTGTTACTTCCTTGTGTCTGTGTTCTTTTTGGACTGGTTATCATATGGCTTATAGTGGTTGTAGGACATGTTTGTCTGTAGCACCGGTGGTAATTAAAAAGTCCACAGTAGACTGCATTCCTCTCTTGTCCTCCTCCTGTGGTACAGATGTGACCAAACACTTGGCGGCAGGAGTGCAGATGGAGGAGAAAAATGGAATGAGCTGCTTTACAACTTTAGAGAACAGCAACCTGGAGCCTGGAGGAGGGTTTGCTGTGTTGTTCACACAGCTGCACTCGATAACCAAGGCAATCTACATGCATAGTTTTTGGTGCTCCCTGCTCACAGAGGAGCTGTTGATGTGGCTCTCACTGATTGTACATAGAGAAATAAAGAATTTTTAAAAGAAAATGCTTTATTACAATCACCAGCTGTCGTCAAAAGAACACATTTACTGAAAACCCACAACATAAACAATAACTGATGGCTTTCTATGTATCTATTACATCTATGTGTTATCTTTTTACATTTGACTTCACAATCACACAGAAACTACAGTAATTTGCAATTAAATAGTTTTTAAAAAAAACTTTTTTTTAACCTTGATAGGAAAGAAACTAATCTAAACACCCTCCTCTCCTCTGCTATAATCCACCATCACTAATCTATTAGTATCAATTCTAAAGACAGGTTCACAATTTTTCACGTCTGTCTTAAAACAATTATGAGGTGCCCATATATCCACTGAAACAGATTTTACTTGCTATGATCATTCCTTCTTCCTCGCAAAACTGTACTCAAAGGTTTAATGATACTGCAGCAATCTAATTAGCTTAATCCAGTGGATATCTTCCAAAGTTAGTGTTTTTGTTATTCTTCCTCTGCAGCAGCTCAGCATGGACTCACTGTCCAGGGAAACTATTTTTTCTTACAAAATGTCCTAACTTTGGAAGATATCCTCTTGATAATTGTCTAATTTGGATGGCTGTAGCCTTAAATTAGTTTCAATTAAACTTTTCAGTAGATTTTTGCTCATAACAATGGCTGTGTTTGGCCCCCATCACCTAAACTGTAAGTGCATTTAGAGGGAATCTTTTAATGTCTAGTATAAACAGGAGGAACGATTAAACCTGTTTCAATGTTCATATAGACACCTGACTACTGATTTAAGATATAGTGAATCTATTTCATACTACTTCTACTTTATTTATCATGTATAAGCATGTAAGAACAATGTTGAGCCAGTGCTGGCTGCAGTTGCTAATCTCATTGCTGTAATTGGAAACCTTCTACAAACATGCACCGTTTAACATTTGTGTAGTGTAGTTCTGCCACACGAAAAAACAGCCTCAACACTATTGTGACTGGATACCAGTAATTATTAATGACATTTTTTGTCTATAAACAAAATGATGTATGTTTAAGAATGCAAACATTTATCAAGTATAATGGAATATTAACACCAACACAACTAGGCATGCGAGCAACAACATCACACTAAAAGCCATCACACAGGTTATTTGATCATGACTGATTTTTGACACACAGAATTTACCAAATTAACATTATTTTTAACCCATTCTCCTTATCCTGCATTTACTTACATCTTCATTCAATGTTCTTGTCATCTCTCCTAAGCTGCACAATTTTCAGCTGCTTTTGAGTTTTCCACCCTTTCACTCCTCTGCACCACTTCCTCACCCTTCATTCCTCCATATTCTTTCCATCCTTTCCGAACTTCCACCAAACCGTGGTGAGGGTGACGGCTATCAGTAGGAGCAGGCTGCTGGTTACTAGGTAAGCAATGGGAAGGAAATGGTTCTGACCTCCGAACCAAGTCAGTGTGGTCAGCACCACTTCCTTTCTGCCTTGGAAGTACTGCACGGGGAAGTCTGGAAGGGCAGAGGTCAAGGCTGAAAATAGGCGATCACAAAGAGAAGCTCAATGGTCTTAAAATAGACGCTAAGGCTGTGGAAACAAATGCACACAATGGGACACACGTTAAGCATGTCTCACTTTCCTGTAGCGGCAACTTCTTACAGCCCTACAAATATTCCCTTCAAAATCTGTGACACCAGTGGAAGGATACTGTAGGTTATGTCGATGCTGTATTGCCCTTCTGGTAGCCCCTCAGTGAATGGCGTGTTTGCTCTGTATAAAACCCCATAGAGCTTTTTGAAATTGGGGAAGGCTGCTTCCCTCATCCAAATGATCAGGTCATCATTGATGAAGCCGTTGTTGGTCGGCTCGAGGGGGTCAAGCTCGTACACAGGTTTATTCCAGTACGGTGGCTGTGTTGTCCCTGTGGAGTGATCACACATCAGGCATGGTGAGTAGTTAAAATATTACAGAACAGGTAGAAGGTAAGAAACTGACATTCTGTGTTTGATCAAGGGTATATATTCCCATGTACCTTGAAACACCTCAGTCAGTGTCAAGTTGTCAACTGTTGGGTTCCGGTACTTGATGTTTTTGTCAGTGTACCAGGTGATACCGCTCCGTAACAGAGGGACCGCATACATCCCATGGTACGTGAACTTGAAGGAATCTGGGAGAACAGATGAGTCGAGAGGGAGCATTGAGGAGAAAGTGAAGGATGGATGTGACAGTTGAAGTGTATTAGGAGTGGTGCTTACCATTGAAGATACTGTTGGCCACAGCACCACAGGGAGCAATGGGAAGTCCATCTTTGCCTGTAATAAATGGCTTGCAGTATGTGCTGGGGTCCTAGTCAGGGAACACGGTTTACAGAGACACCCATAGACATTATTTGACAATGTTTATAGTGCATGAAACACCATCAGGCTCAAACAAGCTTCTCACATGGAGACAAATGTGCATTTGTTGCAGTATTTGCAGCTGTCATCAAGTGAAGCTTCCTTACAATTATATGAAAATGAATACAAAATATTGTGGCGCTACCTTTAAGTTTTGTGTCCTGCCAACCATCTGTCCATCATCTCTGGAGTCCATGTATCTGCGGAGGTTCTGGTGGAAGTTTTGGAGGCCATAATAGAAAAAGACATCTCCCTGGGACAGCAGCAGGGTGCACATTATCAGCATATGTGTGCAAACAGAAATGCAAGGCTGAATTCTGTGTCTAATTCACTTCATGTTTGAGCATAAAAAGTTACGAAATACAACAGTTTGACAAAATAACCTCAACTCAAGGAACATTTATAAGATTGTAAAGCTTTTAACAATACTTAGGTCACATGTTAATTAAATCATCTCTATGATAAAGCATCAGAAACCATGGCGTGTTTGAAACTCTTTTGTCAAACTGGATGTTTGTCACACTCAGACTATTACCTTGAAGGCTTTCTCAACGTTGAACATCACTGTGCAAGTGCAGCTCTTTTCTGCGTTGCTCACATTTTTACGCATTTCAAAGCATTCATTACACGACCCGGCCTCTGTGTAGTCCAGCTGAGAGGACAGGAGAGAGTTAATTAATGAACAGAATAAATGGAGAATAAACTGTTCCTGTTTACCATAATTCAAAACATAACCTTGGATCCGTACTCTTTGTCACTCCCTTTTTTATTGCACACAAGGCCATTCGCGCTCTTCCTCTCTGTTTCTCTCTCTCTCTCACACACACACACACACACACTTTGTGTATTTTACACTAGAATACTTCCACTTGTCAAAAACAGTACTAAATAAGCTGGCACAGTTCTCAGAAACACACTCTCACCTTTATTTCCTGTATGGTCTGCACAGTAAGAAGAAGCCACACTCCCAGCAGCATACATATCAAAGCCATAAAATAGAAGAATGGCAGCACAGTGTTAGCTGTTAGCATGGGAGACCAGGCAGGGAGCCTCTGCTGTTTGAAAGCAGAGTTGTCTGGCCTCCGAGCCAAGGGCCCAGACTTAGCCTTCGCTGTGCCCATGAGAGGAACCTTCGGTTGAGGACAGGAGAGGAAGTTTGCAGATCCAATAAGTGTATTCGAAGACGCTGCTCTCTTCCTGTTCTTTACTTCAGCGATATCTCTACACTTACACAACTCTGCCTGCCAAGAGATTTTCCCAGCAGGCCTTGCAGGGCGTTGAAACCATACTGGCCTGTAACTCATTAACCACAATCTCTTACCTAACTACCTCTTTCTGTTCTCTGTTAGTTCCATTTTCTTTTGTTTTATTGCTTCTGTCCATCAAGACAAATGTTTTTCTGTTAATGTGCATCAAAATAACACAGAAGATTATTTTATATCTTTATTCTAATTTGCTGTTGGAGAAAAACTGTTGGTTTTGCGCCCCCTTAGTGCTGCTTTTAAATGTTTTATCAAAGGATGTTATGATAAATGGGACTTCCTAGTGGGCAAGTAAACTCATGACCTCACATTCTCTGTGGGAGGGACTGCCCAAGGTCAGAGTAAACAAACAGAAGGATGCCGGTTTCATTCAGAGTCCATTTATTCAATCCATCACACTGGGACATCGCGTTGGACTACAAGAGTGAACAAACAACATCACAGATTTGACACAGCCTCTGAAAATAGTAAAAGCATAGCGCAGGTTTCACACTGACACAAAAGGGAAAACAAACAGGAAGAGGCCCCTCAGCATGTTGTGGAGGCACATCAGTACGGCACTTTGAACATGAAGTTGTGGTGTAAATGATCAGCACATGGTGAAGTTTACAATGTGCAGTTAAAATAGTCCAATTTTAACTTTGTCTTCTTTGCAGCTACTGAGGATACCACTCTCCAGCAGCTTAAAAAAGTCCAGTTTGATCTGAAATAGACATGCAGAAATGTCAAATATCAAATTAAAAAAATGTATAGAATCATGCAGCAAGCCAATCATATTTCATCCCAGCAGGGGGCAGCAGCTCACCTCAGGAATGTCCACCATCCTTCTGAGCTTCTGGTCCCTCCAGTTCCAGTCCAGAACCAGGTAGCGCAACGCCTGCAAGTTCAAACCGTCTGGGTGGAAAAAGATAATACAAATCTAAATTTCCACTGGATATGATAAGAAGGCTTTAAAAGCTTTGATGGTTCACAGTGCCCACACATACCATTCTCAATAAGAGCACTGATCCTGCCAGGTGTCCCGACTCCAATGTGTGTGATGCCCTTCTGCAGCAGCTTCACCTGCTCCTCCACCTGTGAACACACAAACACGACAGTTAATGCTGTTCTGATTGAACCACGCAAACCACATGCATCGTGATGAGTAACTGTCTACTACCTTGATGTGTTTCGCAAAAAGCTTTAATGCCTTGGCTTCACCCTTGAAGGCTGTCAGCTGCCTGGGAAGAACAACACAAATCTCTCTCCTGTTAATCAAATGCATAAGTAATGTATTGCAGGAAATACAAACATCCCAGATGATTCACTTACTTGATGAGCTCGATGGTTCGGAGAGCCGAGCTACAGACGATGAGCAGAACCACAGAACTCTTGTCTGTGTGCTGCTTTTGAATCTTCGACCATTTGGGACAAACTAAACATAACAGGAAAAAGACAACAAAAGTGAAACTCGTGTGTCCAGAAGTAAACAGTTAATATAAGATTTATAAACTGGATTTAGAACACAGCTCACTCTGTTTCAGGTACGAGGAGAAGCTGTGTGTCAGGTCATTACTGGACAGGAAACAGGAGTCTGGAGGATGCGAGAGGGCAGACAGTGACCTTGATGAAAACAACAGATCAGCAAATATTGACTGTTAAAGTGGACTCGTCCTGACTCACCATGCAATTTGAGCTCCTCCTGCTCGATAACAGAGCGCTTGTCTGAGAAATACTGTGCAACCAGGTTCTGCAGGTCTGCTGGACAGCCTGGCTTTGGCTCTGAGGAGGCCAAAACATCTGTAATTGTCTTCTTTTTCTTCTGCAAAACAAATTAGATGTTCATATCAGTGACTGTCTATGCAACAATAACTGTTTACAACAGCAGGTGTCGTCACCGAGTCCACACACTCACCTTCCTCTTTCTTTTGGGTTTCTCTGACTTTTCATCCTCAGTCTCTTTCTTCTGAGGAGTTACGACCTCTTTCTGTGACAACAATACATGCAGAAAACATAAATCATTAAAAAACAATTGGATATGATATACTGTATAACAGTGTTTTGAATTTATTTTACAATATTTTTAAGAAATAAAACCTGAATAATCTGCAGAAGTAAGAAATGTATACTTTAAAGAATTTACTATGTATTGCTTACTTTGTAAAAGTCCAATGTCCATTGTTATATTTAAGTCTGATTCATTATATTCTACATGAGACAGATCATTTTCTGATATCTAACAGTATACTATGCTGACAACAGTACAATGGGGTTGAATAAAAAGGTTTTATAGTTAAGAGAACTACGAAAAACAGAGTGGGTGTAAGGTTATACCTGTTCATTCTTTTTCTTCTTCTTTGCCTTCACTGTTTTTTCTTCTATCCTCTTCCTCTTCTCTGGTTTTGTCTGTGTGTTTGGTTTTGCTGCTGGAAGTTTCTCTTGTTCCGTCTCCTCCTCCACTTCAGAAGCATCTTTAACAAAAAAAAAAAAAAGCAGGTAGAAATTTCATCAATACCATTTTGGATTTAGGGTTCCTTTACATCTGGTTTGAGTTCAAGAAGAAACTAAGTAAAGCAGAAACACATAAACGTCACCTGAGATAACAACAACGCTGCAGTCCTCGATTAAAGCATATGGTTATATTTAGCCTCTCTGTTGCTACTAACACTTCTCAGTGCATACCTATTGTCTTATGCTAGGAGGCCATGTTCAGACTTCTTGGCATATCTGCACACTTGCTCAAAATTCAGCTTTAAAAAACAATTCTAGACTGAACTCAACAACAAATGTGGAGGTTTTATTGCTGTGCCTGTCCTGAATGTTCACTTTTAAAATACTGGTAATATTGCCTCTTTATCTTATTCAGTGTTTGAAGCTCTATGAGTTGATATTTCAAGCAGGTTGAACTTAATGCCAAATCAGTAGCAACAAATTATTAACCACAAATGGAAGGCAACTGATGAAGTGTTGAATCACCCTTTTGAGCCGAAACACAACTGGAAGAAGTTGCAGGATGCTGCATTCACATCATATCATTAAAACTGTAAAATTAAGCAATTGAGTCAGAAAAGTCATTAATTTCAGCCTAGTAGTTATAAAGAATGGTCTCAGAAACCAAGAATGTCATCAATAATATCTCCCACTTGATGAAGGAACTACAAAAGCGTTAATGGTTGGCAAAATGGCTGCAAAGCCACCATCATTAAATCACTATCAGTATAAAGTACATAAAAAGTAAAATCTCAGTGAATTTCAAAGGAACAATACTCAGATTGTTTGTCTTTGCTTTCACTTGTAGATGAATATGCTTCATTATGTAACACTGCAAAAGTAGCTAATTTAAGTTACTTTAATATGTTACTTAAAGGCTAGCAGTGAAGTCAACCACGTGTCCTACCAAGTCAGAATAACTGGAGTTTCTTGTTCTGTGTGCATGCAGCTTAATTTCTTAGCAAGTTTTATATTCAAGCAACAAAACAAGTTATGATTTTCATACCATTACACCTATGAATGCTCAGTATAACACAGTGACAAGCACCACCTGAACATGTCTCTGACCTGCCGCAGTGGGTTACTGATAAACTCCAAGAGCTCTCCTGAAACATACACCACACATTAACCATCCAACACCTGAACCCAGATTTCCTGTTTTATCGTCTTATTTCCCATCTCACATCGATTCATCCCATCCAATCTGTTCTATCACACCATCCCCCCGTCTTCCTTCTCTTCCGCTTCCCTGGAGCTATTATATTCTCGGGCCATATAAAACAACCGAGAATGTGATGGATTGATGCCTGCCAGCTGTGCTCCTCTCTTCTCACTCCTTCACTTCATCCCTCACTGCTAGACTTTTATCTTCACCCTCGTCCTTACAGTCATCTGTCCAGCCGTGCACTCCTTCTGTTGAAAGACCACCCCCACTATTGATGGATCAAACCAACCATTCCCCACTCTCTCTCTCTCCTGTTTCTCTCATTCTGGACTGGGAAGAGTGGAGGATACACTGGTGCCAAAGACCAATGAAACAAGAACAAAGGGAAAAGGAAAGATGTATGACAGAGAGAGAGACTTCAGGCAATGATATTGGAGATAAATGGATCATAATCAAAGCAAAGCTCAGGCCTGTATGATCAGTGAGTGGTCCACCTGTCCTGCAGCAGGTAAGGTTTTTCCCTGCTAGTACTGGTATTTGCCTGTTGGACCTCTTTGGCTTTTGTTCACCAGTAAAGTTGGGGGTGTGATATTGTGGATGCGGCTTTGAGGGGGTATTTGTGGCAAACATTTTACAGCAAGCGCCCTTTAATTTCTGTATAATCAGCAGGTTAAAGTGTTGAGCTTGTGGGGTCAAATCTTAAAATTAGTTCACATTTCTAATGTGATTTGCATGCGCTACAGGCTCATTTTATATGCTTGAGTAGACAACACAAAAAAACAATTACCTGACATTGCTGCTCTGTGTTAAATTAGCTGTGAAACACTGTTCTCTACAATAAACCTTGTGAGTTCAGAAGTTAACCAAACCCAGGCTTCATATGAGTGGAGGGCGCTGACAAGGCAGCTACACCGACCTTAAATTCCCCCTTCACTCAGAACTAAGTCTTCTTATTGTTACTTCACTTGGACGTTTGGCCTTCACTGTGCAGAAAGGTGTACGTGCAGAGTTTTAAAAGTCGAAGGCTGTTTACACTTTTATCTGCGTATGTTTCCATTTACCTCTATTGCAACAGAGGCAGAAAATCATCAGACGTGGTTCAATATCAAATTAAACTACCTACATGGATAGATGATACTAGAGTTAAAATAGGAAAATGTTTTTGTTTTTTTTGTAATTTGGGTGAACCTAACATTTAAACAGACTGAGGCTAGGTAGTATCACAAAGGGAACTGACTTATCATTAGCATATGTAAGAAAGCTTGTGACTTTGATATCTATACTGGCTTTTAATCAGTTGGCTTGCATCACAAAGTGTGTCATCTGTACTTTACCATGACAATGACAATACAATCATGGGTAAGTGTGGCCCTCGAGGCCCCTATAAATTTAAAGCTCCCCTTGTAAATATTGTGCTCGGACGAAATGAATGAAACCACGGTAAACTGTATTTTTTTCTAACCTACAACTAACCTGAGCTGCAGTGTTAGTCGAGTGTTGAATCTATCCTTAAAGACGAAAACTGTTTTTATCTAGTAATACTCAAACAACAAATATGTAATTATCAGTCATTAAATAGGCCCTTTTCACTGTACTTATCATTGGAAGAGAAGTGTTAGCAGTAACGTTAACAATAGCTTCGCTCTATTCAAGTGTCCCAGTAAGCTGTGACGGAGAGCCAGCGTGAACAATACCAGGAGCCTGAGACTGAGCCAGCTGAATGAAATTCAGCCACCATTCATACCTGTGCTCACCCTGTTGTGACTACCGTAATTAGCAACTGTCTTACTAAAGCCTTACATGCATGGTGAGGCACAGACAGATGATCAAACCATGAGGCAGGGGACTTGACAAGCAAGCTGATGCACCTAGCTGGTCATTACCCTCCACATTTACAGGCACCGAATAAGTCGTAAATGTGGTGTAGAACAGTCCAACATAATGGACATGCAGGTGGGTGACGAGCCAAGAAAAGGCCAAAAACCAACATTTAAGTGTCTTTGTAAGGTTTTGTGCCACTGTGGTTCCCCAGAATAGCCTCAATGCATCTTGGGGTAGAGTCTGCAAACTCTACCGGAGGGATAAACAATTCTTCCAAAAGACATTCCTTCTTTGAAATGTTTTGATGACAGTGGTGAGGAGTGCGTCATAACATGGTGACTGTGAGGGCCATAGCATATGACTCACATTGCTGTCATACTTATCAGACCTTTGAGTGACCCCTTGTGCCCCGTGGATGGTGAATCATCATGTTTGGAGAGAGCACCCACATCAGGACCAGACAGTGCGATTACAAGATAAATGTGATTACTCGGTATAACTTTGTATTGATTTGCAGTGACACTTTCCACCAAAGGGGACGAGTAGACCCAAATCATTTCAGGACAGCATAACAGAGGCACAGGTCAACCTCACGTTGTTGGTTAGGTATTCAGGCTTTTTCCCAAATTTCTCCAGACCTGTCGATTTATTTTTGCACTGAACTCTCAAATGTCCTTCTATGCCCCAACAACAAATTCTTTCGAGTCACTTTTCCTCTTGACATTTTGATTCAGAATTGAGGTCAACTGGGCCAGATCAGCATTTCTATAAATGTCACAGAATATGACAGGATGTTAACTGTATCATGCACAACACCTATAGATGCATCTGCATTTGTTATGTTTCTGCTCTTTAATTTCTTTTTATTGCATGATAGCACTAGATTGGACAGGTATTGTACACATTAAGGGAGATGAAAAAAATCTCTCTTCGGTACTTTGTATTGCTTCCTGCATAATATTGCATTTATAGATTGTTGCCAAAAGTCATACCTTAGGCAATATAAAAAATGATTGATTATTTATCTAAAAGGGGCCTCTAGTGATTCTTACACCTAGTCAGTAAAGAAAAGAACCGACAGATGAGTATATAATCCAAGAACAAAAGAAAAGCTGCTGTAAGGCCAACCTGACCAATCAGATGGTCAATATCTCAAGAGTCCCCTAACCCCCAATATCCTCCAAGCCACGATCGTTCCAGATGGTGGGGTCAGGAGGAAGCATGCTTTCAGATGCACACAAGGCAATAAGCCAACATCTCAGATAACCGTAGATCAATGAAAGTCAATGTTAGTGGATAGGGCTCAGATGCAGGAAAATGCAGCAGCCCGGTTTAATGGGCGATCAATAGAGGTAACTGGTTTTAATGGATGGTCAATGGCGCTGACTGGACGTAATGAGGATCAATCGTCTGGTTACAGGAAACTGTTGATTGTTCGGTCGGTTCCAGACAAATAGCACTCAGGTGTGGACGGTTTAAAGCGTGACGTGTCCGCTGGCACAGCGCCTACACAACTCGCTTACAATTATGTTGGCCGTGACCTTCAGAAAAGCACTTAATCACCATCACAGTTTACACTGTTAGTCTGATTACAGATACCATTTAGGCCTGTACAGAGGGATAAGACAAACCAATTAAACCTTTTATCCACCGGCAACCTAAAAACATCCCATTATAAACAGGCATGGCCATCCCCAGCCCCCCACACTCATGTAACCTGCTTGAGGCGGATATCATACATCATTTATGTTGTTAAATTGGTGCTTCTGTAAAAAACAATGTGATATTTTCCGTGAAAACAATTCTCTGGTTGCTTTAACAATCAATAACTCATCTCAAGACGTGTACCAATTGCCTGATCTTGGAAGGGTTGGGAGAGGGGTGTGTGGGTGTAAGAGTTATTGGTTTTGGAGGCATGCAGCTTCCTCTCTCAAGCCACAATTGAGTATGTGTTATTGTTAAATCAATGGGGACTTTAGGCTGCACGCACAAATTTAACAAGCAGGCCATAGTGGAATGACTCTCCGGGAGAAAAGATTACCAGTCTGGATACAAATTCAGTTGTTCAACTTATTATTTCCATTGTCTGGACATTTTGACTTTGTATTCAATTACTTGTTGCTGTTTTGGTTGTTGGGAGACTAATCCAGGAGCAGATCTTTTAGACTGGCTAATTGGAGATGAAATAAAAGATTTAAAAGCTTGCCAAGTGAGGGATAGTGGTAGATGTTGTAACAGTTAATTGGCTGTCCTTGCTCCTGTTGGGGCTTGTTACTGTTGATTTAGTCTTATTTGTTTTTAAGGCCAATCATTTTGACACAAAAAAATGCAGATATAGAATATCACCAGCAGGAGGGGCATTGGATGCACAATAAGGACAACCACTTTGCTCACAACCATGTTTTGGATACTCAACACAAGACGGGCTGTACAACACTTGTGGCAACAAGAAGTTTACTTTTATAAATGTACTTGGGCATGCACAGAAAGCAGACTGAACCCTTATTAATTTATAAAATCTGAGTCAATAAACCAAATGCTTTTCTTGTTCTAAAACAATGCACATTGCTCCCCTCTATAACAAACCAAGCCTCTGGTTTATAAAGTGAACTGTGATCTGACTCGGTCACAGAAGCACGGTCAGTCATTAATAGAAAACTAGACTGTCTCGTCTCAGTTACACTCCAACATCCATGTGTCTGATTCCAGCCAATCCTGGCTCGCCTCTGCTTCTGATGATGTCACGCACAATGATCTAATCAGAGACACTTGGTTATGTAAATAACCCAAAGCTTTTAAGCTTTCACAAGCACCAAAGGAAGAAACTCTTTCCTCACCTTGGAATGCCTTGACAGCACATTGCAACTTATGTAATGTTGGTGCTGTAGGTGGCCCAAAACATTTATAGCTGCCAAACTTCACCTTAAATAACTAGACTTTTGACTCCACTCCTCCTGTTAACATGACTGCAGCTCAGTCTCCCTCCCACATTTGTTTTACCTACACATCTAATCTTTTCATCTGTCCTTATTCTCCTCTAAATCTTCCAGTGGCAGTTATCATACAGATGATATTCGTAACACTGTTCTCGTCCTTCGTTCTCTATCAATCATCAGCACACAACTCTGATGCAATACATGTGGAATCTAGCATCAGAGATGCTACAGAGTAGCATCTCTGATGCCCCTCTGGGGCTTAAGTGTGCACATCCACAAACACCCATACACACAAAATGGTGAATTGTAGAATTTCTCATCTTCATTTTTCAATGAGCAACTCTCTGTCGAGGAAGTCTTGATGAACAAAAGTAACTTCTGGAGGACAGTTTACATCAGAGCATAACAACATAGGCCGTATTTCATTACACCACCGCCCGCCTAATGGTTACTGTTTTGCTTTCAATATTTATGGTTACCATGTAATGTACCTTAGTTACGGCAGAAAATGACTGGCACAGGAAACATCACTACAACATGCAAGAAGTTCACACATGCAAAACCATATTTCACGAGCATTTTGTAGTTCCCTTATTTCTCCTCCACTCAAAAATGATGTATGCAGTACCACATACAATATCATCTAATAGAGGTAAAGAATTGCAGCAGAGCTATCATTAGTTTCATGATAAAAACAAAGACATTATACTGAGTCAACATGGAAAATCTACTCTAAACTGTAGTAAATGCTCTGGCAATGAAAATTCAATAGTTTAGCCTTCTCAAACAGCTTTTAGAGAGTCATTAGGGAGAGTGATTATAACAACAGCAGCAAAGGCAACTGATTGCAATCTAATAAACTCTGTCTTTATGCTAAAGTTATTTTCAGTGTATAAAGCATTTAGAGTAGCCTAACCAGACATATAATCATAAAATACAACCGTGGTTCATTTCTGGTGACAAAATACATTTATAGGCTCTCCCTCGCTCTGTAGCTGGCTTGCTTACTGTATAATTTCTCTGTAACAACACTCTTACCAACCATGCCTGCAGTATTGTGCTCCTGCCAAAACATACATCAGCCGTGCAAAATGCAAATTACAGAGTGCTGTGCGAACTTGACCCTAGAAACTGGAGGCCAAAGAGGACTTCGGGGCACTGACTGAACTGGCCTGCCATGACAGGTGGTTATAAAGTGGATATAATCTGCTCATGGGAGATGAATAGTTATAGCAAGGGTCTCAAACTTAAATTACCTGGGGATCACTGGCGGTTCTGTTTACTCCTACGGGGGGAAGAAGGCTCAGTGGAGAAAATATTGTTTTTTCAACAATAAATTTCAAACACTGTATACACTCTGAAATGTTTCTTGTAATGCCACTTGAGATATTCCTTGAGAACACCAGATGACACAAAATCAGTAACACTGAACTCAAATGAGAAAAACCCACAAAAAATGAGTTTAGTGTCAGATGTTTTCATGTCAAGTGTGCCACAGTAAATATGAGTAAATGTGAAATAAAAGGTTTATGCTTATAATTTAAAAAGGTACCATGTGGAGTTTTAAACGTTTCCGTTTACATTTACCATTTCTCAACAAAAATACTTTGTGTCCATTCTTGAGGCAAACATGTTCAATGCATTTTTCTCATCATAAAACATTTGCTGAGCTCATTTTTGACATGATTTTCAAATGTAGCCGATTTGTTAGTGGGTTTCTTCTTGCTTTTGCGGTAAATTCTAAAAAAAAAATGAAGCCACTAATCTTTGTGAGACTCCTGGAGTATAGACAATCTGAAAAAAGGTCCAGACAGGGCCACTCAGTGTTTTATTGATAGTTAAATATAAAGGTGACACATCTTGGTTTGATGTGATTACAGAGCTGGTTTAAAAATGCGAAAGAGCAGGTTTAACAAACCATCAGCCACAGCCATACTGTTAAAATCCCACCTGTGTGTGTGGACCAGAACAGTGAGAGTGAGCTACATTTTTGGAAGTGTTGTTTTACTCTGAGGGCAGCCAGTGCCCTTCAGGGCAGGCGGGAGGGATGCAGGCATGCAGCTCTGGGTGGTGTTCAGATAAATAAACAGGGGCGGCCTGCCACATGTGCAGTTGCCAATCTGCCTGCCGGCAGACAGTCCTCAGTGAGGCAACCCTGGCAACCATTATTAAGGCTGACTGTCTCTCAGCCAGAACTTAAGTTTAGAGGATTTACATTGGCTGGCATTGTCTAAGTTTGGACTTAGACATTACTATGTATGTGCTTGTCTAGACGGCCTAAACACAATACAGAAAGAGCCGAGTCTGACTTGTGTCATCTGTGAGTTTGAGAAAGAAAATTGTGAGGTGGTTAGGGTCTTGTCAGCATTAGTCAGCTGGAGGCCAAGGGCAAGGAAACAGCAGCACGAGTCATGGCTCGACTGCTGTCATTAACAGGACCATCAGATGGGCACAGAAAAGAAATGTATGCCCACGGAAAACACACTCCAAGGCCACTGCTGAGTTACTCTAATCAGCGCTGCTACATGTCTTATCTTGATCTATAGCAACCCGAGGCTAAACCTATTCAATCTGACTGATGAAGGTTCTCTTTAGTCCAAAACCTCAACCATTTGCTATCTTTGACTCTGGGCCGCTGGACAATGAATATCAAATAAAAAAAGATGATATCATTGTTTTGAATTCATGTAGTTAAGTGTGTTGGAGGCCGGCCTCGGGTCTGTGAATGATTCCTGAGTAAGTCTTGATAGTTTAAAGGGACCTCATGAAAACTCCCCAGCAATTGTGTTAAGAGCTTTCATTATCCCTTCCTGTCGCTGTAAACAAGTGGAGCAAAGGAACGCGGGGACAGCAAAGACAGCTTCATCTGTCTTCCTGATTGATACAGAGAGGGTATCAAGAGAAAGGGAGGGAGGCTGTGGAGAGAACATCACTCTTTCTTTACACACAGAGGCCGACAGAAAAATACTGGTATTCAGAAACAATCTACTGAGCCAACACTCTCACGGTATTCACACTACAGTTTGGAACCAGCTAAAAGGGCTCGCTATATGTTTGGTTTTTCTTGCCCAATGTTTGTCCCTCATGTACCTGTATTAATCTTGTTTAGAGGGACCCAAGGTTGCTCTCAGGACATGATGACTACAATGAGGTACTGCCGGCAAGTGTGTATGTGCACTTGTGGAAGAGAAAGGACAACTGAGAAAACAGAGTAGGAGGCTGAAAAAAAGAGACTGAATGCTTTCCCTCTTTAATGATTCAATCAAGCACTGTAAAATGGTCTGAGGAGCCCTTCACCACTAGTTTCAGGGGGACATTCCATACTTTTTGTTATTTTCTGTTTTATGCTCATATGATGTTGGCTGTGTGAAACATGGTTTAAGTTACAAAAAGTGACAGGAATGCACAATGTTTCCTCTACTTCCTCCTTGTGACATGAGATTGTTTGCAAATGCCCATAAATGGTCATCTGTTGATCTGTTCATGCTAAGTTTTCGGATCAGATTTCGGTTTGAACATGTACGGGTGTATTTGAGAAGTTTCCATTTTGCCATCTACAGTGTAAAACCAAAAGAAGCTTTGGCGTCATGATTATCTGATGAACAAAGCTTTGCTCACTAGTGTCCAGTTCATTTTTATTTATTAGTTTAGTTTACTGACAGGTCAAAAAACATGCTATAGGTCAAGCTGATTGTGAATTTTAATAGTGCCCTCTACTGGCTCAAAAGGAAAACTACTTAAAATGGTACGTTGCTCTTATAAACTCTGTACTTTGAACAGGTCATCAGAGTTTGAATATTTAATTTTTCCCCACGTTCAAACCAAAGTTCGAATTTCAAATAAAAAGTGACAGCCCTGACATCAATTAATTGCTCTTCTCAATTTCAACATGTTGGTAAACACAAGGTCCTTCAGTAACTTATCTAAAGAAACTTGACCAACAACTAGGCAATAAAAGGCGTTCCCTGAGACTGAGAGTTTGGACTGGAGAAGCAGAGCTGAAGAGCAAAGCGATGACATCATCTCTCACTAATATGAACCTGCTTGCTCTCCCTCTCTAAATATGGGAGAACACTAAGTCAGTGTTGCTGGCTAGCAAACAGTTTAGCTAATATGATTCCACCACATATATGCACACACACATCTAACTCACATGGTCAGTAATTAAGGCCCCCTTCTCTGGCAACCTCTAGTCCTTTTGTCTGCAAAGCTGACTTTGATTGCTGTAAATGTGCTAAGAGACAGGCTATGAGATGACATAAGCCCAACACAAAGTAATGCCAGGCACAGGCCTATCCGTTTCAGGAACACTAACTGTTATGACAAGAGGCCTTCTGACTTGGATTGGGTTTTGGATTAGCTCATAAAGGCTTATATAATCTGCATCAGCTGGTTTCTTATTAAAGCCACACAATAACCACTTGTACTGTAAAGACAAATTACGCGACCCTGTCTAACCTCTTTGATTGGAGGCCCACATTTCTATTTGTCCCTGTGTTCAGCTGACACCTACAATAATTTCCCATTCTCCTGTTCCTCCTATGAATGCATCCCCCTGGTAAAAGCAGCAAAAAAGTTGCTTGGAATCGAGGTGATCCACAGAAGCAAAACATGGAGCCTTCCATCCAGCCCATTCAACCCCCCAAAAGCCCTTTTCAGAGGGATAACAGGCGAGATCAGAGACAGAAGTGGGAGAGCAGACACACAAGAGAAGACCTATCCCGAGATGACATGTTGTTTCTGCTCAGTATTCTGGAGGGAGAGCTACAGGTACGATGATTTGCTCACTTTACTTATTCCATCTGTAGCTAAATGTAGCTCACGTTCTGTTGCATTGTTTGTCATATCAGGCTAGAGATGAGGTGATTACGGTGTTAAAATCGGAGAAGACAGATTCAGGTCTACTGGGAGCCCACTATGGTTTTAGCGGACTGGAGAAGGTGCTCCATGCCCTGCAGAGGGACTCCCTACAGGCCCAGCAGGACCACCTGCAGGATGTGTTCGGAAAACCGATTTCTGAGGTAACAACAGCCAATAGTAAGAAATTAGACACCATATGGAGTGGATAGTCAAATTTAATGAGGTGAATGCATTACTGTCTGACAAAAGAGCATCAATTATTACTGCATCATTGCACAAATCTGTTATTTTGCACTACATGTGTTGACTGTATTGGCTCTATTCGTCTGCAGTGATTATGCATGTTTGTCTGTCTATGTTTGTTTGGTAGCTTGTTCAACAAGCTAAGGTGCAGGACAAGATGTGTGTTCAAGTTTGTAAGTTACATAAGAAGGAGACTTTAGCAGGAAAGTTAGTGTGGGTGGTTGTTGTAGCATGATACTATCAGGCTTTCATGATTTGATTTGCTGTGTCGAAATAGTCTCCATCTATGTATACGGATAACAGAACACTATTTCATCAAATTAATGCAAAACTAGGGGGAGCCATAATGAAACCAAATAATTTAGTTTTTTTCTCAAAGGAGAAGACAGGACAAGTGATTTACAGAGCAGAAAATACAATTTAATTTCAGTTGGATTTTATAATTTTTTTCACTTGAACAAAAGAAAAAAAGAAAAAAAAAAGGTCCTTGTTCATTTACGGTTAAATCCCACTGCCCGTGTCAGAATATCTAAATAACTGGCTACATTTCACTAGGTCTGTGTGACTGGAGATGATGATCTTTGCTAAGAATTATAGATATTGTCTGCAGCAACCTACACTACACAGATGCTTAAGTCTGCATCAGGCAAACAAACCCTCAGACCTTCATTTACCACATACACTAAATATACTTTACAGGCACTCCTGCGACTCCTGACAGACCTTATACAAATCAAGGTACACACATATCTTCCTGTTCATTACCCCCTGTGTTGTTTTCCGTTTTCTTCGCAGCTGAATTATGTGATGGAGGCACAGAAGCAGTCATCTACACGGATACTGGAGCAGCTTCTGGATGTGTCCCGCTCTCACAGTGATGCTTTGCGCAGGCTAGAGGAGCAAGAGAGGAGCCACAGGGCTTATATCCACAAGAGTAGCTGCCTTACCACTCTACTGGAGGAGGACAGAGAGAGGTTGGTGAACCAAACCCAAGCGGTTCACATGAATACCTAAGCAAGGACAACACATATTTCATAGCTCCTACTAACTTGACAGCCCTTCACTGAAGCTAGAATTGTAGAAATATCCACAGAGTCCCTCCTGTAGTAAAACAGATGAGGATTTACAGCTAGTGTAGAAGAGGCGAAAGGATTAAAGTATTTCAGCACGGTGGAACAAGCCAGATCTGAGCTCTGTCATGTACACTTGTGCGGGCTTAGATTCTTTTAGTCTATGTTGGTCTGTAATGCTCTTTATGGCTGAGCGAGACAGCAAGGCACTGTTGGCCGCTGCATTTCTACCAGACAGAGTATTGGCGCTTTTCCACTACACCGTTCCAGCACGACTCGCCTCAACTCGCCTCGGTTCTTTTTTGCGTTTCAACTAGGGAAAGTACCTGGTACCTGGTCCTTTTTTAGTACCTGCTCTGGTGAGGTTCCAAGCGAGCCAAGCCGGTACTAAAATGTGACGTCGACACACTGCTGGCCGCTGATTGGTAGTTGTCGCTGGAAGCGTCATGAGCCGTCCCACACAAGAATCAAACCCGGCATTTTTAAATACCGGCAGCAGCGTTACAACCATAGTTACAACCATACGGCTCAATTTTCTTGCTTTGTGTGAGACAAAAAGCCACATACAGCAGCAAGTACACCACTGCCTCAATGTCCTCCATTGTTTATGTGTTTTGTGTCGCGTATAAAACGAAGTCACTATGACGACCCCACCCACGTTGAGTAGGTACTTTTTTGTAATAGAAAAAGGAACCGAGCCGAGGCGAGTCGTGCTGGAACGGTGTAGTGGAAAAGCGCCATATGTGACCTCAAGACTGTACTAAAAGTTACTCTACTCAGACACAGCCCATTACATCCTGTACTTGGTTTGGCCTTATGGCCAGCCTGGCTCTGTTCACTCTCCCTTGTAAACACATAAACATGCACTCACATAGAAATACTTGTACATTTGAAATTGGCATCCTTCTGCCCCAATTTAACAATACCGCACAGCACAGGATCAAACCTTCTTCTAAACTAAGCAAATGTGCTGAGGGTTTGCTGCTGGGTATAAAGATTCCCTTCACAAACAGAAAGCCCATTCAGATGTCTAACATGAAGGTGGTTACTCGTTCTCCTATGCAATTTGAGGCCCACGACAGGGCTATTCTGTTCAAGTTCCTGGTTGTCTCGGTTCATGTACCACCAGCATCAACTCTGTAATCTAGCTGTGTAGAGACCGGACCTGCACCGGGCTCTCAGCCTTGGGAGGAGACTAGTTGTCTGCATCTGTATGCCAAAGTGCAAACACTTTACTGATCCACCACAGGCACACATGCAATTAAAGACCAAAAATAGTCATGACAGTAAAGTGATTAAGTTTACTAGAATTCTGTCTGTTCAAATACAATGTGGAAACCCTAAACATGCACACATGAAGGCACTGTGGTTAATCTTGGTCTAATGATGATTAATACATGAGTAGACAGCATGTCTGTGGTGCGGTGTGAACCCTGTGTGGCTCATACATTCTTGACTTCTCGAACACAGAGGATTTTCATCTCCCTGTCGGTCCTCCTCTACGAATTCCCTGTAAGAGCAACATCTAAAACATCACTTTGAGCTTCACTGAAGTATTAATGGATCAAATTAATAAACTGTGACGTTGTTGCAATGTTAGATTGACCAAAGTATCTCGATGTCACAACTTTACCCTTTCCTTATCTTCACTACGTTGGCCTATTATCTACAGCTGACACGATTGGCAAATTAATCAGTCAATGCGTGGAAAATTAATCTGCATATATTTTCGGTCAAAACGATCAATTTGGAAAATAACAGTTGCAGTCTCTATTCTTGTCCATTTAAACCCATTAAATGACCTAATCATCATTGCACATTGCAAATCAATCCACACATTATTATTTTCCTGCCTGTGTATTTATATCTACTCTTAGGTATACTTGAAAAACTGTTTATATTCCCTTTCTTTGTATTCCCTACTGCACACCAGCGTCTCTGAGCTTGGCACAAATAGGTTTGAGCTGAGTCAATGCCTGAATTTATCCACAGGGTAAACAATACAAGGCACATGGTGATACGCCGGTCCCTTTCATCTCCCTCTCTCCATCCTGCCCTTCTTACATCTTGCTCTGCAGTAGCCTAAATATTTAACTGAAAGAATTTCCACTCCTGCTCCAAATCCTCTTCAGCTCTATCTTTCAATCTCCCTCCCAGTTTCTTTTCAAAGCGTACGCTCTGAGCCAAGAGAGCTACTCAGCCTGGCTTAAAATCAGCACCCCTCTGTCTTTTTCATTTCCCTTAAAAAGTAGCTCCATGAGGTGCCATGTGCAAAGCAGATGACCTATTTTAGCTGTGAACTATACAGTAAATTCCAGTCACGGCATATAATCACTTGTGCCATTTGAAGATCCCCGTTGCGTGTCAAAGGATGATTACATCTGCACATCACAATGCAGCGATCTGGTTGTTCCGACCTCAGCTATCAGAACATGCTCTAAGCCTGTGTGTGTGTTTCCGATGGTTTGACAGCGTCTCAGCATTAACCACACACACATGTTCAACACTTAAAAAGACATCCATGCTCTCCTCTGCCTACTTGGGTTCTGAATCACAAACACTTCAAATACACTAACCCTACAGCTGCAAACCGCTTTTAAAATGTTTTCACTCCCAATACGGCATCAATAAGTGTTACACACACATGTAGGAGAGGAATGCAGATGATCTAAATTAAGATGTCGATGAGGAAAAGCTCTCCAGCGTGGTGACACGTGGCAGACGATAGGGATGGGTTCTGATCAGTGGGTCCATTTTGGATCTGGTTCCTGTTCAGCAAACTACTCGGATTAATTTAGCCTTTTTGAATGAACCTTTTATCTTTGACAAAGAGCAATAGAAAAATATTAGTAGCAAATTTCCCATATTTAGCTGTCCATCACTGTTTCCACCCCTGGCAGATTAGCTCAGTAGTAGCTACTAAATGTTAATTCTGTAACAGCTAAAAAGTTTGGTTGTGCTCTGTTTTCAAGGCAGAAGCTAAAAAAAACAACTCAATATTGTAAAATTATACCCCTGAATGAAAATAGGGGCTATGGCAACACAGGAGAGAGAGCTCCACTTACATAAGGGGGAATATTACATATCGGCAAAGTTTGAGGCTTTTCTTGGAAATGCCTTTGAGGGATCGGCTCATGCTTGTAATTGAGGACAAGCACTGCAGATGCCAGCTCCTCCTCAATGGACCTGGTGGACTCTGGATTTGGGAGTCGGTCTTTGGATAGGAATGGCAAGAAATGTGAAGGGTCGTTCTCACATTCCACAACAAGAGAAATATCTCATCTTACTGAGCACTTTGTGAGAAGAGTCTTTAGAGGAAAGACAGAATAATTGAGTAGGCTGATTTATTATCCATACTAGGCTTGGGCGATATGGACCAAAAATCATATCTTGGTATTTTTAGGCTGAATGTCGATACACAGTATTTATCTTGGTATTTTCTATGACGTGGGCTAAATGTTCAGTTGTAAGCTAAAGCCACATGTGATATGTCACAACCACTTTTATTGAAACAGACTGTGATCAAAATAAAAAGCAACGCCACGGCTTCATTCCCTGTTTGAAAATATACAGCTACACAATATATCAACATGTAAGTGAAAAATTATATAAAATAAATAGTTTGTAAGAATTAAATATAGGCCTCTCTGAAAATGCCCCTTCAGTTGTTTTAACCAACAACAATAACAGACTTATCGAGTACAATTACAGGTTTTCCTCTCTTGCTTAAAAAAATACACAGCTGTGTAAATAACAATAAAAATGTAAACAGAACAAACTTGTTCTGTCAAAGTTTTCTGCTGAAGAAGTCATCATTATCGAGCTCTCCAGACAGGAGACGGACTCTCTTCTTCTGACTACATTGTTGGCTTAAAAACAACAGACTGATATCCAGAGTGCTTTGAAATAAAAACACTAGTTTCAAACTCACAGCTGATATAGTGATTTAATGAGACTTGACTATCCTTATGTTTAAAAATGATTATCAACATTTCCCCTCTTATAAAGAGTGTTAATTCAACTCAGAACTGCTAAATCTGGAGCTCACAGAAACTTTCAATAATCATACAGACATTTTTACCACATTTGCTTACTTACATAAACTAAGTGACTTCTTGTTTCTGTCTCTGACACGTCTGAATGATTATATTAGCCCATCTTTGAGCAAGAAACATGAACATGAACTTCCGCGGCACAAATGTTTAACACTGTTCACTACACACTATGAAATATATTTCTTTAAAAGATATGAACAATCTGCACAGATATTCATGCTGGGTGTAAAAAGGCTTTTGAACGTAAATGTCCAAATAGTGAAGTTTGAACTGTTTCATTTAAGCTGTTTTGGAAATACTTGTGTGCTGACAGAAACTCACAGGAGATATACATCTAATCTAATTTGGGACGAGATGAATTTGCTTGACAAAAAACAAAAACAAAACAACAATAAACAAAAACACCAGAGGTATATTTCCCAATGAAAGCTAGAAATAGAAGTCACAATGCAAGTAATTGCTCCTGGAGGGGAACATGCGTCACAAAGAGCTATATGTTTGTTTCTCTCCAGCAGCATTGGTACTACTATGATCTAGCAAGCCAAAATATTTATTAGGGTTCACGTCTTTTTCCATTATCGTTTCTCGTTCTTGTTGTGACTCATGAGACATGCAAGAAAAATGATGAAAGTATTATCAGTCATCCCTCACTGCCCCACTGGGCACATACTGTAGATTTGACTTGAGTAACACTACAGACAAACCGACAGATATAGAGGAAACTGATAATGCCAAGAGAAAGAAAACAAATGTGAGCACAAAAGAAAATGTGCAATTTATACCATAAACCCAGAAAGCAAGAAAAGGAACAAAACGAAGAAGACATATAAAGGGGATGTGGGGAAAGAAGAAAGAGAGACATATGGATGTAATTGTGGGTCGATGAACTGATGATGTAATCTCACAGTCAGGTTATCAGGCCCCAGGCAAAGCAGCAATAACACACAAAACATGTCTCTTCTTAAAATGTATGTGAATGCCACAAACACACACAAAACATATAATGCATGCTTCTAGATGAGCTAGAATTCCTAGGACACGCCAAGTCAGGCCTCTCACTTATGCAGCATGGTTAACATGTTTGTGCGGCTAATCCTGCAAACTGAGAGCCTATCTGCTTTGAATTGTGATTGAAGCTTTAGCTTTCTTCGCGCACACACAAACACATTCTGTCCTTCCCATTAGCCTCTTTGGCAAGGCTACACAGTGACCTCATCTGGAATGGGCTGAACTCCAGTAAACACACACACACACACACACACACACACACACACACACACACACACACACACACACACACACACACACACACACACACACACACACACACACACACACACACACACACACACACACACACACACACACACACACACACACACACACACAGCAGTAGAGCCTGTACAGTCCCATATAAGGACTAGCTGATGATGTAATGGGCGCCACTGACTGCGAGTGAGACTCAGTGTGCAGAGCACTTCTCATAATGTTTGGTTTTCCGGATGGAATGTCCACATCACTGGGATCCCCGGGAACGGGAGAGGTGAAAGAGTACAGACAATTCATTCTCTGAGGATTTTATAAAAAAGGACAGAAACCAACAGCACAGGTAAGAACAATCACAAGACTTGTGAACAGCAGGATGATACAAATGTGCATTTAGAAACATGTTTCACTTTAAAGTTGCTTTGTTACTGCAAGATGAGCTGAAACGGACAGACTGTTGGACAATTTTCCATAGATTAGACAGTCTTACAACTCCAAGTTGATACCAAATAATCCAAGTGCACTTCAACAGGAATCTAAATTGTATATCAACAGAAAGAAATTTGAGTTTCACTCTGAAACTTTTACAGTGAAAACTTTAGCATTTCATTTTTAATAACTTAATTGATCATACTTTGCAATTATTAGCTTTTTATAGGAGCATCATTGACAAGACAATACTCACAATTTTACGTGTGACCATATAAAAATCAATGTATCAATTATGTTTTGGAGGAATATGACCAACCTTTCAATTCAGAACAACAGATCATAACTATTTTTACCCACTCAACTATATATGTTATTACTGTAAGTGAAATCCTGTCTCAACAGTAAAAGATCCTCAAAATGTAAAATTTCTAAATTTGTATAGTGTTTACTTGAAAAGCTTAATATGCAATCTAATATTTTGCACTTAACATTAGGTGTTCTACAGAGCTTTTCAACTTGGACACAAACTCATTAGAAAACGAATCCAGAGTAATAAAAATGGTCTGGTGACGAATCACTTGTGTGTCTCACTTGCAATAATGCAACACAAAAATGTACACTTTGTTAAATACATTTTGCAAGCTATATTTTTCAGGTTTTTTTTAAATCTAACCTTGGTCTACAAATATTCCTGTTAGTTTTTATCATATTTAAATCAACCTCATCCTGTTTTTAAGTCAAGTTTTAGTTGACTAAATGTCTGGACATTTTAGTCTTATCTTATTCAAAGAAAACTTAACTATTTTAGTATAGTTTAAAAAAAAACATTTTTTTGCCCTGACAAAAGTTTACAGCTTGTGAATTGTTGTATTTTGGTGCTATATTTCCAGACTACATGCTGTAAAAGTTTTTAGTGCTTGGAGAATGATACACAAACTACCTAGAAAACTTACACTGAAAATGGTCTGCATAACATGACTCCAAGCAAAAGGTTAGCCAGCTAAGCTGATTGGGCATCTACTTTTTCTCAGTATAAAAGTATATGGGTCAATGACGTATAAGGATTTTCAACAACTCAATTTTAAATAATAAAAACAAGCATATCTAATGCAGTGGTTCAAACATTCAGAATGTTGTGTACCTGACAATTCATATTACAATTTGAAAGTGATTTTAGTGGGGGTTTTTCAAGATTAATTGGCACTGGCCTGAAAAAAAAGTCATTTGGTGCGACCATGATTCATCTTGAAATGTCTTATATAAATAAAAGACCATCATTTACAAAGATTTAAAAAAAAAAAAAAAAAACTTTGTTTCCAAACACTTTATATTACTGAAAACTTGTAAAAAAAAGATGTGAAGCGTGTTAAGTAAATTAATTTATTTCAAGATGAATCGTGGTCGCACCACATGACTCTTTTTAAAGGCCAGTGCCAATTAATCTTGAAAAACCCACTAAAATCACTTAATTTCAAATGTATAATATGGATCTTCAGGTACACAACATTCTGAATGTTTGAACTACTGCATTAGATATGCTTGTTTTTATTATTCTACAATTGAGATGTTCTAAATCCTTATACGTCATTGACCCATATATGAAAACCATTTAATGTTAGCAATGTCCAGTTGTTGAGAGTCATATACCAGAGACTAAACTCAATCCTATGTTGCCTTTTCTGTTCATTTTGATCTCTTTCACAACAATCTGGTAGCCAAGCTAAATGAGTTTGGTTTGGCTATAAAACACAACCTACGCAATATAACACCACTGCCTTACAAAAAAACTTTTAAAAAACAACCTAACATTACCACTAAGACGTTAACCTACCTCAATGTCTTTGTGGCGAGAGCTGTAACGTGCCTTTTCAGGTTTTTGGTATTCTTCCCAGCTATTTTATGGCCACATTGTTTCCCGTATAATAAAGCAATGCATTTGTTTTATTTCTGAGCCTCATTGTAAGAAAAAAGGTTGTATTTGTGAGAATCAGAAATTCCTTTTCATTAGTGACACTGGTGGCAGTTATGTGAGCTGCAGTCAATATACCAACTATTGCTACTGCACGCATTTTTCCTCGCTTACACTTGTCTTAATTACATGAAAGATCTCTAACACTGTGTTTTGCACTGTGTTTCAGCAAAATGTCTTAAACTCCCTGTCATCAGTCATTGTGGGGGCGTTTTGTTGTAAAATGTGTTCTGGTTGACTGAAGCAGCTAGCCATCTTTAGATGGAGAGCTAGTATCTGCAGGGTTTCTAGTCGTTTTTTTTGTGTTGTTGTGTCTATATGCTGCTTGTTTGTTGACGCAAGTGGGAAGAGAGGCAAGGCACTTGGGAGTAAGCAAAAATGTCACAAAAAAAATCTTGGCCTGGGTCCTTCACATAGAGATCAGGCCACAAGGTGTTACATAGAACTGAGAAAGTCGGGGAAGGTCTCGTTTTTTAAGTTACATTACAACCTGTTCACTCATTGGTAATAAAAAACTATTAATACATGTTAATTGCTTTACAATTACGTGTAGAACCTTTAATGTTAAATTGCTCTCTGTAAAATAGTTGATGTGCTCATTGTGCTGGTGTAGTCCTGATATGGCATGCAGCACATGCCATCCAATAAACAGGATATTTGGATTGTAATTTAGAAGAAAAAAAAACAGTCTATAATATTTTATCTACTTTTTCCTTTGGTCAAGAATACTGTATGTTGATGCTAGTATTTGATGCCTGTGCTGTCTTGTCATCATCTCGTCTTGGTCATGGAAAGAAAGGTCGTTGACGAACATATTTAGTCATAGTTTTGGTAAATGAGATTAACACTTGTGTGTATGAAATGCATTTGTACATTACTGGTATGCATCTGGGGAAATGTGAGGAGTGACAGCGCTTGGTAAATGTAGCTGGTCTGTAATTACTTATGGAACAGGGGGGAATTCCTGCCTCTCCTGGCTGGAAAGGGGGTAGCATTTGAGGTGCTTTCGAGGTGCACAGAAGGAGGGTGATTGGATGCGGTGTTGTGGGTACTCAAGGGTAGAGGAACTTCTTAATTAATTAACACTCCCTGCCAAGGGACCATCTGCCGTGCTAGTCAAAACATCCTACAAAGAGCATGCTACCTACAGAGAAGTGCACAACAATATAGTTGGAAATACAGGCATAACTACATGTCTTAGGGTTTTACACACACACACACACACACACACACACACACACACACACACACACACACACACACACACACACACACACACACACACACACACACACACACACACACACACACACACACACACACACACACACACACACACACACACACACACACACACACACACACACACACACAGGCAAAAGAGAAAAAAGTCCCATGTTTCCACACATATTTCAGTAGGGAGGAAATAGTGATTCAAATTCTTCTGAAAATTAAAATAAATGTTTATGCAGGAAATACACAACTTAGGAAATGATTTGTGTTTAAAAGTTGTAGCCAACATGTTAAGTATAAACACTACTAAATGTTTTTGATGACTGAAATGAGTCAATTACACAATAAACCCAAGCAACTATTCTGTTTGTCATTTGTTTCTCTTGACAGACTCAAGCTCCTGATTGTAAAGCAGAGACAATACCAGGAGATAAAGGAGAGGAAAAGTGAAAGAGAAGTATCAACTCTGAAAGAAGAGCTGATTGAGCTGAAGGCTTTTGCACTGCTGGTTGTGAAGGAACAACAACGTTTGAGCGAGCTGCTGGAGGAACAGAGGCATCGTGTCACAAAACTGACTACCATCACTAACTACGTCACGCTGGAGGTCAGTGCTGCTTACCCCAGTGCAAAAGAGGACAAGCGGCTGAAATCACTGCGTCTAGAGGTGGAGCGACACAACCAAGTTAACATCTTTCACCAAACCTGGCACACCATGACAGCTGAACTAGCTGATGACGGGATTCAGAATCAACAGCTCAGACAGCAGCTGGTGTTACTCGGCCATCGGATTGATGATCTGGAGGGGACTAGGGGTGTCTTGAGGAGGGCAGACAAAGAACTTCGAGAGCTCAATGAGCGAGAAACAGGGACCCCGAGCTTGCTGTCAGAGGTGGAGGTACTGAGGAGGAGGGTGGTGGTAATGGAGGGGAAGGATGAGGAGCTGATACGCATCAGAGACCAATGTCGAGACCTGGACCGCAGACTAGTGAGGGAGACCAAATACTGTTGTGGCCTGAAGGTTGAAGTCGATAAGCTCAATGGTAGAATCAACGAATTGGACAGGATAGAGGAGGCTTTAGGCAAGAGCAAACAGGACTGTAGTATTCTGAGAGGCAGCTTGGAAAAAGAGAGGGATGTTAGCAAGATGTTGTCCGGTGAGGTGGACACTCTGAAGGTCAGGGTGAGAGAGCTAGAGGCTGTTGAAAGCCAACTGGAGAAGAGTGAAGCAGTGATAAGACAAGACCTGGCCAAGCTCAGGTCACTGACTGTAGCGTTGGTGGACGACAGAAAGACGATGGCAGAGAGGCTCCGGCAAGCTGAGCAAAAACTCAGCAGGAGGGAGGGAAATACATATGAGCAAAGCAATTTGGCAACAATGACAGAAAGACTGAGAGACGAGAAGCAGCAGGTGCTGAGGTCTAAGGCAGAGCTAGAGGAAATGATTAAGGGCATAGCGAAAGACAAGGACGAACTCCAAGCCAGGCTAATGACAGAGGAAAAGAGGAATGGGGAACTACAGTGTAAAATAACCATAATGAAGAAACGGTTACAGGTCTTGGAAAACAAAAAAGAAAAAGAGGAGAAGTACATGCACAGCTCTATCCCGAACATCACTAACCATCACTGCCAAACAGACAACAAAGTCAAAGAACTGACCCAGGAACTAGATCGGCTGCAAAAAAGACTCCAGGACAAGGAGGTGTTGGAGAGAGAACTGGTGAAGGTGGAGGAAGACTTCAAGTCCCTGGAGAGGAAGTTCACGGATGAACAGAGGAGGTCCAAGGCTCTAATGGAGGAGCTAGAGCTGGCTAAAAGGGAGCTTTCTGGGTATCAGCAGGCAGAGAAGCAGGAGGTCAACCAGGAACACCTTCTCCTTTGTCGTCTTCAGAGGGAGCAGGTGAAGTCCAGACTGTTAGGCAGAGAGGTAGATACCCTGAAGGAGAAACTCCAGAAGCTGATGGGAACTGAGGAGTCCATCTGCAGGGTCCAGACAGATCACTCCACGCTGCAGAGCAAGTTGACCCAACAAGAAGCCAGGAACAAAGAGCTGGCCAGAGAGATGAAGGAACTGAGTATTGAGCTTGACAGGTACAGACAAACCAAAAATTCGACACCCAGTGCAAACAGTAAGCACTTTTCAGACCTTTATCAGACCACCAAAGAGGTGCAAACTGAGCCAGCAGACAGTCTGCCTCCTGAATACAGCTGCCAAGTTCCTTCAGTGAATGAGAAATCAGATGAAGAAAATGATGACCAGGATCCCAACCATAATGCAGAAGTCCTCAACAGTAGTGGTTCAACTCTTGTCAACAACTTTAACAGCATAAACAGTGCAAATAACAACACCAGTCAATACAGCAGCCATTCAGCCAACAGCATAAATATGCACCAAACGGTTAATGGAGAGGTGATGATGTTAACACACACACCGGGGCAGCCTCTGCACATCAAGGTGACACCACACCACACTCTCAACACGGCCACACTCGAGATTAGCAGCCCCACTGCAGACACGGCCACATCTTACACCAGCACAGCCGTCATCCCAACGAGCGGAGCCTCACCTAAACAGAGAATTACAATAATCCAGAATTCGGCTCTGCCTGCTGCTAAAACCCCACCTTCAAGTCCTGATCGCACTGTCTCCCCACTTAACGGCACGCCCGTCAGTCGGGTGTTAAGTCCAAATTCATCACGCTCTGTGACACCTGACAACAACAACTCCCCCATTCAGATCGTAACAGTCAGGACTTGTTCTCCAGAGCCAACGGAAGTCGTGAGCCAGGCTGTCTTCTGCAAGACGCCAGAGCGGGGAAACAGCTGGCAACGTCAGAAATCCAACAGCACAGACACAAGCCCCAGTATCATCACTGCAGAGGACAATAAGATCCATATTCACCTGGGGAGCCCATATGTCCAGTCTCTGAATGGTATGACCCACAGCATCCCACAGTCTGTCGGCCCGTACTACCTCCGACATGAGCAAAGGACTCAAGTCCTTGCTAATGGCTGCCATGTCAAAGGTGTTGGCAAGATTACCAGTAGCATCACTATATCTCCTGCAACCTCTCCAGCATCACACTCCTCAAATATAACAGTAAGTGGCCTTTGTGATTAGGTAAAAATATACTCTGGACATATTATGTTTGATGTCACATTCCTGGACTAGACAACTAAAACGATACACTTCTTCTGAAGATAACCCTGAGTTTGTTCTATTAAGTAACAACCATCAAATAACAGATGTGTAAAGTTTGTCCTTAAAGAGCCTCTGTACAGCCTGATCTGGTTAGTGTATCCACAGACTGAATTTAAAAGCCTCTTATCAATTGTATATATGTGTGTGTAGTGCTTGTATAAATACCAAGGGAGACCATCCCAACTTTATATGTGATGTATACATTTATGTTTCATTAATGTTTTTCTTTTTTTTTTTTGATGTTCATTAAAAAGTCATTATGTTGTTCTCATTTATTCACCTTGACTACTTCTGAGAGGGGTTTAATATCAACAGAGCTACAGGTTGCTAACCAGAGAGCAAAGCAAAGAATACATAGATAATGGCAGAACCTTAGTTAGATAGATTTTTTTTTCTTCCAGGGTCGACTCCTTGGTGAACAATATAAAATAAAACACAACACAACCCAGCCCCCCCCAAACCACTCAAAACTTTTGGTGGACAGATACATGTGGTACAAATGACATAGAAAAGGTTTGTGATTGCTGAGTTTGATTCAAAAGTTGAGTCATCTACGATCCCAACTACACAAAAAGTCCTAACTCTCTCTGTATGTATGTGTGTGTAAGAGAAACCCCCTTTCAAATGTGTACAGGAAAACTGTTTTTTTTGACACAATACAACTTGGTGGGGTTGTTCTGGTTTTGTGGGATAGAGACTACTAAAAGACTTCTACTAAAATTCTAGCTATTAGAGTCTTAATACATTTGAAAACAACAACAACAACTGGATAAACCTATTCAACAAATGTCATCTGCTTGCTCTCATTTACAATAAAAAAAAATAAAAAATCAACATATATCTCCTGCCAGTCACACCTCCCACTGTTACATAATATCTTGTGGCATCATTTTAAAAGTTTAGTTTTACACGGTTGTGCTGATTCCCTTACTTTATTGCATTTTCCTATTTGTTTCCTGTTCCACATGAAAAACATGAAATTACCACCATCTAAATTGGTATGTCAGTGTTCTAGTGTCATTTAAATGATAATCCTATGCAAATGGAAGCCTTCAATTGCTCAAATTGCTGTGTATGGCACACAGGGGAAGAAGATCTAGTCAGAATTTTGAAGGTAAGAAGTAAATTGTCGCCAATGATAACAGAAAAACAATGTAACAAAATACTGGAAAATTAAAAGAACCTTATAAATCTAGGAGAAATATTTTAGAGCAATGTGTCCAACTTCTCAAATCACACAAATAACCATAACACATGAAACTTCTGCTAAATCTAAATGAGACTTTTCTGTCAAAAAACTTTTTAATAAGAGGAACCAATTGATGATCTTTACCAGCTCAGCCAATTCGAATGATGTCAACTTTTGAAAAATACAGCTAAATATATGGTTAATTAGTGTGACTGAAATAAATGGCCCAAAATTAGCACTTAAATTGCCTTTTCATATACTGTATCTTGTTGCCAAAGCTGTGAGGCAATGTGTCATCTAAATTAAAAAAAGCTGGCTGACAGTGTTGGGGAACACTACAAGGTCTCCCGTGGTTTGATAGGCTGGCAGTGAGCCGACATAGCGGGTATATGATGACAAACAGGGAGAAACCTTTACCGCCATGAGATCACCATTTGGTAAGGTGGAAACCAGATGAGGCATTCGATGACGGTTTTGGGAAGTCTGCAGCGTGACGGAGGCTCTCACGAGAATCTTTGTCATTAGTGAGATCCACAAGACTCATCACCATAAAAGTTACGCAGTTTGGAAATTAATCTCCTCATCATTCTTCACTACTTCAAAGTGGGTCTGGGCACTAAAGCTGAAAAATGTATCATGATGTCATTTCAGTCAATAGATAATTGTTTTTATACACCTGTTTTTAATAAAGACCAGGAAAAAAAGGTTAAATTTAACCCCACATTTTTTTTCTTCTGTTGTGTCACTCATCAATGGCCAGACAAACGTTACACATGTTAAATGATTGGCTGTGTGCACGTCATGCACAGCACTCTCCCTTATCAAGGGATACCAGCACACTTATGATTTTGGTCATGCAACTGACCTCTGAGTATTCATTATGTGCTTTCATGGCTGCATTTAAGCGCAACTATCAAACATTCAATCAAACAATTTTTGTAATTGCTATAGATCGAGTCTAATGATGGTACATATCGCTATTGCTTTATTGCCCAGGCGAGTCTAACTTCAAAGTTAATCCCATGCTCTAACAGACTTCAACCCTCCTTTTTCTGTCTTGTCAATTTCCAGTCACCCTCACAGCCTTTTCTGTCAAGTGCTTCAATGATACAAATCCAAGCACAGGTGAGACGTCAGTCAAGGTGAAGAGGTCAACATAGTACAAGAAACAGACATGTCTCTAAATAAAAAGTACATGTCAAAGCAATCTCATGAAGGGTTAAGTCTTACACTGTGAAATAAAACAATATGTTCCTTCATCTGTAGCTTGGTTTGGATGCATGTTGCTTTCATTTAATTTTTAAAAAAAGAGGCAACTTCAACAAATGAGGATATCCATCAATTAATTAGGGTTGTGTACGTCTGCGTGCCTCCCAATCTACTATAATTGTCTTTATGGCTGGGATACACATGTTAAGCCATAAAGTGAAAACCAATCACAGGTTGGCCCTGATACCGAGCTGGACCACAATAGCCTCAATGGAAAGGCTTTGTGATTGAAGCTTGTTATGCAAACAAGTACTTATGTCTCTTTTCTATAATCAGATTCCTCTGGGGTTACTGCAGACACCTGGTCCAACACAGATCACCAAGACCAAAGGACACAGCACTGAGAAGAGGCAACAGAGCTCTCAGTACAGACAGGAGAATGAAAAACCTCCAATGATATATGCAGGGGAAAGACTGACTTGAGGATGTCCAACGTTCCTGTGTCTTCAACATTTTTTCTTAACAAAAAAACCCCAACTCAAAACGATTAATTGATCATCAGAATTGGCCACAAATGGTTACTCAGTTTCCAAAAATTTACTGTAGTGACTGACCATATATTTTCCACAAGAATAAATCCATGTCACCAAACAGTTTTTCTCATGTATGAAAAACAGGAAAAGCCAAACATCAACCAAAAAACTGTCAAATTGAAAGTAGCTGCTCACTTGTGACGGTAAACAGCTTGCAGACCATTTATTTGTCCACACTACAAACAATATCTTCATATATGTTACTATATTGTAGGTTTAACATGAAATGAAGAAGGGAAAACATAATTACTGGGATATTAAATGTTAAATTGTTTGCTGAGCTGGGTTAGATTCAAACGCTGACTCATCTCCTGTCACAGCTCTTCACAAATGTGTGTGTGTGTATAAATGAGAGAAGAGCAAGAGAAGAGAAAGGATGTGTCCGTATGTCCGAACAAGTCCAATTAAAAACGATTTACTTTAATGATCATCTGATGATGCATTTTACTTGGGTAAGCAAGGCAACTACACTTTGATGTCTCAATCAGGTCAATAATCCTTAAGAGTACATGACTGCCCTCTATTGGTATGCAGAGTTCATTAAACAATATGAGCTTCAGGAAGGTTCCTCTGTTGGTTATATGGATGAGCATAACGGAGATTTAAGAAAGATGTTGAGGAGAGTGAACTTTTCGGGGAAGGTATATGGCACGGCGGGCAATGTTAGGATAACGTGAACACACACAGACAGATACACTCACAAACAGACACACTCACTCACTCACTCTCTCTCTCTCACACACACACACACACACACACGTGTTCACACATGTATGGAAAACTGCTCGGAACAACTCCGGCAACCAACCCTAACTTTCCATGTCCTTAACAAACCAGGGTCAAGTGACACACACATGTCGGTACTTTGTGTTTTAGACATGTTACTATGGCGGCTGATGTTAACGGTTCACAGCACGTTAGCCCCAGAAGTGAACAGCTACTCGATGGTTAGCTAACGTTAGCATAGAGTTAGCAACAACCAACACACATGTCATTACGACCAGCGACAACAACCCAGCGTTCAGAGTTACACCGAAACCAAACGGACCACAAGTCTCAGACACACCAGTAAATAAAGACACTAGAGCTAAGAGAGATACCTGAATTAGCCTGGTTTGCCCACCACTCGTCACCCAGGTCGTCTCCCATTTTCCTCAACGAGTAAGTTAGCCAGGCCAATCCAAATCTACCGCTGAGACAGCGTGTGGGTCGGGGGTGTGTTCACAAGCAGCACGGTGAAAACATACAAAGGGGTTTAAAGTGTCAATGAGACTTCTTTTCACATCAAAATATAAACAATAAAGAATGGTTATTAGGTGAGGGTTTATCTCCATATAGGCAACGACATCTCAGATCGTAGTTTAACTTAAGTTTTGATGAGTGACAGCGCCTGTTTGTCAGAAGTGGTGGAAAGTAACCAAGTACATTGACTTCTACCCCACTATATTTTCAAAGGGAAATATTGTACTTTTAGCTCATACATTTACTTTTACTACATTCATTCAGACATTCATTTGCCACTTATACTTACTAGTTACTTTTCAGATTTTACATACAATGTTATATTTTGTTGTTTAATTTGTCTGCTCTTTTCTGATAACGTGTTATGCCAGTTGAGCTGCATTCGTATGTGAATGATGTTATATTGATTTTTAAAAAAAAATCATTATTATTACGAAAACATGATACACTTTTAAAATATGATGCAATTCTAAAACTAGTACTACTCAAAGTATGTAAAATTGGCTCCACACTGATGAATAACTAACATTAAAATTCTCTTACGTTTATTTTGTCGTGATAAAAGAAAACTAAATAATATACTGCAATAATATAACACTCTTAATTTTGTTGATAATACTTACATGCTTTTACTTAAGTGGCATTTTTAATTCAGGGCTTTTATTTGATTGCAGGGGTATTATTTATATAATGGAACTGACCTGTCAATTATGATGGCGACTTAAACTGGTCAAACTGTCAGGCCTATTAGGTGTTATTAGTTTTGCAACAATATTATACGATACGACAATTTTAAATTTTTGTATAACTCAACCGTTTAAATATTATTAAGGCATAAAGTAATGCACAATTTAGGGCGTGGCAGCTTTGGTTGACAGCTGGGTGTGTCAGCAGCAACATGTCTCTACGACGGTAGCTCGGTAAGGTAACCGCGGCGTTGACCCGGAGAATAGACGCAGCCAAACCGTCTATTTCAGTGTGTTTTCAGTTCATGGAAGTTTATTGTAACATTTTGGTCGCCTAAAGAAGTGTCGGTCGGCGTATGGTTAGATTAAAACCCCCTAACGAGTCTCCAATGAGTGTGACGTTCTTTTATGGTAAGTACATTTTGTTATAGTGATTTTAAGGCTGTTTTTCGCTGGGGAAATTAGCATTAGCATTATGATAGTTAACCACAGACTACAAATGAACCGCGCTAATTAGGCTAGCAGCTAACTTAAGGGTCACCTCCATTATCCTTTCCAAATATGCTTACCTTTGCTGCTAGCTGCCGTCACTTATATCTCCAAAAGTTTCAGTTGTCAAGAGGAAAACTTCTGGGTTAACCAGTTGATTACATCGCGGTGGCTACATCCATTTTTTATTATTTTATTTACAGTATATGGTTAAGTGCAACTTTCCCTTTCAATTTACGATGCTTTTTTTAACACTGGCTCACACACATTGGCTACATCTGCTAATGCTGCAGGGTTTGAACTTTGAAGAATACATATTGTCTTCATCATGAGACAAGTCAAATGAATCCAGGTTGGATTTGTGATGGCAAAGCTGGTATGGTGGCTTGGAAAATACACACTTTACAGGTCTTTGGGAGTACATTATGTGAAAATAGTTAGACAAAGTCATGTTTTGTCTATGGAAGCCCATTCGCGCCAGAAAAAAAAAAGATAAAACTTTCGAAATTATGAGATAAAAAGTCATAATTATGAGATAAATAGTCACACTGCCATTGAGGCGCATTCGCACCTCTTATTTCATAATTTTGACTTTCTAATCTCATAATTTTGACTTTTTATCTCATAATTTTGACTGTTTTTATCTCATAATTTTGGCTTTTTTATCTCATAATTATGACCTTTTTATCTCATAATTTAAATTTACTTGGAGGATTTTTTTTTATTATCAAAGCTAAGTTGTTTTTTGTTTTTTTTCTGGCGGAAATGGGCTTCCATATATTCCAGAGGGAGCTATGCAAAAAGTACGGAGTTAAAGTAAGGTTGCTTGTCCTAAGAAAAGAAGCGGCTGCAGACAAGATGGTATATGTCAATTTCAGTTGTCACAGTTGTTTGTGATATTAATGGTTAGGAAGGTTCTGATTCCTCTTTTGTTTTTCCTGCATTTAAGAAGTGGAACTTAAAGTCTGAAACCAACAGGATTTCTTCTGTCTCTCCGGCTGCCTTTTCTTCATCGGTTGTTGAGTTTAAATCTTGATTTTAGCCACATAGGATACTTTTCAAGATTTCTTAGTCTTGGTTTTGTTCCTACTTAATTAGTACAGTTAAACAGTTTGTATTATATGTGCAAAAACAATTACCCTTATTTCTAACTAGCATGTTCTCTCAGATATCAATTGCATGGCTAAAAGTATGTGGATATCTGAATTTATTCAACCAAGTAAACCCAAAACTATAGACCTGACCAAACGCACACAATTTTTGTGGACAGGTGAGATGGTTTTTTTTCTTTCTTTTTTTCCCCCTTCATTGTTGGCTATATAGTGTAATAAAACAAACAGAATACTGGCACTCACATTATATCAATAGTCTTTTATTTATTGTGGGCAAAAACAAATGTGTTTTAGCCATAGACTGTATATAAGAAATGGACGTAACATCCGTTTTGTGGACTGCTGCTCGGAGGCCAATAGTTTCGGATCTGAGCAGCGCCATCTTGAAAATTTCAGGTGCATGTCAGGAAAAATAAAAACAAGGATTCTACTTATATGGGAGCGGGTGATGATGGAGATGGGGAGGTTGCGAGGGCTGGATCTACCACAGTCTACACCGGCAACCTGGTGATGCTAACCAAGTTAGCTGTTACGACTAACTACAACCACAAAACTCCAGAGAAAACTGTTGGTGTGAAACAAGTTCACGGCTATTTCCTGCAGTCTATCTGTCCGCGCTCCTGAACCTGTGAATCAATCAACCTGACAATCACGACGTAGCCACGCCCTAATGCATACCCTGCTTTATCGTCAAATATAAAATCAGGGAGGCCAAAATTTCACAAATGAACATCATATTGCATTGAAGAAGGCTTTAAACTAGCGATTGAGATCATAAACACATTTTGAAAACGTTTACTGAGGTTAGAAATCAAGTGAGAAGTTGGTGAATTCTCCATTGACTTGTATAGAGACGGAAGTCCTTTTGACACCAAAACGGTCGCCCCCTGGTGGCCTTTTGATAGAATGCAGTTTTAAGTTACTTCCGCGTTGGCTTCATTTCAGAGGAGCGGAACTCCCCGCCTGGTTTTAACTAAAGGCCATCAGTCTTTTTACAAGACATGCAACAATGTAAAGCTTATCTCATCTGAACTCAGGCTAGTTTTACAAGTATCTTTTCAATGTCTGCTGAAACTGTGAGTTAAATAAACAATGTCTCTGTGGAGAGTTAAAACAAAATCCCTCAAGTCCCTCATGTCAAATCCCTCATGGTCCTCTTCCATTATTTTAACATGCCTTTTTTTTCTTTCTTTTTTTTTCCACAACAGCCTGATTCCCATCAGCACAGCTTTTACAGCATGAAACTGGCTTTGTGGTGTGTTTGTGTCATATGATGGATGGATATATGATTTGGTAATGTTATCATCAGACAACTCAAGATGGTTGTATGATTACCAAGTTAGTCAAGTAAGGTTTAAGAATACTGTGCACTGACAGCATGGCACAGTATCCTTTAGATTTGTGTTAAATCACCTTGAACGACAGCATCCATATTTGTTTGATCTTTAGGGTTTTAATATTATAGTTTACAGGAAAGTCAGAGCTTCCTAGTTTTGATTATGCTTTGGAAGTTTGCGTGGATGCTATTTAAAACTCATGAAAACTCCACCAGTATATGACATGAGTGCAACAGATTTGTATAAATTATTAGATCACAGTATTCATTGTGAGTCTGGCAGTGTTATAGAAGTGTGATGCTAAATATATGCCATAACAAAACATGTACATTTTGAAAAAATAGAGCACTTTTTCTGTTGACCTTTGCTGGTATGATAATGATAATGATAATGATAATGATAATAATAATAATGATAATGTTTTTTTGTCAAAAAACAATTTCGAATGAAACCAAATGTCACGCAATTTGTTTGAATTTAATTGAATATCTGCGATACCTGCCAATCCCCCCAAAACATTTTATTAAGTGTCCTCCCGCTCTCAGGCGTAATTTTTGGGGCTCAATATATACAGTAATCACCATGAATGTATTAACAGGACCGTCCTGTCGAAGCGCTGTGGCGGTCTGTCATAAATTCATATGCTGAAATAGCCTATAAAATTTATGAAATAAACCTACTTCCCAGATCCAGAAAACCCCTAAATTAGCGCCTCAGACGAATTAACATTATTTTACACACAGACCTTATCATCCACGGCGTAGAATCCAAAATATTTCCAGACAACTGCTTTCAGATGATTTGGGGTCAAGGTGGCTGCTCTGCGTGTCTTCCATTTCCAAAATATATCATTTGTTTAATTTACAGATGGGTCAAGAGGGGGCATGCTATAGCCTACAAAACTTTTGGAGTGCCCACTGCTGGATGAGATGGCAAACAACAAAATAAAACAAATGGTCTAATGCAATCGAGTGACATTTTAAAGTTCGAATATGATTTTTTCACGTCATGTTCCAATGAATGTTTAAATATCGAATATAAAGTGACAGCCCTAATGTACATCATCTGTTTGAGCTACATGATCTAAAGAAGTTTCAATTTTCCATTTCTTGCAGCTAAGGAGCTTTTTAGTTTTCTTTGTTGTTTTACTGTCTGGGTCATTTGGAAGCCCCGCGGTGCTTCCCCATCGCATTTGATGTTGAAAGTAATGAGTACATGTTTTAAGAGAGAGCAATTTATGTCGGAGAACATTTCAACGCTGTAACGTCAGGATGGGCGATTCCCCTTTTTGCCACAGTTACCTTGAAATAGCTTGTCACACATTGTGTTGCACGCATTCAGCTCTTTCTCTCGTCCACTCACGGTAACATACCATAAAACAAGTTTTCATACATGAAAAAGCAATAAAGGCACAGTTGAGTTATGTTTATTCTTTAATTAGATTCAAAATAAATGTCCTCCGCAAGATATATTTATACCTCAAATGTTAACCTTTATACAAATGGCATGTACAATTATAGGATAACCCCCCATTATTAACATGATGTTTCCATAGAGGAAGAGACCAGTAACCTCAGTGTCTCTCTCTCTCTAGTGTGCATTACAAAACACTTCTTTGGCATCCTCTGTCATTATGGTTGGATTGGGTGATCTTATTTTCCAGCACGCAGAAGAAAGGAAAGAGAGGAGAAAGGAGGAGGAGGACGTGTTTGGAATCGTGCCTTCTTTTCTGCAGCTGTAGCGGAGAGGAGGGACAGGTCCTCTGGGAGTAATTGCATGCTTTTTTGTGTTTCTGCCGGAATAACACATTTCTGGCTGGTGGAGGCTATGAGATGTTTGATTAAAGCTTTGCCACAAAAAAAAAGCAAAAAAAGAACTGACTGATTACTGAGGGAAATTATAAAGGCTTCACAATGGTTATGCCGTGTAACCCTCGAAATGGGGTAAGAAAAACAAATCAAGAAAGGAAAAGGAAGGATGCAGTCAACACATTGTACTGAGGTCTGCCAACATGCAGGCAAGACAATAGACTCTAAATGGCAGCTTTGTATGTAATTAAGCATCATTCCTGTAAAATTCAAGCCTCCTCCTCATTAGTCATTCTCTCTGTTCATCATTTGACTGCATTTTAGGAACAATATGCTGTACAATCCCTTCCTCAGTCAGTCTCAACATCATGTTAACAATTTAAACAAGGTAATGGAACTTGTGTATTATTAACAACTGAGTATTTTTTAGATATGTCATTAAAAATGTCTGCAGGGGGTCTTTTAGTTTGGGCAGAGTCAGGCTACCTATTTGTCCCGTCTCCAGTTTTTGTGCTAAGCTAAGCGAATCAACTGCTGGTGGTAACTTCATAATTAACGGACAGAGTGATATAAATCTTCACAACAAGAAAGCGAGTAAGCACATTTCACTAAATGTCGAGCTATTGCTTTAATATGGTTAGTATGGTTTATGGTTGAGTATCAGGAACACAGGACAAGACTTAGAGATGCACAGAGATCTACATTCAACTCAAGTAGAGTCTAGAAAGTTGCAGGAAAGGTGGAAAAAAGCAAAAGAGAAGATGGACGTCATTGTAATTAAAGGCAGACAGCTGTCTCTTTTGGGCCTCTGTGATTGCACATTTTAGAGTGCTAGTGTTAATGTGTTCATTTTGTTGTAAGCAGCTGTTTCTCCACTTTCTCCTTTTTAATGATCACAAGATGTGTTATTTTTGGATGCCAACCTTCTCTCTTTTTACTGGGTGTTGTTTGTTTTCTCCTTGCTGAACACAGAGAAAGAGAGGGAGAATAAGAAAGTGAGAATGGACACCGACTAATTATGGGTTTGGAAAAGTTCAGCGCCTATTACAACACACCCACAAAGTCGTCTACTTCCTCCCAATTCCCATGCTATGTGTTCCCACTGCGGTAAAAGTAGACCCTCTCTTAAGATAAGATTTGTACAATGACTATTTTGAATTCCTCTCTTTCTTTACTCATTGATGTATACATGAGTCAGTTTTCATTCATTTGTTTTGTTGGCTTTCAGCAGCTCTGCTTTTTTACAAACCAGCTAATAGATAACACTTTTATTTATTAATTAATTGGCATTAAATTGTGCAGTAACCTTGTCTAATTAGTGGACAAAAAATACAAACTATTCAAGGAGAATACTATTATATAAGAATAAAGTATATGTTAACTACAGTAGACTTCCGAATTTTAATGGGGGTTGAAAAACAAAATGATGATTCAAATGAAATACAGTTACTGTCATGTTGGTATGCCAACACTAGAACAGGTGGGTCAGCAAGGTAGTCAGCGGTTTGACAGCATATATGTGACTAAGTGCAAATAAACAAGAAGTGACCTTGAGCTCTTCAAAACTTCGCCACACATAACTTCCTAGTTACAATTGTATTCATGAGCATCTGTCTGAGCCCGACCTGCACGGGATGTGCTGCATTCTAAACACTCTGCAAATATTAATTTGTTGTTGCTTCTTTCTGTCGTGTCTTTTGTTTTTCTAGACTGTTTCATGTGTGTGTGTGTTTTGAGGTTAAAGAGGATGAAAGAGTAGGATAATTAAACAAATAGACACAGAACAGAGGTTTTTGAAAATGGCAAAAATGTCTGCATATATTTCTATGTAAGAGCATCAGCTGTTTGCTCTCGCATACACGTCTCTGCAGCCACAGATGGGATTAACAAGTGAATGCTGTCCTGTAGATATGTCAGGGGGTTAGAGGTAAGACAGAAGGGCTTTTCAGAGCAGGCATTGTTATGGCGTAGGTCCCAGTTACTGTCAACCTCACCAACTGTCCAACCACATGGGTCAGGCTACACCTGATGGAAGCTTTAAGGCCACACACAGCAAAGTGCTCTGAGGCTGAAATGGCAGTTTAGAGGTTACAAGTTGTCCAATTGAGTCTTCAAGTGATGCGCCAGCACTTAAAAACAGTGAAGGGTCAGTGTTACCTTTTGACTGAGAATTGTGCTTCTTTACAAACATGTGAGGCCATTTGCACCTATGACAGAAGTACATTCTATGTTTTTTATATACTGTTATCCATCCATCCATCCATCCATCCAAATCAAATTCATATGCCTATATAATCATTGAAACCCGAGTACAAGCACAGACGTCATTCACCGATCAGACTGCTGAAGTAACATTAACAGACATTATGTGTATGTGAGTGGATACAAGCTCCAAATGGAAGTCCAAAATGTCTGTATGAAAGCATCTGACACAAAGCTTTTCTACAGAATGAAAAGAGCAAGGTGAATAATAGTACTGTGTGGACTTTAATGGTTATCAAAACTGACCTTTGTCAGTCATACATTTTAATGCCAAAATGATCTCTTTATTCTGTCTCAGGCAGATGGGGACAGAACATCAGCTGTGTGAGAGACTGTTGATGCTGCAGACAGCCGAGACTCTACAATGTGGGCAGAGTGACATGACATTTTGTCCCCTCTAATTTTGGTAAGTGAAGAGAGTGATTGCGAGGGTCACTGCAGAAGTGACAGCTTTAAGCAGCTGGGGGCCATCCATACAGCTGGCAGCTCACAGATGCATATATATTTTTGCTTCAACACATACATCAACAGAGGGGCACAGAGGCATGAAACAAGGTGAGGGGGATCTTCTGTTTGATGCTCCTGTCAAACTGGACCTTGCTGACCTTGCTGCCTGTGTTGTGTTATGTGACCCAGCAGAGGAAGGCAAGAACAATCAGAAAGTTGTTGGATAAATGAAAAGAGACTGAAACTGCTCATGAGTTGGCTAAACCGTAGCAACACGTGCAATGTTCTCTAGAATGACCCGTAGCAACACGTGCAATGTTCTCCAGAATGACCCGTTGGAGCGTAATATGCTGCTTTAGAAATCACTGTTAGGTGTTGGCACAAAAAAACACTTGCTTACTTTTAGGGAAAGATCCAGGTTTGGACTAAAATGGTCACTTGAAATGTGGTTAGTACTTTCTTAAAGTTAGGCAACTCTTGTCGTCGTGGCAACAGTAGTTGTTTTTTTTAACCCGACATATGACTTCCACCTTTTTACCAGAAAAGATCCTGACTAACAAATACAAATGTTGACGTTAATAGCATCATCAACCAGAGCCCATGTCGCCTTAACCCACTTCAAACACAATAACAGAACTGATTTATTTGGATGTTGTGAGTGACAGCTCAACATAACCTTAAGAAAGTTTCAGGTTTATTGGGTTTCAATCACAAGTTGTGATTACTTTGAGAAGGAGAACGATTTTCTATTGTGAAAACTGTAGAAGTGGCCAAAATATAAAGAGAGTGAACCTGAACACACACACACACACACACACACACACTTACACTTCAATCTCATCAAGTACAAAATTGTTCTGGAAAAAAATGTTTCTCTAAAAGTAAAAACATCCTGAAATACTAACACTAGAAATGCACTTCAGGAGCAACAAATCTGCAGAACTGCCTGTACGAGCTCATTGTTGGGCAATCAGTAGCTATCAATAACAATTGCTCAGGAACCCGCTGTGAATATTATTGAATTAAACTTAGGCTGAAAAGACCAAACGCCTCAAATGTCTGCCTGTATTGATTGTTAGTCATTTGACATTTACACAAACCTGATTCGCTCCATTGTTACAGACCTTTGAATTCATGTTCTCTGCTGCTAAACTGTTCACCCAAGAATTTAGGCGGGATGGATGGGATGTACTGTATCTGTTAAAGGGGCATTCTGCCGGTTGTATACATGTAGTCCTCTTCACATGTCATTGCACTGCTATTTACGAGTAATACTCACCCTGTGGAAATGTTGTTTACTGTGATTCCTGTTGGTTTTCTGGAGGGAACTTTCTTAAGTCTGAGAAAATAACCCAGGTCGAGACATGGAGTTTAAAAGATGTGGGGATTTACCAAGCAGAGGAAGCTTACTAGAAGTCAGGGCATCTTGGCCTCTGCTGCGTCAGTTTTGACCTGTTTTTTTTTTTAACAATACAGAGGAGTCCTTTTAGGATTCAAAACCTTTCAGCATCACATTTCCACCCTAAATACTGAACATTATTGTCAACACAGGCTGGCTACAAAGAAATCGATTCTTAAAGCAATTTAAATGCAAGTGACGAGAGTCTAAATCTTCAGTACAAAGTACATCCACAGCCAAGGCTAGTATGAAGCTTCAGTTGTCTGAGTTAGTTGGTCTTTTTAGTAACACATGTTGGCTTGGTGTTACTGTCTCTCTGATCTTGCTCAGACAGAAAACACTGTCCATGGAAGACAAATCATTTTGAAAGATAACTTGGTGTGTTTATCTCAGACTGTTGAAGATTAATTAGCTTCAGCTGAACTTTAAAATACATTTTTGCACAAAGAAAGGAGTGTAAAGGATGTCTGTCATCACTTACATTAATATCAGTTTAGGAAGGGATTTCTTACAGGCCAGTCTGGACTGCAGGAACAATTACAGTATTGATGTAAGAAATACAGACTTATCCTTTAAGGCTGTTAAAACAAGCATTATAAATAAAGTTATGGTCCTATTTTGGTGTTTTAGGAACACCTGTAATAAAATCAACAAAAACCTTATCTGTATGTCACATTAACTGTCTGTTTTTGAAACTTTAAGCAAAAACAGGCAGTTTTTGCTCAAGGTTTTCTCTTGTTTAATGTTGACCACATGGTGGGTTACTGGACTGCACAACCTTGAGGCGCTGAACAAACAAACTCATTTACAGTATTCACACCACAGTTATTGTGCATAAAAGATACCAACATGAAACAATTTCACTTGAGAACTTTTCCTAGTCAAGAGGAACACAGCTATAATATAAACCATCTCTATCATGGTGTGCAGTAGTAAAGCTGTTGTGGTTCAAGATGATTTATTTTCCCAGAAGCTGCATTTACACTGTGGCTGAACTGAAAACAGTGTGATGACATTGAACTTTTAATAGCTCCAGATTTCAACAGGTAAACACAATCAAATATTTGTCTTCTATTTGAAATCAGTTATTTCACCCTATCTAACCCACAAGCTTCTAAAATGAATGCAATAAACAGGAAATTGATCACAAATATATTTATTAAGGTGCTTAACCTGTGAATTTATTTATGGAAAATCAGTTTGAATAGATTTATAAATAAACTCATGATCTGAAACATATTTTAAACATTAATCTAACCATATTCTGTCTAATCTAGCTTGCACAAATAAAATAACTTTGAAAAGTTCAGTAACTTTGAAATGTTGTAAAATATTGTATGTACAATAACATTTAAACCAACACACACACACACACACACACACACACACACACACACACACACACACACACACACACACACACACACACACACACACACACACACACACAGTAATTTAATGTAATTGCAACCCATTCATTATTCATAAATTAAAAATATGTTCATAATTCATTTCTCAAATACACATTATTTCCATCAATGCTTAATTACCAGTCATTATGTAATTATAATCATATAAAAATGTACATGCTAATGCTCTTAGGGCTGCTTCTTTTTCCCGCCCTGATATGGCACATTTTATGTAAATATGAATGCTCGAGCTCAGTGAGATATCACACAGGGGGGATGATAAGACGGGAAAAGAAAGAATGAGGAGATTGCAAGAGAGGAGCAGAGAGAGGGGAGGGAGAGAGGAGGGAGATTGAGTTTGACTTGGAGCAGTAAGAGGGTAAGACAGGATGTCCCGGAGGTCATGAATAAAAGACGAAAAGAATAATTTTGGCGTTTCTCAGCCTGGTACAGAACGTCACAGTGTGGATATCAAAGAGATTAGTAATACTGAATCACATCTCTCTCCTTTTTACTTTTTTTGTTGTTGTTTCTTCTTTCTCTTTCTTTACACAGATATCTCTTTCTGTCCTTGAGAGCCACACACACTGAATATTGTTCCATGAGACCACATAGGCTCACGCACACTCAACATTAATATGGTTGTCTTGTAGGTGCAGTCACCACGGGGAATTTGTATGGGGCAAATTAGGTTGGATCTCGTCCTTAGCGAAGTTATTAGCCCTTTACTACCGCCCTCTGAAACTGAGTGTGTAATGCCATCATGTTTTCCTCATCAGAAAAGTCATATACACACAGATAAACTATCTTCCTTTACAAAGACAAAATGCAGGCATGAACAACATTATTAGAGCTTCTTGTGTTGTTGCCCTGTTCTCATGTAGAATAAACACCAGTGCTTTGCTTTACACTTTGTTCTATAATGCAGTGTGGGGAGCTGTAGGAGGAAGGAGGGAATCCTTTATACAGCAGCAATTCATTTTCTGATCTAGTTGCAGATAGTGACTGCAGGGGACCACGTTGTGGTTTCTAAAAAGACGTGTGCGAGAAGAAGATTTGTCTTGTCACTGTTCTCAGCATGTCCTCGCAGCTGATTACCATTTTTTGAGCAGCTGTTTCCATTGATAACAAATTGATGTATTTGACTGTAATTTCAGCAAGATGGGAGAATCTTAACACACGCAGACATATATTGATGCATAACTACTACGCTGATTCAAAGAGACAGTAATCTAGTGTCCACTTTACCTGTGTAAATATTCTGTTAATAATATCAGAAACCTCTACATTAAAATGTTGGGTGTCACGTCAACTAAAAACTTAATCACAGGAAATATCCCGGAAGTTCCTGCTGCGGGGAGGACCAGTTTCACAAGTAGCTACACAATCGATTTTATTATTCTGCTGTTCTGCTCTCGGCGGTGATAAGAATAGAAAAATCACACAGCCAGCAGAATCTAATGAGAAACAGTGTTACATCTACAGAGTATAGTCGAAATAATTGAGACACCAGCTTCAAACTTCCCCCATGTGACAGTGTGAAGTTGTGTAATATTGTTTGTCTGATATGTATTTATAACATCAGTCTCCTACAAATCAATGATTACTTGAAATGACCTCAGATACCGCTTGAAGGTCTCCTTTAATTACTTGAAGTACCTGCGTCAAGAAAGAATGCTTTGTAAGAATAAGGAAGAATCATAGCAAACTGTCATGTTGGCAAATATTTAGAAATGACCTTGAATAAGAAACAAAAAGTACTTAACTGTTTTGGGTTTTTTTGTTTCTGATTTCTTTAGTCATATTAAACATATCCTGTCAATATGTCAATCAAGGTTGAAATGGTAAAACAAAATGCACAGGGAATTGGTTTGATATTGTGGAGAAATAATTGAGTTCTTTGTATAGCAGTATTCATGCTGAGCTAAGTTCAGCTTTCAATACCTTTTTAAAATAAAGGAAACCTGATTTGTACAGTCAAAATCTTTCAAAATATAATTGAACTACATTTTGAACAGGCATCACTTTGTGTAATGCCTGATATCAAATTTGATCTCAAACTTAATTTGAAACTACTTTCTTCCTCCTTAATAGATGGTCTTTATGGATGATAGAGGATACCTTGCTGCTGCACTGGCAAACTGCAGGTAATAATCATCATCGTCATCATCGTCAAGGAGGCTTAAATAGAAAGACGGAGACTTGGCAGGGATGGAGGACAAAATGATTTTAGGGAACTGAGTTGGCGTTTATTTCCTCTCAGCCACAGTGGAGTGACTAATTCACACAGCCACCAGTAGATGGAGCTGAGATCCTCTCAATGCTCCAGGGGTAGCTCTGCAGAATGTGTACATTTCTACATTTGTGTGTGTTGCATGTGTGTGATTAGGAACACTGATATGTTTTAAAGGTATTCTTAAGGGTGTAGACCGGCATCAGCACCTGTGTTTTGTCTGTATCTCTGTCTCTCAGGTCAATATAGTCACTTGCAGGGGTGCAGAAGTTTCCCTCTGTAAGCTGTTTACTTTTGTTGAAGGTCAGAGTAGGACAGGACCTAATCCTCAGAGGCACACTTCTTAAAGCAGCGTCTCTTCAGGCCCACGTGGTGAACTGGCACTTCAGACGTTGGGTTCGGGGGCCGAGTTATGGGGTTAGTTCTGCACAGTGGGGACCAGAGTTGGCTTTTATGGCAGGGTAAGCATGCCTCTCTATTCTATTTGCCTTTGCCTCACATTCTATCTTCCTCTCTCACGCTTGCCCCAGTGTCTCCTCTCTGTCCCTCTTAAGTTTGCCTATCAGCCCTCTGGCCCATAGGAGCATCTGTGCCCCTCCTCATTCAACATATGCCCCATGCCTTTAGGCCTAACCCCCAACACTGGAGCCAATCATTTATTCATCATGAACATGAATTAACAATCATCTATTTTCCATCCCACCAACAACCTGATGGTAAATTTCACTCCTGACCTGCTTCTGGTTTTGGCAGGGTTGCTTGTATATCACGCTTACACACAGGCGGCACAAGTGGGAACCTCTTGTAAGGGATTATCAACAGCACAGACGATGCACTGATTGGCCAAAGTGCAACATTGAAGAATGCTGTTGAAGATGATATCAAGATCTACAAGTATCTACAACAAGAGTGTCCATAGAAAGAGAAAATAATGAGAAATAGACAGGAAGAAAAAGCAATCAAACAGACTGGATAAAAACTCTCGTTAAATTTTCTTCACAATACGATATATAGATTCAATGGACAACGATTCGATGTTTGCTGATATCACAAAGTCTGCCACAATAAGATTTGGATTTGATTTGATTCAGGAGCCAGCGATAGATGTGAGACAATATCACATGCTGATTTAACACAATCACTTCTATTCATATCAAATCACAGAAAGCAACTAAAATATCATTTGACATTTTTATTTCTGAGCATTCTGACATTTAAATGAAAATTAATTTAGCCTATTCTTAAAAAAAATAGTTAAAGTGCCACATTTTGATGTATTGAGCTTTAAAATGTTCACATCCTATAAAGTTAAACCGAAAGAACATTAAATATTTTTATACATTAAAGCAAGATTTTTGCTTCTCTTTCAAAACTGCGGCATCTACCGTGCCGTGGAGGATGAGTTTCTGTGTGGCCAGGTGAGCATTTGATGATAGACTTGCCTCTAATCCGGCTACAGACATATTGTGAAATCACAGCAGTGATAATCATCGCATTTTTTAGAGTTGTGGTTTAGTTATTGTGGAAAAAAGCTGGTCAGAATATCTTCACAGACTTTTTTTTACTGGCCGTTTGCCATGGTGCCACTTGCATTTTCTGTGGAGCTGTGCATGCTCGGGTGGAGACCGATGTGCCAGGGGAATTTAAAAATAAACGCGGGTCTTAAAGATGATGATCGATGTCTGATCGACGTTTTAATTTGCATCGGCACTGTTGGCTCGTTGAACATTGAATCGATGTATTGATGTAGATCGATGTATCTTTACACACCTAGTTAAATTATAGCGTTACTATATGTGAGGAGTGCTGGAAGAGGTGGTTAACTTTTAGATAGCTCATTTCAAGATATTTATGAAGTGTATACAAGCTATTTGATACCATTTCTAGGTTTTTATGAAACATCAGCAGGTGCAGCAGCCAGGAGGAGTTTCATGTGTCCCGCATGCGCATTAGAATAAATGGGAGCCTGTAACCTGGAAAACTGTGGTATTGGTAATCGGCTGAAAGCCCTCCTTGGTGTCGCAATGATTTTACTTGCAACTGCAACATGTTGCCAGTAAGAAGTAATTGCTCATTTGGAGGAAGGTAAGATCCTCGTTACTTTCATCAGTGTCTCGCTGTTGCTGCAGCAGAGAACACTCTGTGTCTGTTTTTATCCACCTGTACTGGTGTAAGAATGAGCCAGTGTTGAGATGTTACTATCTGACTACATCTGTCCTGATTCATGATGTTTTAAAGTGGCTTATTAAAGGGAGTGTCTTTCCAAATGACAGTTCAAGGACATGGTTCAAAGCGTTACCAGGTGTCAGTCAAGTCCTTTGAAGCCTCTTCTCTCAACCTTCTCAAAGGGTAGATGGAGGAGAATAGGAGGAGCTAGCTAGAGAAACATGTTGCCATGCATCGAGCACTGCTTATCTTGCTGCAACTTGAACTGCTTCCAGCTATAAGAGGGGCTGCTCCCTTGATGTGAACCAACTTCAGTCTCTTTCCACACCATCCTCCATATATTCAATCCCTCGCCCTGCATTGTGCTATTTAACCTCTCCAAACAACCCCCCTTCCTTCCAGCACCCACAAAACACTCCGCACACCTACATCACAGTATTTTAAAGGATAGGGTAGTGGCGCCTAGAGCCACATTAGCATGGCAAACTCGGCGTGACAGCAGTTTTGCTACAGTGCTGTTATGATGGAGTGAATATGCTTGCAGTTTGGGCTGCTCTGGGGGAAAGCGGTTCCCTCCAAAGTGTGTTATCATGTAGCCCCGAGTGGAGCTGGAGGGAAGGAGTGTGGGGGGGGTTGTAAGATTGGGAGGAGAGTGGGGATGGGGAAGTGGAAAGAGACTGGAGGTGAGCTAAATTCAAGTTCAAAGCTGTGGAACGTGACTGTGAGCTGAGAGTGAGCTGCAGGAGGAACTGTGATGCAGGGACTTTGGATGTGGTGTGTGCTGGAATGAATGGACCTTGGCGGGTTGACAGTCACTCCACACACGAGTTTGAGCGAAAGAGGAGGCGACAGTGCTGGGCTTATTGAAAAAGACAAGGAGAACACTGCAATCAGCTCTTCCCCTCCTGTGAGGAGGGAGTGCAAAATCACATGAACAGTACACAGAACGCTGCCACTGCAGTGCACACAAAGCCTGCGTGAGACACATAATGCCTATCACAATATATCATTCAATTTTCCCATTGTTATGAAACAGCTATGTGCTATGAAACACACACTGTTAAACAACAGTAGCAGGAGGGCGACTGTATAGGAGATCAAGAATTAAAATAGTAAATGCTTATACAGCATCGTTGAAATTAATGTGATCCTGTTTTTTGTGTCTTTTCTTTTTAACATTTTACATTTCCCTTGATAAAACAAAATTCAAAACTCATCCTTAGAAGAGCTAATACCTGTAAGAACTGAAATAATAATGCTAATACTTTAAATAATTATTCCCACTATATATACTCATTCCATATTTGATATTTTCATATTTTATATTTCCCATCTGAAGTCACAGCTTCAGAGCTTCCATCGGTAAAATTCCGTTTGTGTCTGAGTCTGTGATCTCTATACCAGCAGGAACCAAAGGAATAGATTTAAAAAAATATATATTTTTCACTTCCTGAAGGCACAGACATGCATATACAAAACACACTAATTTTGTTTTACAAACATAATATGTTAAATTTATTGTATCTCAGCATGGGGTTGGGATGCTCTTTTTTGCATTCCTTAGTGTGTGATTTATTCTGATAAATTGGGTGTAATTTGCCTCGACAGTTCTTCTCTAAACCATAGTAGAAATATGTAACAGATCTGTAGTGTAATCACCACCTAAAATAATCTTTTTTGCTTCATGATTAAACTAGTTACCGTTTTGCTCATATAGGAGATTTACATGAGATAATAATCAATCTACTAAAGGCCAGTTTATAATGTTTGGCTATTATTGCCGCTGGCTTATTACCATTAACCAGTCCCATTTAAGTCGTCCAGTCCTTAAATAACAACATTTTCTCCCCCAGCTTACTGATAGCATTCATTTAGTTTTCTTATCATTCTGTTCTGTAATGATTTTCTCGATGGAGAAGTGTGGGAAAGGAAAATTACATCTTTTCACAGATGAGAGAAGAGGAAGGAGACACGTCCGATAAACTGTCTAATCAATTCCAGCAATTAAATGCAGTTGCAGCCTGTAGAAGATATTTATTAATTTACAAATACAGCTATAGCACAGCTGCAATCTGTTTTCCTCTTTATTATAGCAACAAGCCAAGAGCCAGGTGTTCATTCTGGCAGTGAACAGAAGTACAAGTCTTCACAGCAATAGAAAACAATTAACAGCAGCTCCACTTAACTTCAAAGTTTTCTCTACATCATTAAAAGCAGGTACTACAACCTGTATCTAATATTGTGAGTTATGCAGCTGACATCTTTTTCTGATTGAAAATGAGCCCTATTTAATCTACAAATTCAATAAAAACTACATCACTGCGGGTAGTTTAAAGGTTCTATATGTAGGAATCAGACATTGCCTCTCATTAGCGACACCTGTGGCCGTTAAGCTTGCATGCTCGCGCTCGTGCAAGTAGTGCAAGACTATTGCAGGTGATGCCCCCCCAACTTAAACCTGCTTCTGTACACTTGCACACAAACACAGAGGCTCTCGTTGCACTGTGGCTGCTGACTGGTACGAGGGAATACGCAAAGCCCAACCAGGAAAGATATGCATTTAACTACCCGAACCTGACCCGACCTGCAAACCGCCATTTTTTAAATTTTGTTTTTACAAACCATGTTTAATAAGCACCCTTAGTCCCAGTGAGCTGTAGCTGGGAAGCAACAAGCTGTGTCCAGGGGCCAACAGGCGGTGGTAGGAAAACAACGCTCTGTGACTGAGAGGCAATGTGCTGCGGTTTTGTTGTGAAATTTGTGCTTATTAACACCTTTGGACTACCAACAGAAAAAAAACAAACAGGGTAAGTTATGTTCTGCTTGGCTCTGGAGCGTGTTTCATGCTTCTTTGTTGAGGAAATAATGTTTTAGCTGTGTGCATGCTTTGGAGTGGCCAACTGGTCATTGCAACAGTGTTTTGTTATGAAATGTGTTGTGGTCGACCATGGCAGCTAGCTGTCTCATTAGCTGAAGAGCTAACATCTGCAGGGTGTTTCTAGTCATATAGCAACGTTTTTGTTGTGTTGTGTCATTCTGCTAGTTCTTTGTTGACATTAGTGGGAGAGAGGCAAGGCTCTTGGGAGTGCGAAAAAATACCACATCCTTTATTTAATATTTACCCATTTTCGTGGAAAATCTGGCCCGGGTAATTCAAATAGAAATCAGTCCACAGGCTGTTACGGGCACAGTCAGACTGATCTGTTATGGCTTTGATGCTGAGGCTAAGCTTGCTTTTTGATGAGCACTTTGTCCACTCGCTCCATTTAAAACAGAGGTGATGCTTCACCCCCACTGACAAATGTTTCCATGGCAGTACACAATAAACTGCTGATCCTGGAGGGCTCAACTAGTCTGTATTTGAAATCACTCACTTATCACATAGAAAACTATTTAGTGTAGCTACTATTTTATAGTTGTTTGATAATTATAATATGGTTTATAGTGTTAGAATGAAATGCAAAAAACAATGAACATGTGGTTTTAACTCACCAAATGGCAACAAGTTATGCATTATACATGATCTGTGGTATTGTTTGTTGGCAGGTAGAGTTCGGAGAGTTTGATACACGGCACATTTTCTACAGAAAAATACACTCCTTGTTCTTTTATTCCCTTGATGACATCATTCTGTATTCTTATAGGGTACAATGTGCAAGCATTGGTTGTGTTTAGAAGTAAACAAGCCAACATGGTATCTCAGTTGTAAACCCATGCAGTAACACTAATGTATGTAAAAGATTCTACCTTTGAAACATTTTGCCAAGAAATATTACAATATGTAGAGCTTATTACATGTTCACAATATAGTAAACAAAATTGTATTGATATAAGATTTTATTTTATAACATAAAACTTTTCAATGGCATTTAGTCCAGTCTGAAAACATGGCTAGACGTCAACTGCAAATCACCAAAACTACACTTGCCAAGCTGATAGTGGTAAGTTAATGCTATTTTTGCCCATGGCCTTTGTCATAACCAATTTCAGATTAGTGTTTGAAGAACCTCTATATTCACACATACCTTCATCTGTTGGAAGAGGAGCTTGCCAACATCAGCAGACTACAGTCACAAGCAGAAAATTCATTTCCAAGGGTCTACAAACCCTTTCCCGTTGTCTGTGCCTGCTCCACAACAACAATAGCAAACCAAAATCTGAACCATGTTTCCATCATTTTGTCTGTTGTCAGGTATTATTAATTGTTACCATGGAAACACATTCTTGAGTGGCTTAAGACACCAAATTAATCAGTCTGTTTTTATGCAATGATTTCTTTCTAACTAAGACAATTAACTCTTACAGGTTTAAAGTGTTGTACAGGGGTTCAGCTTCAAAAGCATAGTCATGTTCCTATTTGTTGTGAACTGAGGGATATAGATTGTGGCACTGATGTGGTGGGATATCATAAGATAATGATAAACGATTATTGATTAAGATTGATAGTGTATGTGTACCCTTGCTCCCTACCCCAACCACATCAAATTCCCCTTGGACCCACATCACACACACACACACACACACACACACACACACACACACACACACACACACACACACACACACACACACACACACACACACACACACACACACACACACACACACACACACACACACTCCAATACAGTTATGAATTGGCCCTTAGGGGGTCACATCATCTGTCCTTCAAAATATCTTGTTTGTTTATCGCATCCATTGATATAAAAATAAAAATAAACTCATAAAATACCAGACAGACAGGTGGACAGAGAAATATAAAGTCTGGATAGGCTCAAATCTGGGGCTTCAAAGACCTTTTTTCCGTTACCGGTTTTAATGAAGCCTTCTCAGAAGGGAACAAGCAGTGAAACTCTCTTTATTAAAGCGCAGCCACTAAGGGCCCCCTATGGACCCACATAACAAAGTGTGTCATTAAAAATTAACTTTGGGTGGAAGAGACTTACTCACAGAGTAGAGAGGGAGTGCCAGCTGAGATCAGCTAGGCCTGTAGCTCTGAGGCCTTGGGAATGACCACAATGTGGAAGGGGTAATGCTCTATATCATGGTCACTGAAACCCTGTGCCACCCTTTTTTTTGGCCACAATGACCCTGAATGCTGAACAAAAGGTGATGGCTGTTAAAACCAAATTGATGAATAATATAGTTACTTTACAGTGTTTAGAACTGAAAAGGACAACAGAACACTGTTATGTTGTCAAAATGATTTGTCTGTAATATATTCCTTATTCACTATTGGGTGACATTAAAATACTTCACAATAAATATTTCATTTATTTCTACCTGGCCAATGAAGACATAGGGTTGCTGCACAAGTTGAGCAAGGTCAAACTTTTTTGTTGGATAATTCTGCATTTTTTGCCAGACCCATCTAGGGTCTCATTGAAATCAGTGAGGAGGCCATGTTTTTGATGCAACGCTAGTGTAGGTCTTACTACTTTTTTGGGAGAAAATCCTAAAATGAGACAACACAAAGAAACAGCTTGAAATTTGTAAAGTTGTGGTATAATATTAACAAATTGTATCAAATATTCTGTTTAAAAATACTTTAGTTCTGTAAAAGCCACCTTCCTCCCTTGCTGTTTACTCCCTCTGACACTGTTCTTTTTACACTTACTCATTGAAGTTCAGGCCTTTCATATCCATCGCTTTAAGACAGCACTTTCAACTATGGGTGTCCAACCTGAGGCAGAAACATGCCCTCAGCGGATGACTCACTGCAGGTACAAGGTTATCCACAACCACAGATCTGGACTCAGATGTTTCTGATCCTGCTGCAATGTTTTGAAGTACTTGTAAGAAAAGACCAGAACTCAGATCTCCCCTTTATTTTTGAATTATGGTGCTCTCTGCATGAACATTTTTCACTTTGAGAGGCCACTTGTGTAGTTTACATTTTCTATAATAATACTTTAAAGACAAATTGACAGCTTTGTCAGTTATCATGTGGCATGATTTTTGATCTTCTTTCACTGACATTAAGTGGTTTAACCTCTTGATGGAAGGGGCTGTTGTATTTTGTCCCAACAAATTAGTAGCAAATGACATATCCATCCTGGTAAAATCATTTTGCAGTTGACAAGGAAACTGCAATATCAGTTTTTTTACATCGGTCAAAATAAGGTATTTTTCTGCTAATGGACTTACAACAGTTTGCTATTTTTCGGTTGCTATTTTTCCTTAATGCAGCTGGGTAGCTAGACATCTCACAAGGTTCGTCACCCCCACCGACAAACTCTGATTGGATGAGTATTTCTCCAACTGATTGGAACAGCTGTCCATAGGATACAGACATCAGGCCTATTTCAATCACTGAAGACATCTGAGATGTTGGCAGTGATTTGGAGGTCTAGAACTAGGGTATAGGATAGAGGCCACGCTGAGGTAAAGGATGATTATATTCTGCTTACACTCTCTGCTGTCATCTTCTAACATTTCTCTTCCACACAATGACCATGAGGAGGATGGGTTGAACACTCGTCACCCTAATGTCTCCCGCCTTATCATGAGGAGCTCATAAAAGATCCACTCTCTTTCCTTCAAGTAGGCCAATCTGTGTGTCAACCACACGAGGGAAAGGTACCGCACACGCACTATGTGCAAGGCTCTCAGGTCGATCACCAAAACTGAACATCAGCTACATCAGATTTCACCCCCAAAAAACTTTTAACTGTGATGAGTGAGAATTGTACCGCCACAGGCCATTTTTTCATGGCAGATTACATGCATATTCATTAAGATTATATTACATTCGATATGGATTTTTTTTTTCTCCCTCTCTCCTTAAATGCCATCTGAGCTTTGGAAAAGATTATGTGAGTGGGATGGATGATGCTGTGGTGTGATTTCTAAAGAAACTGTCATGACAATATTTATGCTTGCCCTCTGTGGTAACTGGAGTCAAGAGTTGAAAGGTCATCTATTTAACCCTTTACCTATCTTTAACCTTTGTAACCTGGACCCATTCTCTGGATATCACAAGATGGATGAGTGGTGTGACACGTAGCACTTCTTTGCAGATTGTGGTCCTCTGTAGTCAAAATTAGACATTAGAAAAGACTGAGGGGGTCATTGAAGCAAATATAAACCTAATGCAGCTCTTATATTCTGCCTGCATGTTTACTGAGTGTATTAATGGGCTACTGCTATATGGCTCTTTAGTCTTTAACAGACAGAAACAGTGCTGGGTTGTCACAAATACATGATGTGGACGGAAGAGAAAGAGGCAATTTGGATCCTCATTAAATTTTCAAAAGTCCTGATGGTCCTCTGAAAATTGAACCAACTGTTCCAAAGCAACCTTAATTTTATGCTACAGTAAGTGCAAATTAGCTTCACAAAAATTATTTTTAATCACACTCTGCCGAGTTAATTTGCTGTGTGGTAATTTTCCATGCTCCCTCTTAGCATCGCACTCAGTCATGAACCATGACGAGTTGTATGATCTGTGCTCACCCCAGGCTTGCCCTTGGTCCAAATTTCTCTACAAATATACCAATCTGCTACCTTCAAAAACACAATATAAAGTTCCCCACACAGTATCTCTAGATAACTACCTTTGGTTACTACTAAATTTTTTGTCATGCAGTAGTGATCTTAGGTAGAATGCTGGGCTGCTATAACATTACATTTGTTTGGCAGGTGTTTTTGTCCCAAGTTTTTTTACATCTCAGATTTCACATGATTCAGAGGACCACATTTTCCTGATAAAGATACATCCACAATATTAGGGAATTTAAAGGATGTATAATTTATAAGCATTTATTTGCTTACATGTGGCAAGGGAGTGGGGATGCTATTAAAATATAAATAGTACACAGTTTCTTTATATCGGGAGAGAGTAAGGGCACAAAGACTAATGTGGTTAAAAAATATTACAATACTTAAAAGTATGGCACTAGCTCATTTAAAAAATAAATATAAATAATGGAAAACCAAAATAAATAAACAAAAACAACAAAATGTAGAAAAAATAAAAACATTCCTATGCATGATAAAGAATAATTTAAAAACTGGAGATACAGCCACTTTTAGACCAATTAATTAATACCTTGATTAAACGTTCAGGAAGCAGGATGGAGTCTTTAAAGTCCAAGTCAAAAAAAGGGAAATAAATACTTGAAATGTCTACAACCTGAGCATTTGGATATAGGCTACCTGGCTTCCCAGTCCCTCTTCCCCTGCTTCCTCACTTGGTTATATCTCTTTGCTTCCCCTCTCTGTTGCCCCTGGTGGCAATGATACTGGGCTATGGAGTCTGTGGAGTGAGCCATGGTGTGGCAGCACTGCTGAGCTCTCTCCTGCGAATTTGCCGCAGCGCCCACAGGAATGCTCAGAGGGATGCCTGGTCCTTACCTGAACTGCAGGCCAAGGCATGCTGCTCCCCAGCTCATTTGTTCTCCTCCTGATGTGGTCTTAGGAAGCCATCTGTGCCATCATCAACTTTTTCTGTCTCCATCCATGCTGCCACTGACAGGTACTGCAGGAATTGGTGCTTTCCAGAGTTAATCAAACACAGGTGCAGACAATCTGTAATGACCTGAGGACATATGCCGACCAAGACAAAATTATGTGCAAAGGAATACATAAAGCAAACCCAACATGCAAAGCAAAACTGCAAACAAGCAATAGACAACTCAAAATGCACACAATAATACAAAATAACATAGTACCAAGTACAAATACCATTAAGTGGTTTCTAGTCAACTAACCTTCTCTATTTTCCCTGTTGGTTGTTTTTAAAACGTGTTGTGTGATCATTTGGTGTTGGTCAAGTTTCTTAATCCTCACAAAATAGAGTTAGTCCAGACTGGCCTTAAATACATGATAAATTAAAACATTTTTTTTTATTTTTGCATAAACGTGATAGAAACATGAATTGCTTAATGCTGACAGTTTGTTGCAATAAGATGCAACGAAGATTTACATTTATCCATACTGAACCCGTAAATGCTTTTTTCTGTATTGCAACATGACATTACCCACTTTGATGATGTGGTTCATAATCGAGCAGTTACAGTGCACTTTATATGCAATATGTGAAATCAGGGCTCAGCCAGAGTGGTTGTTTTGACATTTCTCAAATTTCCCAGGGTGTCATTTTCTGTGATTGGTTGGATCTGAAGGCTAGCCTTCATTTTTACAAGAAACAACTGCAGAACAGAAAATCTTACAATCACAGGTGCCAGAATAGTTTCTCTGGGAGTGAACAATTAAAAAGCACCTTAAAACATATTTAGCATATTTAACTTTAATTTAGCAGATTTACAGATGTTAAATGTGGGGAATTGAACAGTGATGGTGAAGTGTCTGGTTCTTCTCTTGATTGATGGCCTCTGAATGTTTTGATAGCCTGAAGGTCTACAGGCCTATTGCGACCACTGACATCCTGTAATCCACCGATTATCTTGGTCCCCTGCCAGTATTTTTGCTAAGTGAAAGTAATAATTTGCCTCATTGTTATGGTAATGTGAGCACTATTCAAGTGGTCGGCAAACTATAGATTCAATATATTATTACTGCTAGAGTGAAGACAAAAAAAATAAATCAGTCATAGTTTGACGCTCAGGAAAGCTGCATCTCTGACACAAAATCACTTGTTCTTTAGCAGTTTTAAGAAGTTTTCCAAATTGACAAAGAATAAGGTTTTACAACAACTAATATCCTAAAGTCAATCCTAGGTTAACTTCATCATTACCTTTGCAAGTACCTTTCAGTTTTTTCAGTTCTTTTATCTTTAAAGAAATTAAAAGAAGAGCTGTAAAGTAGCAGAGGTGGAGCCATTTAATGTCTCACTACCTGGATGGGAATGGCATTTAATCATCCTCAGTCAATGTAAAAGTGAAAGGAATATTGGATTAGGTAATTGGCTCTCAACGGCAATGTGAAAGGGCCAATCATTTTGCACTATGTTCTACTGGGCTGAGCGTTGTTTCCTAATCTGCTGACAGGCAGGATCATCATAGCTCGTAGTCTTTCCTCTGTGTGTACTGTATCAATTCTTCAGTTTCACATTTACTTTTAGTAGAAGTTTGGCACCACAGAGGAGGTCTGAGTGTGCCCTTTGTGTCTGTTACATGGGCACTGAATCCAAGCCTGCCCATCAAAACAGAAGGTCCAACAGAACAATAAAATGCCCATCGGGAAATATGCCAGATCTCAAAGTTGGCCCTTATATGAGATATTGCACTTCCTCCTAGAAGCAGCACATATGTTCCCTGGGGCAGGATGAATGGCTCCGCCTGGGAGAATGGGAAGGGGGGGGGGGGGGGGGGAGAAGGGAGTGTCTCCATCTGTCTGTGGATCTGGGGGGCTCACAGACCGTTACATCTCCCCCTGGAAAAGAAGGGGCTAGGCAGATATCAGATATCATCCAGCACAGGCTTAGTTTTTCAGTTTCCTGGCCTCCATTGGCTTCCATGTAGCAGTCAGTGTTTGCCAACAATCGGATGGACAACAAAATCACATATGGACATGAAAAACACATATGGCTTAGACGTCTTTATGCCTTTTACTGTCGTAGAGCTTTCATTGCCTTTGGCTTCAACTTCTGTGGCATGTGTCAGCAGATCGAATCAGCAGATTTTTCAACAGTACAGTATGGATTTAGTTTTTTGTTAACCTCATTAATATTGCACATCTTTTGGAATAAAAAATATATGTAACATAGCAGTAAGCTAAAGTATCCTGATATATTATCTAATGTATGTTTATGCATGTGTGAATTTGCACGTGTGAACCTAGGGGATTGGCCATTTCCCTGGCAGACAGTGTCCATCTGGCGTAGGGGTTTGGAGACAGACACTGTCTGTTGAGCACTATAACCCTTATCTCCATGCCATGTCTCAGATGCCCCTACCACTCTCTCGAGTCTCCCGGAAGAGATGTCTGGCATGGATGAGACTAAGAGAGAAACAGCAAGAGAGGAATGTTTAAAAAAAAAAGAAAAGAACATCAACTCACTGTTGTCAGTTGGCCAAACCAAGCAGACAACTATCATCATTCGATTGGGCAAGGATCCAAATCAATATCTTGTTACCGACAAAGCTGGTAGGGTTTGATTTACGCTGTTGTTCTGTCCTACGGTTGATCATACATCACCAGTCCCAACGTGTTAGCCTCCACAGTGACACTACTTGTGTAAAGCATGTTGGTTCACTGGAGGTGGCTCATCACAGATTTTCATGTCTGATTCAGTTTTGCAGCTGATAGATGAGAGGCCGTACAACTATAAAGGGCATTAGGGCATGCAGTGATTTCCTCTTTGGGTCTAAAACAGAGCAACTTTAAAAGGTGTGAATATATAGACAAATACTGCATACAGACAAAGACAATACAGCGAGAGGTCAAAACATGGGCAGCATTAAAAGAAAAAAATCTATACTCTAGTTTTAATATTGTGATTGTTTGATGAGGGTTGTTTTTTTAGTTGGTGAGTGAAAAAAATCTACCAGCCACTTGCATATTTTACCAGTATTCGACTGGTTAGTGGTGCTAATTTTGTGCCTTGCTCCAAACACTGGCTACTTGATCCACAATTTCTTCTTTTCTGTTTCTACATGTGTTTCTTACAGTAGTTGTGTGTCATACTAAGCTCAGCTTTCAAGTATTTAAACTCAATGCAATTAGTTTATGTGACAGCTACTTTCCTATTCTTCATATCTCACCAACATTTTCATCCATTTCAGCTAGCTGCACATATCCTGATAATAATCTGCTCGTCTGAATCATGCCATGAATGTTTCTTTATTTAATATGTTCAAGTTAACTAGATTAGACTAGACATGGTCCTTTCTGAGATGTTCGGTGCTTTGTTGTGGGGTGGCCACACAGCTGGTGCCCGATCTACACTTCATATTCACATAATCAATGTCTTTCACGTGAGTTGGCCGATTGAACTACAACAATTTAAAGAAGGTGCACTGTGCTATGCAGTGTTTGTGTGTGAGTAAATAACCTCTCGACAAATAAGACAATGCCTGGTCAATCCAAATGTTGAATGAAAAAGATTAATTTTTAAACTTTAAGGTCATTATTGTAATACAAAGAGGTTTAGAGCAACGTGACTGACCTGCCTGACAAATTGTAAAATAACTGTGTGGACATTCCTCCCTCTTGTCTCTCATATCTCTGTGTCCGAGTATTATTTGAAAAATACCTCAGGCTGTAATGCAAGTCTTGTTGCTAATTTATAGCCAACCGTAATGCCTGGCATACTGACTTGCTCTGTGCCTCCTTAAAAATTTGTCTCTCCATTTCCTCCAGAATCTTGAACTCAGAAATAGTCCTGTCACAGATGATGTGTATTAGGCAGCAGGGGAAGGTCCCAAATGCAGACTACTGAGGTGGGAAGGGACAGTTCAGTACGTTTATTGTCAAAAAAGAAGATATGAAAGCTCACAAGCATGGGTGGCAAGTGCAGACAGTCCAAACAGCAGTTGTATTAAGTCCACAGAGTTGCAGGGAGAAGTCTAGACAGGCTGGCAGGTCTAAGTGACAGGATACAGAAAACAGATGCTCCAAAGTACTGACAAATAACAATCTGACAAGGGAACCAAGGATCTGGGCTACTATATGAAGTAAGTGGCTGATGAGGTAATGAGGTGCAGGTGGGGAGCTGGGCGGAGAAGATCAGGTGAGGGTAATGAGGTGATTGCAGTGACTGCAGGGCAGACGGAAATGGTAGGTCTGGATAGCAATGAGACAAGGCTGTTGGTATCTGCTTGATTGGTGGAGAATGGCAACTAAGGGACCTGTGGAGGCGAGAATGCAGCTGGAGGAAGAGAGGTCGAGCCAGACTGCGACACCTCTGCATGGTTTAATTTATATTATCCTGTTTTATAAGCAATGAGTCTACCTTATAACAGAATATGTAATTTTCCAAAGGTCAAGAAAGATGTTAACAGATTGCTTGTTTTGTTTTTTGTTTTACATCCCTTACATAACCTTCCTCTCTCTTAAATGTGTACACACACACACACACACACACACACACACACACACACACACACACACACACCATCTTTTTCACTGTCTCGCTCTTGTTTCTCTTTCATTCACTTTCTCGTTCTCTCTCTGTGTCGGGTGGTGTGAGGGATCAGAAGTTGCCCAGAGGACCCACCTACACATTATCCCCCAGCGATGAGTAAAGTAGCAGCAGAATTATTGCTCTTTGTGCATAAATGTGTGTGTATGCAGAAGCCCTCCTGTGTGAACCTTTTGGCTGGGATAGGATGAAAATAACAGTGTTAGACACTGTACTGCATACGACATTCAACTCAGGACAGATGACTTCCACATACTAAGTTCTGTCTTTTCAATTTCTAATGTATCTTATGCTGAAGTTAATAAAACAGCAACTGAGTCAGGCTTACATTTTTAAACACAGTGAGAGTAAATAGAGAGATGGGATGAAGGACAGACGGAAAGTATTAGAGTGGATACTTGATGACTCAGGAAATAATAGGGTTGTCATCTCCTTCCTTTCAAATCACACATTTCATCCTAGCCGCGTGTTGGACGTGATCCCTCGGCCCTGACTGTGACAGAACTCATAAACCTCAGTCATCTCCGTACTTGCAATTTAGACAGCGTTATTCTGAAGAACACATTGTGCAGCTGCAGTGTCAGCCGGTGAGAACCTAGGGCATGAGCATCAAGAGCACAGCGTTATTAATAACTCATATTCACAAGCATGGCGTTATTGACTTGTGCCTCGTACAAACACTGAATGTTGCTCGCTTTAAACAGATGAGAGGAGGGAGACAATGATTGTAGCCCATTATACAGAAGCTTATCTCTGCGAATGATGCTGAGTATGGCTTCAGCCTAGTCTCAGGTTTGTCCTCTAAAATGACTTTGCGTAATGAGGGATTGTACTAGTAAATGGTTGAGATTTCCATCTAATGAATTCACAAGGATTGTCGGTAGAATATAGTGAAGTACTTGTTTGAGCAGCATGGACTGATTAGTTTATTCAGTCTTTGGGAAACACACACACACACAAAGGGAGGTTTGTGAATATCAGTGTCATGCTGAAGTATATATTGTGCTGCAGTATAGATTGCGCAGGCTGTACACTCTGCAGTGGAACACTTCTGGAGGCTGAAGTCTACGACAACAGAATCTTCATGTAATGAATATACCCCGAAAATCTCAGATGAGGCCTGAACATAAAGCTTTGTCATGAGTTTTTAATGCAGTGGACCTCTAAAGCCAATGTTCTTTTAAATAGTTGATTGTTTGGATATGAGTCAACATCTCCTATAAATTATTAATTTAAAATTAAGTTATTTAGAAATGAGCGCTAGAAATTTGTTTAGCCGGTTACTTTTTGAGGGAAACTGGACGGGTTCACAATTTTTCCAAGTCTGTCTTTAAACGATAGTCAGATGACCAAATTAACATTGAAACATGTTTTCCTTTCCATGATCATTCCTCCTATTCATACTGACCATTGGAGATCCTTTCATAATGCACTTGATAATGCAATAATGCACCTGCTTCCTTGTAAAAATGTATTTAAAAGTTTATCTAAAGCTAATATGAAGCTTCAACCGTCCTATCAACTAGATGTCTTTCAATGTTACGGTCATTTTAGTGCCAAAGTCCCTCTTTTTGTTATTATACTTCCACCACAGCTCAACAGGGAAACACTGATATGACTAACTCAGACTGCTGAATCCTCATATAAGCTTCAGATAAACCTTTAAATACATTATAAAGGCAGTCTATCCACAGTGTGTCCACATTGACTGTGTTGACACACACATTTTGGCCTCCATCACATGCATTGAAAGTGCATTTAAAGGGGATCTTTTAATAGTCATTATAAACAAGAGGAATGATTACAGCAAGGAAAACTCTTTCAGTATTCATATGTTTTAAGACAGACTTGAAAAATCTTGAAGCTGTCCTTTAATTGCTGCTGGGATTACATTTGGTGGTAATGTAATAGGTATTCACTCAATACTGTTTAGGTGTTGTATGGATAATAATGATGTTCACCTTGGGTTGTCGTCCAGAACAGCAGCACAGTAAAGTTACATTAAACCAGTTTTAAAATGCAATAAATGAATAATACTAGCAACTCTTTTAAGTTGCAAAATACACAGACCTCCAACCTTTTGACATAATTAAAAGAACAACGATGTCAATGGTTTAGCAGGCAGGAGCAACTAAACTATCATTAGCACTATGTGAAACATATGGGGAGTAAATGATCTCAGCAGATGTGGGGGAATCTAACAGCATTGGTAAAATAAACACTAAATGTTCCATTCAGGCCTCAACAATTGTTTCTACTTACAGTTCGTCAGAGTTGTACACAACTGCAGTTAAGTCTGCTTCACTCCATGTTCTGCTGAAATTTCTGTTGCTTTGCACATAGACTGTAAAAAACATGGACGCAGGCACCAAGACGTCACCCATTGGTTCATGGACTGCCATTTTGATTCCTCAATTGTAACAATTTGACTGTTGCCATCTTGGATTTGACTGTTGCCATCTGTGATTTTTGGAGCCAGAAATGTAGCTTCTAGCTTGTGTAGGACACGATGCATTTACAGTTTATAGTTAACTGTCATAATGCCAAATGCAAATTTTCACTGGCAAAAAACAGACTTAAACGGGCCATTAGAGCGAATGCACTTCCTCACTGACTTCACTTTAAAGACTGGGAGCTACTACTCGCTTGGCTTTGCCACAACAGGGCAACTGTGTCACACAACAACCTTTCCAGCAGCGAAACAAAAGAAGACATTTAAGGACATCATCTTCGGCTTTGGGAAAGAATGCTCAACATTTTTCAGTATTGTCTGACAATTTACGGACCAAACAACTAATTGATTAGTTGAAGATAATCAACAGATGAATTGATAATGAAATAGTCAGTTGGAGCCCTAAGAGAGGGTAGATTAAGGCAACAGAAGCAAAGACAGGAGCAAGGTTAGGAAGAAAATAGAGCAGTTTTGATTAAATGTTAGTAAAGTTTTTGTCCTTCAAGTCACTGTTGACTTTTTCCAGTCTTAAAACAAGGTCTTGATCTTACCTTAGCCATATATTGTGTCTGCCTAAACATAACCACACTTCAGTTGGTATGAGCATATTGTTGTTGATATTATTTTTGCAGCATTGCAATGTGGTTTCCTCATTGTGGTGATACAAAATATAACAGAGGCAGCATCAGGTATTTGATAATTTGCAAATTATATAAAAGACAGGGTTGAACATAAACTGTAATATATTGTATCTCCAATGTAGAGCTGCAATGCAGTATAGATGCCCTGCCTCCTTATTCTATTGCAATTAATTATTAGTGGATCTGGGTCCTTTGGGCAAACAACACTATCAATACTGCATCTACTTGCTGCGATCAATGAACAAGTTATTTAAGGAATTGGCCACCACCTCCTCATGCAATAGCTGACTTGTGCTCACACATTCTTATGTTTCAGTTTCTCTTCATTGCAGTTGTTTCTAACGTACCTCATAAAAACACGTCCACACCACTTGTTATTCTTACTTTTTTTTTTTATAGATTGTGGCCTTACTAGCCCATACAACAGCCCCCCTCCTTGTCTCCATTGCAATGAGCAGTCCATTAGCAAATGCCAATAAGCCCTCTGTAGCGTGACAGCATGTTCTCAAACAAATTAGAGCCCTAAAGACAACGGCAATATTATTATTTTCAATCCTCCATCATGTGTTCATTAATCTTCATTTGGTCTTGATGAGTGTGGCAATCAAATGAAATTATATCCCTGTTTTGGCCTCTTGTGGATACCCCCTCACACAAACTCCTTATCTAATGTATTCCCGCAAGCTATTGGAATACAACAAAATTTCCAAATGATTTTAGATTAATTTAGCCTGATTAGCAGCTAAATATATCATCAAGCTCCTTCAAAGTCATTAACAGCGTCAACAACGGCTGCGAAGGCGCAAACACATCACAGATGAAATGCACTATCAAGAGCGAGCAGAATCGAGACCTTCAAATATTGAAAGATAAACATCATACAGCAGCCTTTGTTTGATTATGCAAACATGCCAAATCTCTTGTGCTCTCTGTGAGATCTGAGATCTCGGCTGGTAATTAGAAGGTGTGTGTTCAGGGCCCGGCTCCATTGCTTTAAATCACTATAATTGCCCGTGATCTCCTCTTAAAACATCACTATTCATTCCCCCATAATTACCGGCACATCTGCGGGAGCACACGTGCCTCTGACATCAATGTGCAGTCTGCCTGGCCAGTTTGCTGTCTGTTGGTGGCCTGCCCAGTGGAGTGAAGACAGAGCAACCTTACACAGAAGACATTATAACTTAAAAGACCTACATATCAGTTCCTCTTAGCCTCCCTATGTCTCTCTACATTACTGATCAGCAGTGGGATTACCTTTTCAAAATAGCCAACTAGACATCCTGCTGCTTTGTATCTGCAGGGCAAATTTCAAAGCACTATTTCATTATATAGAATGTGACAAACCACGTAGAGGGGAAACAGCAACACTTCTCTGCTTCATTGTGGTCTTTGATGAAACTCAGCAATAGGTTCTTTGAATATTTTGGAATATTTTCTGGCTATTGTCTGCCACAAGTGCGAGAAACTAGAAAATATATAGCCTGTATAAAAGGGTATGGGCAATGTGTACAATCACACCCATGGGTCTTCACTTTAAAGGATGAAATAGTATAAAATGGGGAGACTTTTGTACCAGTTGCATAGTTCGTCCCTCTCCTTTCCATAATCTCTGGTGTTGTAGCTCATTTTCCTGCTTTCACCGCAGCCCATTCATTTAATTTACAGTTTAAAAAACTGCTTCCAGTTTTGAAAAACTGCTCCTCGCTGGATAATCCATTTCGGCAAATTTGATTTTATTTTCTTTCATAGTGCCAAAGTTGAGTATTTTCATAACAATGTTTATGTTCATAGATTATTTCAGTCCCATAAATAGGAGACAATACCTTTTTACCCAGTGACTGCATTACGCTCTGATTACTTTCAACCAAGTCATCCTCATGAAATAACATCTGAAAACCTGTCACTTTACAAACTGTACATAAAATCACATTCATCTCTTTTATTTCATATGTTTGTTGGTTGAGTCATTCAGCCTATCACGCCACGTTTCACACTGTGACATCTGTATTTTAAAAATGTCCAAAAATCAGTGGATGGTAAAACACTGAATATATGATATAAAGCAGATGCAGGCAGTAAATAGGCTGTTACTTTAAATCACTGTAATCCCCTTTAAGGTTGGCCTGCTGCCATGCTATTGATTTAAATAGCGCATAGAGAATAATGCAGAACATCTGTCTTTTATCGTGGTCTCACCTTGACACTTGGCTGGACATTTACATCCATTCTGCCAAGTCATTGTTGACAAACTTGAGCACAGTAGAGAAGGAGACAATCATTAGGAAACTTTGAGGTAGCGCCCATGTGGGCCCAGGGCAGCAGAAATCATGTGTGACCCAATTCTCAGCTGTCCTAGATATAAACACTTGGCTTCCAGTAGATTACTGTCCTCCTCAGCTCATGATCAAAGACAGCCAGAAACAAACGACTGCAGCGCAAGAGATGGAAAGACACTGAGGAAATGTCCAATGAAGAGGAGAAAACATGTAAGAGTTGGATGACGAAGGCATATACATGGGCAGAGGAAGATAACATGACCTGTAATCAGACCTTTATACACAGTGTCATCTGCTCAAGGATGTTCTGACTTGTGGCATCAGTATAAGGTGATCAACATAAATACAAAAATTATATTTAAGACATGCATACAATAACAAATGCATGTAGGGTATGTGATTATAAGGGCCCGAGCGGCGACTGCAAGTCGCCTGGCGAAAGCCCTATTGAAATTGTAATGTTTATTAGGGCCCGAGCGGCCACTGCAAGTCGCCTGGCGAAAGCCCTATTGAAATTGTAATGTTTATTATTATTATTAGGGCCCGAGCGGCGACTGCAAGTCGCCTGGCGAAAGCCCTATTGAAATTGTAATGTTTATTATTATTATTATTATTATTATTATTATTATTATTATTATTATTATTATTATTATTCTTCCGACATTTTGTGCCCCAATTTCGCCCCTTTCCCAAATGCGAAAATGCTTATACTTTTGCACGGCCGTCCGGCCTCATCCGAAATTCGATATTTTTGGGTGGTCGCACATGGTCGACGCAGAATGGTGGAATAGCGCCCCCTACAAAGTCCAAAAATGCCCATAGGGAATTTTGCTAACTTTGTCCTATGCTCGCAAAATTCGGTACACATATGTATTATACCCACATATGCAAAAAAGCCTCTTGACCTCATGACCTCAACCCAACAGGAAGTCGGCCATTTTGGGTTTGATTTTTCCCGCCTAAAATTAACTCCTCCCACAGCGTTCGCCCGATCAAGTTCAAATTAGGTACGCAACATCTCCAGACCTAGCTGAGCTTAAGTTGTGATCTGCGCATCCGTAGGTCAAAGGGTGTGTCTGCCAGGGCTCAACTAACTTTGGCGTGCTCGCCATGTACATACGAGTGGCTCTCACGCCCACATACTTCATCCAATCAGCTTCAAACTTGCTGGACATGATGATGGCTCCGCCCTGAACGTCCCGATATATTAACTTCTCACGTAACTCATAGCGCCCCCCGGTGGTAACAGGAAGTGAACTTAAATTCATGAAAAATACATAGTTGACCCCATCAACTTCATTCTACTTCTAAAACATGCAGAACCAGTTGGTGAAGCTACATTATGAACACTGTGAAGCTACGAGTAATGGCGTCCCTGTGGGGGCGTGGCTACCATCAATTCCTCGCCATGAAAATACGTTTGGCTTGTTGATGGCTTTATTGAACACGTATCATCATGAAAATTGATACACAGGTCCAGGGTGGAGACCTCTTCCATCTGATAGGGGTGTCGCTCATGTCGCCCCCTAGTGGAAACAGGAAGTGCCATTTTTTGCATCAACATTGTCCGATTTCCACGAAACTTCACATGTGTGATGAGGGACTGACCCTGAACACATCTGCATGCATCCCATTACTGCCCCCTGGTGGATGAACCATCAACTGCTCATAACTCCCTCATGCTTTGTCCCATTTCCACGAAACTTCACATGTGTGATGAGGGACCCTGAACACACCTGCACGCATCCCATTACTGCCCCCTGGTGGATGAACCATCAAATGCTCATAACTCCCTCTTGCTTTGTCCGATTCACTCCAAACTTCACATGAGTGATGAGGGGCCGCCCCTGAACGCACCACACCACATGTGCTGACTGCCCCCTGGTGGATGAACCATCAACCTCTCATAACTCCTTCATGCTTTGTCCAATTCACTCCAAACTTCACATGACTGATGAGTGGCCGCCCTGAACACACCAGACCACACCAGACCATATGTGTAACTACCTGTGACTGCCCCCTACTGGATGAACGAAACATTGCATTTTTGGCCTCCTTCCAGGTTTTTTCTCACTTTCTGCTTCACGCCACAGCCCCGCCATGCCTCAGGCCCCGCGGTGGCATGGGTGAGCGAGGGCCCGCCACCGCCGCTTGCGGCTTTTTATTGTCTGTACCTCACCAAAAGATGTATTATTTGTAATGATAGTAACATCACTAAGATATACAGAACTTCTTTAACCAAGATAAAAATTTGCTTAACATGCTAAAACTTCCTCAACTTTAGAGACACTGTTTATACTTTGAATTTTTAATCTGGTGCCCTCAAGTGTTAGCATCAAATACTACTGTCTCACTGTGGCAGAGAGCAATGCTGCTAGATGCTGTCCTCCATCCGCATGGATGTACACAGAGAACTGGATACAGCGTCGGAGGCCGATGCTCGTTCCTCTGAAAGCTGCTCAATGGCAAAGAAGCCAAAAAAGCCACTTACTGAATTTATACTGTACACGCTCTATGTGCCAAATGTGCCCATTGAGCATGCTCACTAAAGACTTCCTAGTTTTAGTTGAACCAAATACATCAAATTCTGATAGTGAAATTAACCATTTCCTGGGGGGTGTGATGCTCTAAAAAAAACAACAAAACATGATGATTTACAGATGCCTCTTCTACTATGTAAGTGTATGAGAAAAAGTATTTTTGGGCCCAGTAGCATCATGTAATTACACGGTTTGACCACTATGTCAAAATTGGCTCTAAACCCTGGCGCTCTTCCTGCTACCTCCATCTACACAACCATGAGTCGAAAGCAACACACGAAGAATACCCAGTTTGTCACATTGTTGCTATGAATAAAAATTTAAACTGGTGGAATATTTCAAAATATGTTATAATTAGAGGTGTCACAATTCTCCAAATCCTCGATTCGATTACATTTTCGATTTTAAGGTCACGATTCCATTCGGTTGTCAATCTTTTTTTGTGTCCTTTTAGCACAGATACTTATGCCATTTTTTGACTAGTCATGAGTGATATAATCTCCATCAGTTGTTTGCAGTGTACCACACTAAAGCTTGATTTATACTTCTGCGTCACGTCGACGGTGTAGCTACGTGTAGCCCTCTGCGTCGACTCGGACCCCTACGCCGTAGCCTGACGTGCACCTCCAAAAAATCCTAACTACGTGTCACAGCAACGTAGACCGCAAGGGCTGTGATTGGTTTGCTCAACACGTCAGTTCCTCCGGCAGTTGCTTTATCCTGTTTTTTTTCTACAGACCACCTCCTCAAACGTCTTTTCTGTCGCCTGCCCCTCAACATTTGCAATAAAATGATTTGTTCTTCAATATCGATCAGGCGGGGAGTTGCGGTCCTCTGAAATGATGCCAACGCGGAATTAACTTAAAACTGCATTCTATCAAAAGGCCACCAGGGGGTGGCGTTTTGTTGTCAAAAGGACTTCCGTCTCAATACAAGTCAATGGAGAATTCATCAACTTCTCACTTGATTTCTAACCTCAGTAAACGTTTTCAAAATGTGTTTAAGGTCTCAATTGCTAGTTTAAAGCCTTCTTCAATGCATTATGATGTTCATTTGTGAAATTCTGGCCTCCCTGATTTTATATTTGACGATAAAGCAGGGTATGCATTAGGGCGTGGCTACGTCGTGTTTGACAGGTTGATTGGTTCACAGGTTCAGGAGGGCACCTCATGCCCCTCCTGATGCCCATATAAGTAGAATCTGTGTTTTTATTTTTACCGGCATGCACCTGAAATTTTCAAGATGGCACTGCTCAGATCCGACACATTTGGCTTCCGAGCAGCAGTCCACAATCCAGATCACAGATGTTACGTCCATTTCTTATATACAGTTTATGATATCGATGAGCTCCAACTCCAAACATACCCGCTCTACCTCGGTCGCCATTGTCTACTGTGACCGGAAGATAAACGGATTACACACACACACACACACACACACACACACACACACACACTCACACACACACACACACACACACACACACACACACACAGTCACACCCCATAGCGGCATGGCGGTAAATTGCAGAGCAACGCGTTCCCTTGATGCAGAACTTCGAAAAGGTCAACGACAGCGTCGGAACAACCGTGCCCGACGGCGTAGCTACGCCGTTGTTCCGACGCAGAAGCATTAATCAGGCTTTAGGCCTTCCTGTCAAATTTAAATAATTTATTAACAATATAATGTAACAATAACTTGTTTCAGCAGTAACTGTAAGATAGATAGCAACAAACTCACTGGTCATATCTGTGCGAAAGTGCCTGTGTGTTCATGTCCAGATCAGTTTTTAATTGAACGCAGAACTAATCAGAAACTTTGTTTTTTTCTGTTATTGCCCTCTAGTCTCTCTCCTTTTCCTTGTAGTTTCTGTACGTTTATAAAGCAGAGTCTTAAAGCTGTGGGATATGTGCAAACGCATCTTTGCATCAATTTGCATCAATTTGCATCAATTCACTATGGGCAAATTTGCTCCAACTCACATCTTCCCATTGACTTTTTGTGCAGTCGTGCCACCTCAAATTCACTTTTTATTTTGTGTGAACATACAGTGACATTCTCTTTCATGTGTTTGCACACAGTTTTGTTGCATACAGCAGTATAACATAGTTAGGTAGTATAAAAAAGTGCCATAGCGATGCTCAGTGCTAGATGGATCGGTTTTGTAAGTTATTAGACTAAAAAACATACTCAACACACTCCTCAAACAGAAAGCTAGAGTTTTAGCTTTGCTGGGGAACAAATCAATATTTAAAAAAACAGAAATACACAGGTTGAAAAATTGTGAACATTTTTTTCATAATCGAGTGCAAGTAAAAGTACGTATCTGTATGTAAGCAAATGTATCAGAAACACCACTCTGCCTTCCTGTGGCTGTGTTTCCATTATCAGCATTATTCACTTTATTAGCATAGTGATTTATTAAAGCTGGTATAATAGTGGGTGGCAGCCATGAGGTGAAACCTCTAAAGAAGTGAAAGTAGAAGCAGATCTTGCAGTGTCATTATTTATTCAAAATCCTCTTTCCGTCAGCCTTCATCTCATCCTCTTTATTAGTGCTCCTACCGTTTTATTTTCATATTTTAACTCTTAACATTTTCTGGCATTTACATTCTGTTCTGTTTTTTGCATGTATATTTAAAAATGTGGTGTAATACTAAGTATTGAAACTGTTGATGGTACTTTATATACTATAAGAATTAACCCTCAAAACCCTCAACATTTAGACTTGAAACAGCATGTGGCAGAAGCAGGGAAAACCTGGAGCATTGAAGAGGCCTGTTAGCCCGTCTGCAGTTGCTCTCTGTCACAACCTGTATGGCTGTAGGGTTAACCAGGGGCGACGTGCAGCGGAGCATTCATGTCAAGCTCCATCACTCAGGCTCATGCAGGGGCAATATTAATCATCATAACTTTCCTCCATGCACAAGCTGCAGTAATGACAATACAACACACTGTGATGCTTATTCAGAAGAACAAAATCTATTATTATTTGTTGCTCAGTTATTTAAGTGATAATCAGGTCGACTACGACTTAGCAAAAAAAAAATAAAACCCAAGAAAACTTTGTATGCCTTTTGTAGATTTGAATATGTTTTGTATTAAGGTCTGTAGGATTTAGTGACATCTAGCAGTGATGTTTCAGATTGTAACAAACTGAATACCCCACCTACCCTCTCCCTCTAAGTGTGTAGGACAACCTTTGGTGGCTGCAAAACTTGCAAAAAAACACCAAACAACAGTTTTCTACTGCAGAAACATAATGGTGCAACATGGTGGGCTCTGTGGATTGGGTATGTAGATATTACATTATACATTATACACTAATTGAAACATACTTGTAAATATTCAATTTCTGCTGTGTCTGTTCCACTAGATGCCACTAAATTCTACACACTGCACCTTTAAAGAACAGGGTTCACATTTTGTCTGCCTCAAAACAAGTCAGGTGCCCATATGAACACTTTCTTTACTGTAATCATTCCTCCTGTTCACACTGGCTGTTAAACGATCCCCTTCAAATGTTCTTTAAATGTAAGTGATGGGAGCCAAAAACCACAGTGTGTCCACAGTCTGTTTATGTAAAAATGCATTTAAAAGTTGATGCGAAGCTCATATGAGGCTTCAGCAGTCTGAGTTAGTCATATCAAGTGGATACCTGCCACATTTACTGTCTTTTTAGCATTAAATTCCCTCTTTGTGTTTCCTCTGACAGAGTTTCCTTGTTGACCTTTGGTGGAAGTATAGTAACAAAAAGAGGGACTTTGGCTTTAAAAAGATTAATTTGACAAATTTGGACGACTGAAGCTTCATATTAGCTTTAGACTTTTAAATTAATTTAAACACAGTAGGACGAGTGTGGATTTTGTTCCCCATCACTTACATTTTATGTGCATTATGAAGAGATCTTCTAATGGTAATACAGTATGAACAGTAGAATGACTGTGGCAAGGAAAACCTGTTTCAATGTTCATTTGAGCAGCAGACTGTTGTAAGACATACTTGAAAAATTGTTAACCTGTCATTCAGTACAAAAAAATAACATTTTAAAATCTCACAACCTTCTGTAACAAGGCTAATGATGATGTAACATACTCTATAGTGACTATGAAAGATGCAACATATCAAACAAAAAAGGATTTGGAAATGTTTGGAATGTTGAAAGTCCGACTTTCCCACACCAGTATCTGAGTTTTTCCAAAGGTGATTTAACAATCCTTTTGAACAAAGGACATTCCTACAGTGCATCTGCCACAGAAGAATAGAATAAATCAGATTGAATGAGTTCCCTGATGAAACACAGGAGTATTTCTGCTTGGTGTCATCATACTCATTATGAGACACCCATTTATAGATCTGAGAAGGTGCTCTCACATCCTTAGAATAGCCATGAGGTCAAATTGAGAAGAGCTTTACTTTAAACAGGCAGAAGTGTGCCATGCAGAAGTATAAAATATGCCGCACCTCACACAGTATGTTCTTTCTTCTTTGTAATGCACCAACATTCATGGCATGAATGACAGATTTCTTTAATTTGCTACTCTGAGGTATTGTGTATTACTCACCTTCTGAAGGAACTTGGAAGATACTTTATTTTATTTGTCCCAGAGCTGCTATGAAAACCAGCTATGTACTATATTACACAAACAATGACGTGTTATTGTACAACTCAAACCATTTCTTGATAAGTGGGTTTGTCACAATACAGAAAATTAATAATTTATTAATCTATGAAATGTTTTACATCACTGTAAATAGAATATCTTTGTATTTTGGGCTGTTGGATCAACAAAACAAGACAATGTCTATTGAGCTCTGGGAGCTTTTGAAAGGATTTTTTTTTTTACTATGTTCTATTATTAATTAAGAGTGTATTATGTTCTTGCTGCTTGTCTCTGTACTTCACCGTGTTGCTCATGTAATGGAGTCACTTCCAGAAAGGCTGAGCAACTGATTAGAGCTTTGTTGTCAGTCCTGTCGTGTTTGCTTGTGAGTCATTGTGTTGATTTACACTGACCTTTTTTACACAGATGCTGATTTGGTCAAACATTTGGTTAAATGTTTCAGACTTAAAAAAAAAAAAAAAATCCCATAGATGAATCAATAATGCAAAGTGTCTGTAGATGCATCCCTATAGCCTCTTAGTTATTATGATAGTAGCTGATGTAATCTGGAGGTTTAGGGCCCTATCTTGAGGTCGGTGCACAGTGGATGGTGGACGTGATGCATGTGTCTTTGTTAGTTTCCCTGACGCAGTTGTCATTTTCTCGCCCTGCGCCCGCGTTGTCTAAGTAGCAAATGCACTTGCACCGGTCTGTGCGCCCATAGGCATGTTGATCTCAAAATGAGGTGTGGTCAGGCGCATTGGTGGTGTCATTGATCAGGTTTCCATACTTTCAAGAATTAAAACCCTGCTGAGTTTACCTGTTACTCCATGACTGAACAAAACAAATTTTAAAGAGAACTAAAACTGTAATTAAAAGATAAACAAATAAAAACAAAGCGCCACAATGTCTGTGTGTTGTGCAGCTGCATGCACGGTGACCTGACAGGAGGAGACGTGAAAATATGCACCACAAAGTTAGTTCTTTGTGTTTTTGTGGAGAATGGGTCCCAGAACCACGTCTGCTTCTGGAGAAAAGCCGCTCCGCTTCCACTTATTGATTTTATCAACAAGAAAATCATCTGAACATCTGTGGTTAAAACATCTGTATTAATCTGTTAATGAATGTGGGCGGTTCTTACAGAGTCTGTTATCCACAGCTGTTTATACTGTAGGACTGATATGTTGATAAGTCTGCAGCCTCTGAGATGCTGCACAGAGCGCAGTGCCATTACGCACAGCCACTCACTGTTTATTAAATCAGATAATGACACCAGGTGGTTGCTACAGTATAACCACACACTGGATATTAAAGGGAATAGGAGATAACACTCTGATTGGTTTACTGCATGTTACGCCCAAAACACACCCATGATTAATGAGGGGACTCAAGTCCAACCCTTTTGGACCATGTGCCTGGCGCATTGACCGTTTTTCCGCAGTTAAAATAGCAAAAGTGGATTTGGACACGCCCCAAAGGCACTTGCGCAACACGCTTCACGCCATGCGCTATAGATCGTTAAAATGGGGCCCTTAATGTTAACTGGCATCTGGGACACATAATTGTCTCTCCTATTCTAACAAAGCAATGGTGCGAAAAGTAATCAGATTATTTACTTAAGTAAAAGCACCAAGACGACAATGGAAAGATTGTTATCAGCAAAATGTACTTAAAGTATCAAATTCAATATTAAATATTAAAAGTTTGGACATACCTTCCCATTCACTTGTATGTGATATATGTCCAAACCAACCAACCAAACTGGTACTGTATATTCCATTACTATTATAGGGTTGGGTACCTTTCACATTTTAACCGATACCAGTACTCGGTGATCAGTATCGGTACTCAATGGTACTTAATTTTGGTACTTAAAAAGTCCCAACATTTTTTCAAAAAATTTAAAGTAAGTACTTTAAATTTTGTTGACTATTTATTTCGAACATTTTAAAAACAATATAAAAGTATTAAAATATGAACATATAAGAATAGACTATAATTATCAACGCAATTATACACAGTAAAATGTGTAGTGAAATGTTCATGGTACCTGTCCAGCAAAGATACATTTCAAACACATAAAAAATAAATCAAAACAATAAAGATATATATAAATATGAAGGGTGCAATTATTAGAAAGAAAATGTGAGAAAACATATATAAAAGTGCAAAATATATATAACAATATATTTACATGGTTTATTTAGCCTTTATTAACCATATTTCTTCTAATCATATTTCTTCATGTGTTGCTGTTGTTAGGCCTGTTTTCCCACAATGCATCTGTGTAGCTGTAGCGCTATTATAGAGTTACACATGATGACATCATGACTGAGTTTAGTAGAATGATGTTCAAATGTTTAAAAGTACCGACCTCAGTACCTAACCCTAATTATGGATAACAAACAACAATGTGTCAGTAGCATTTTACATTGAGGCTGGTCGAGGTGAAGCTTATTTTAACTACTTCAGTAGTTTAATTCAGTGGTTCCCAATCTGTCACAAGATAAATCTGAGGGGGAAGTTGAGTGAGGAAATTTTTTACTGAAGTGAACTGAATATATCTCACACAGAGATATACTTGAGTAAATGTACTTAGTTATTTTCCACTTCTGGCTCCCTGTGAATAATTGAACTGTTTATAGCAAGCTATATAATACTTAGGGGGCCTGAACGTACCACAAAATGTAGGTACTTCAACCCCTCAGTAGTTGCATTAGTCTAGGTTGTGCATATGCAGATTTCATGGCTTGGTTTAATTCAGATGAGTGATAAAATATTGACTGCTGCTGAGAGGATATATAAAACAACAGCTTTGTTGAAACCTCAAAAAAACAAAAACGTAATAATAGAGCAATGCATGAAAAGATCGCCCAGTGAAACAATGTCTGGGGAAAGAATACCCTCCCTCTCCTGGAGTTTCTGGATATCTGCCATGAGAATAATAAAAGATCCTACATTCAAACACTGTACAGCGCCCGGTGTAACAATAGATATTTGAAATAACTATCAGAGGAGCCATTTAAGCAAACCTTTGGATAATCACCCAACTGCCTTATTCCATTCTCCGCATTCTTTTCTCTCTTACCTCACGCTCAATACACCTCCAAATAGCCAAGGAGTCTCATTCATCAATGCCAGTCCAGAGTGGATATTAGTAACCCCGCAATAGTGAGCAAGAGTGTATTATCTCCCTGCTGCTTGTCTCCTTACTTCATCAGAGAGTTGCTCATGTAATAGAGTAATTTCCAGAAAGGATGAGCAGCTGATTAGAGCTTTGTTGTCTATCCTGGTCGTGTTTGCTTGTGAGTCATCGTGTTGATTTACGCTGACCTTTGTGCCATTGTGTTTGTAGAGGCCTACTGTGTGTGAGCATTCAATCACTAAAGTGGCACACGTACAATGTATTGTACATTCATAATAACCATTCAAGCAAACAAGCAATTTCATTTTAATTAAAAGAAAACTAAAAACAAGACATTTGGATCTTGCTTTCAAATGCTTTAGAAAATGTATCTTGTACGGGCACTTAAAGCAGTCAAAGAGGAAAGTTCTGAAGGCTGGAGATGTCTATTCGTTCTGTGGATATCATCCCGGTAATGGTTAATGGTAAAGAGTGCAGACGTTAAAGGGCTTATTGAGCATATGGCAGCTCTCAGAAGACTTTCTTTGAAATCCCTTCTCTATGTTTCCCCCTGCAACCCACAGAAGTCTCTCCTAGTTTATATTCTCAAAGCAGAGCCATGTGTGTCTCCCCGTGCCCTCGGTCTATGGGTGGCATTATAGACTCAGCAGGGTGATCAGTCGGGGTCAGAGCCAGCATTTAACCCTTTGTAGCCCCAGCAGCCTCTCTCCCTCCTGGACACCGGTTCTTCTTCTACACGCAGAGTCAGAGGTGAGAGCAGTGATACAGTGTTACAAGATGTTTCTGAAAAGAGATGAGAAAGATGGAGTTGAACAACATTATTGACTGACTAGACAACAGAGCGCGAATTTGTGAGTTTATTTCCGTCACATCAACAGGGATATAGTAGATGAAGAAAAATTAGGGAGAGGAAAAAAATGTTTATTGTACTTTGATGAAATGTGTGCTTGCGTCTAGGTTTGTATAAAATTGACACTGAAAAAGAAAATCATGAGTGAATGTATAAGGTCCCAATCCCTTGCCAGAAAGACAGACTGAGAGAAAACAGAACTGGAGGAGCCAAGAGGGAGGGGTTCATAGAGGATTTGGGTCATAGATAGCCAAGAGGGATCGTATTGTGTGTATGATTGTACGTGTGTGTAAATGTGTTAGGGTGTATGAATGTGTATGTTTGCGTGGGTTTTTTCTGTCTGTATGTGTGTGTGTGCCATCACGTGAGCCTGTATCAGTTACACAACAGATTAACTGATTATACCCAATTATGGTTTTAATATTGTCTTTCATATGGAGAGCCACTCTCTCTGCAGGAAATACAAATCATTTGATAAGACGACAAAGTAACTAGAATTCTATTTAAAGGTGCAGTGAGTAAAATTAAGTGGAATCTAGCAGAAATGGAATATAATATTCATAAGTATTTTTTAGGGCGCACTCACACTAGGTGATCCGTGCCGTTGCCCGAGCACGTTTGAGCCCTGAAACCCGGTTCATTTGACTAGTGTGATCGCTCCGAACTGTGCCTGGGCACGGAACGCTGAACCGTGCCCGGCCCGGATGAAAAGTTGTGCTTGGGCACGGTTCAGTTGGACTCGGGCACAGAAAGTTGAACATGACTTCAATTTTGCGACTGTCGCCATAGCAACAAACCGGCATAATAATTAATAATGGGTCTGGGTCTCACCTTGTTGATGAACGTGAATTGTAGTCGGCGAGTAAAGCTGCAAATTCCTCCCTCAACATCTGTTGCCTCGCCCAAAATGACTCAAAGTAAGCCAAAAGGAGTAAAACGGTGACAGCTTTTTCACCAACACAAAAACAAATCGCACTGTGATGATGAAAGCGTGCCCGGGCCCAGATCGTTATATATACTGTACAGTTTGAGCGCAGACCAGCGGTGGAGTGGGGAGGGGGGACAATTGTGCTCTGGCATGGTTCAAGCCAACCAGGCCTAGTGTGAGTGCGCCCTGAATTAGATACCCCTAAATTGTACACACTGCACCTTTTAATTTTCATTTAAATGTATACAACTATATGTTCATTTTATGTTTTTCGGTTGGTCCACCAGTGTGGTCCAGACTGAAATATCTTAAATGTTGGGTGGGTTGCTATGAAATTTGGTACAGACTCTGGTGATTCACTGACTGTTTCCTACCTTGATATTTTTTTTGTGATTAGGTAAGGATTGGTTGGATCACCTCCTGCTCTCCCTGGCTCCAGGAGTCAGACACGTTGGTGCAATAGTTCACTAAGTTTAATGTCACTTGATTATGATACATGCCCTGTTATCACAATTTAAATAAAGTAATGTTAGCAGTACACACAGTACAAGTGTTTAGCTCAGTTGCACCAAGTGTTCCCAGTAAACTAGCATTTGTTTTGGTCCAAGGTAGCAGGCGTGTTTTCATAATATGAATGGCAACACTTTGCACTCTTAATTTGGAATTTCCTGGCTCCAAAAGGAAAAGATAGCGCCAACCATAAACTACATCTCTGGGCTTCAAACTGCCTCCGATGCAAACCAATGGCTGACAGCAAATCGTACTACTGCCACCTTTGTACAGCCTCACAGAGCTGCTGGAATGAATGTATAATACTGTTTTTCTGATAATGATTACAGTGTATTCTTACTTTTTCTAGTAAAACAAAGTATTAACCAATGTAGTGTATGCCTGGTTTAAATGATGTGTCTTTGTAAAAGAAAAACAAACAAACAACAAATGCAATTAAAAATGATTTTTTTGTTAAAAAAACATTGATACTCTTTTAGTGAGACAAACACAGACACACACATAGATGTATCCTCCATTGCAGGGTCACAGTACACTGGGTCAGCCAGAAATCACTGTGTCTGGAGCACTGATCTGTAGCTGTTAAGGGTCTTGGACAAAGACATGCTTTTGGCAGTGATGTTGGGTGCTATGGGTGAAATGGAGGCCTGACTCTGGTAGTGCAATGGTAAAAAGTCAAAAATAGCATGGCACTGCAACGTTTTGACTGGGTTCATGTGTTTGATGTTTGATGCTTCAGCCTCTGTCTGTCATTCACTCCAGCAAGTTGCAGGTTTTCAATTTGAATCTCCTCAATTTATTCAGCTCGGGGGTCATGGGGTGACGACCCACAACTCTGGACTGTCATCACATGATCTCGCAGTGACATTGTCATGGAGATGCCCTGTGGACTCAGCATATTTGCACTCATCTCCTGTCAATCATATCAACTAGGAGGCACCCCACGGTCAGAGGTGATGCTTAAATGTTTTTCTCTGTGCCGCACTCTGACAGCGATGTTTCTGAATGGTTGTAAATATTGTTCTGACATGAGGAAGAACATACTGATGGTTTGGTAGCGGAGCTTGAGTCAAGGATTCTGCATCCCCTTGTAATTTTCCAGGGGAGGTCAGATTCACCTCTGATTATAGATCATAAAGGAACAGCAGCGAAGCATATTCACCTCTGAAGGAGTGTTCATGAGTAATCAGATTTTTTGAGAGATTTTTGAATTTCAAGCACCTGATGGGTTTTTTGCTGTGTGACTGAAAAGATTATATCAAATGATACAGACTTTATAGTGTAGACTTTTACAATTATTCTATGGACATGAAGTCTTTCAAATGTTAGATTTTATTGGCATAAATGTGAAAACTTTTAGAAGACATAAGTAAATGTTCCAAGCTGTAGTGCAAGAAAAAGGATGAATGACAAAATCTGCATGTATCAATTCAGTTATTCTCTTTTATGATCATTACATTTCTGATCCTGATTTTAACTTTCTACTTTCTCCACAGTTATGCGTCCGTGATCTGAATCTGTGGAGTATTTGCATGTAATTGTTGAATTGAGTTAGAGATTGGAGGGAAAGATTGAGGACCAGTCTCCACATAGGGCAGCATTATCCAGAAATTTCATAGACTGAAATTTGGTTATGGACAGGCTGCGCTTCATTAGCACAGAATGAAGCTGTTGAGACTTTCTCAGCTGGCCTGGAAGCCAGTTTAATAGACTGGAATCAAATCTTGGGATGGAAAATGGAGCGAAAACTCTGTTGGAGAAAGCATTCAGGAAGCAACTTTTAGGTTCTGAACTGAGGTTTCTTCATTGGATTTATGTTACTCTCCTCATATTTGAATATAAAAAGGGTGGATGCATAATAAGTTTAATAAGTTTGACGATTTTGGCTTAAGGATATACAGTACATACACACTATATGGCCACACAAACAATCAAAAAGTCACACAATCCAAAACACATGGATCAGATGCATAGTGAGTGTGCAGTTCTCATTTTCTCCCGATAGCTGTTTTAATTTACATTATGCAATGTTTTTGTCAACTTCTCTGATTATTGTTTTAGCCTTGGGAGTCACTGCTACAGCTTTGACTTTTCAGTGTTATGCACACAACTGTCATGGCCACGTATCAACATCTGTGAGCTCCGCGATAGTTTAGGCTAATGTTTTAATTGGTTCCTGAGAACAGAGGGCAAGCCAAATTGCTTTAGTGTCCCAGAGGCTTTCGCTCTTAATGAGATATTCTCCCCTCGCAGGATCAGAGGGGTCCTGACCCATGTGTCGTCACTGGGATATTATTGTAGCACATTCCCCTCTGTCTGATGGAGCGCACTGAGAGGTTAATGAAAGCAGAAGTCAAGGAGATATCTATACACGAAGGAAAGTGCTACTTCCCAGCACAAACTACTGTAAATGAGGGAGTAAGATGCTTGTTTAGCCAAAGTATTTACATCCATTCAAACCATCCATCCACCAAGTATTGAGTCACCATCATTCAGTCCAGTTCACCTACAGTACACCGGTCTGCTCTGGTGGCCCAATTCAGCCCACAGTTCAAACGACATACCCTTGCATCTCTTTAGTTTTGAATAAAGTCTTGAGCTTTTTCGGGATCCTCTTAAAGCTGGCGACAGAAAATTTGATTTTAAATTAGATTTCAAAACCCCTGTATGGTATTCTTTCAGGGTCTCACCTTTCATCACTTAACAGGGAAAAAGAGGGGGGAAAAACGAGATAGAGCAGAGACGGTGATGTCCTTCACCTGTGGTCACCTGTGACAAAGGGTCTTTAAACAGGAACGTACAAATGAGAAAAGATTAGAATCTGTGTGGGCTGTCAGTGAGGAGTGGCTACATTTCCTTTTTCAGTCCTTGTACTGTGACAACCAAGAGGAATAAAAAGGAAAAGAGAATGAAGGAAGACGAAGCCAGTAAGATGGCCATTCTCACCTTCAGGCATTTTTTTTATTGTTCAAAGGGCCTTTTGTTTATACTGATGATAAAACTGAGATATCAGAGATGCAGGGGAACAGTCCTACTCTGCTGATAACAGCCTATATGACACCTGCTTCCTTACCGCAAGCCGAGCTACAGCAGATACCTAGCACTGAAATCTTATTCTGTCTGCCTCAGGGGCCCCACTGCCCCCCCTCCTCCTCACTACGTCCTCCTCTATAAGCAGCTAAATCGATCAGATACACCTTGTTTAACCCCTCCCCAAAGGATTTGTTAGATTAAGAATCAACTGACAATCTTTACTTGCAATCAATTCAAACTTAAAGCCTGATGATAACCTCATGTCATAGAGAGAGAAAAAAAAGACACTGTTGCTATTTACGGCAACAATCAGGTTAACAACATGTGGGTGTTTCTTTCTTTATCAGCAAAACTTGGAAAAAGTCAAGGAACCGGATCACTGCAAATGCAATAGCAAATGCAATAGCTTTGAAATGGGAACAATAAAGCCTCCATTTTTGTTCCCATTCACCGAATTATTCCTCATTATAATTTCTGCAAATGATTGGTTCAATTAAAACAATATATTAGTGATAACAACATGTGGATTAATCGTTTCTGCTTCAGCGACACGACTGACGTACCTGTTGTGCTGCTGTTTTTCCTGCTCCGGCTCTGCTGCAGGGAACGCTGGTGTGTGGCGGCAGAGCAGGGGCAGGTAGCCACTTTGACTGACAGGCTGATTTGCTGTGTTCTCCATCGCTGTTCCTCTCCACCAAACCGAGAAAATTAGATCTACAGTCGCGTCGCTAATGTCAATCAAACACCTCTGTTTCTTCTGTTATACTGCAGCAGTTTCTTGTGTGTGTGTGTGTGTGTGTGTGTGTGTGTGTGTGTGTGTGTGTGCGTGTGTGTGCGTGTGCGTGTGTGTGCGTGTGTGTGTGCGTGCGTGCGTCCTGAGTACTTGTATTATTTGACAGCATATGTTAGGGAATTAAATGTGTATGTGTTTCAGTCCTTGCCCACAAAAATGAGTGTAGTGACCTGCGAAGGCAAAGTCGCACTAAGACAAGCTTCCTCATAATGCAGTTTGGAGAAGGGGGTTTGGCCGGCTCACAGCGCCGCTAATCTAATAGCGCTCATTCATGCTGATGCCAGGCGAGGCCGAGTCCAGTTGGAAGGTGAAACTTAAAGGAGAGGAGAAGTCTGTGTCGCTGCTGACTCTGAGAATCCCTCTTGTGGTGTTATAGGGGGAAAACAGATCAGGCAAGCAGGAACCTTCTGCCTCCGCTGGCCTGCTCACTGTCTCATAACCTGATATGTCTGCTCGCCTCATTGGCTCTGTGTAACAGCATATTATGACCCAGGCTGAGCATGTGTGTGCGTGCGAGTGTGTGAATTTTAATTCTGATTGCTGTTTGCATATTACAGTAGTAGACTCAGAATCCCGGGTACTTGATCTAGTCAGTGCTGCTTTGCCAGGGAGATTCGTCTCATAGCCTATCCAGAGACAGATACAGTTATTACAGCGTGCGGTACAGAGCCACAGAGAAACACTCGGCGCTGCAACACAGAGCTCTGACCCAGATCCCAGACGAGGAACGTTTTTTCATCTTCTTTCTCTTTTTTAGAACAAAGGCTCATCTAGCCCTCAGATATGTGCCTCCATTCCACTCGTTTGTGCATTTCCACCATTTTCTACTATTTCTGTGTTTTGGGTTTATGAGATAAAATCCCTCCGGTTGGGAAGGATGCTCTCCGGAGTATAATTGATGAAAGGGCGCCATCCGGTTTTACCGTGCTCCCCAATTAGGAAAAAGTACAAGGCAGAAATGGGAAAAAATGGTATGCTCGTTGAGTATCCACATGAGTGTGCCTTTAGAACAGCCCCAGTTGACATGAACTTCCGCATCACTCTTTAATCAAACATCATTCTTCAACTTTTCCTGCTTTGTTAGTGCGAGCGTGCACACCGCTGCCACTTCATGGAGTATTTGTAATCAAATCAAATCACGTCGACCTTGTCCAAGGGCCCGTACTTCACTCTGCGTCATTCTCCCAAGATTCTTTCAATTTCATGGAAAATTAGATTAACATAAAATCAATTAATGCATTAATTAGTCTTCTTTAATTACACTAACTGGAGTATAGTTTTTGCTTTCAATTATTTATTCCATAATTAATAGGATGTAATTAGTACGGCTGATATCAATATTAAACACCTCGATAATCCCGCTGAGTGAAGTGGACATCTGAAGCTCATTAACAAGTTGCACGGACCAATAGGAGGTCTGTTGACTCCCTGAGCGGCCAATAGCACAATGGAATAAGCAGTCTTTGAAATCTGCTGCTAATAAGGCACATGTCTTCTCATTTTGCATACAGCCTGCTGTGTATTGATTTTGAACAGGTTAATTACGTGATGATTTTGCCCTCCAGCCAAACGACAAGCTTTGTCAATTTTTTTTAGAGACCCATGCTAATTGTCAGCACTCACACAAATAACTATATCAATATCATTAACAGCCACTGTGCGGGAGTGTGTTTTAGTGTTCATTACAGCATTAAATCTAATATGGCACTAATTTGATTTAAAGCAAATTAGTGTTTTTTGTACAATTTTTTTCATAACAGGTGATTAAATTGGTTCATTATTTTCTCAGAGACAACTTAAAAATGAAATACTGCATACAATTTTGTCATTACAGACATAATTAACTTTTTGTAAAACTTGAAAATATGCAGTATTTAATGTTACAGTGGGAAGTGAAAGTACAGTGCTGCATTTGTTATAATATTTAATAGATATTGTAGATTAGATTGTCTCTCGGCTGGAGTGATGGTCTTTTTAGGTGCTGCCAGAATTTGAGGGTTTGTTTCTTTTCCATCTTCCTTCTCTCATTCTCACTCATTCACTGTCTGCCTTATCTGGCTGCTGGGACTGCAGCTCAAGGTGATATGGCAGCTAATTAGCAGAATTATCAGTGACCCCGTTAACAAGCCCGTCATTTAAACCTGTACTTCTCCTCTGAGAGTCCAACACTGCTGCCTGGAGCCCAAAGGGGGAGAGAGAGAGAGAGAGAGAGAGAGAGAGAGAGAGAGAGAGAGAGAGAGAGAGAGAGAGAGAGAGAGAGAGAGAGAGAGAGAGAGAGAGAGAGAGAGAGAGAGAGAGAGAGAGAGAGAGAGAGAGAGAGAGAGAGAGAGAGAGAGAGAGAGAGAGAGAGAGAGAGAAGTACAGAGACACTTAAAGACAGATATAGACAGGAGGAGGAGGACAGAGATGGAATGACAGACAACATGACACAGAAAGAGAAAGATGTGAAATCACCAGATGCATGAAAATGTGATGGATGAGGCTGAGCAGAGAAGAAGAATGTGGCACGGTGAAGTAAAGCCAGCTGTGAATTGACATTTGAAGGGTTGAATACCTCACAAAGAGGACAGAGAGATAGCATGCCACTACAGAGGAAATAGAGCAGTTTGCAGTTGATGACATAATCTGAGAGAACATTTTCCAGAGAAAAGAGCAGAGGAGTAATGAAAAAAGGCAATGAATAGGCCGAAGTGATGATTTGAGTGTAAATGAGGATGGACAGCCGTGCTCCTCCTGTGCTGTCCTCACCTCTGAGTCTCTGACAGCCCACAGCATACAGATGGCATTGCTAATTACATACTGCAGAGGGAGAGGGGCAGCTCCCACACTACACAATCAAAACCTAGAGTGTGTGTGTGTGTGTGTGTGTGTGTGTGTGTGTGTGTGTGTGTGTGTGTGTGTGTGTGTGTGTGTGTGTGTGTGTGTGTGTGTGTGTGTGTGTGTGTGAGTGTGTGTGTGTGTGTGTGTGTGTGTGTTGCTGACACTTGTCTTTTTGCTACAATTGTCACCCTCACATCTCTATAATAAAGGGAGCAACTTTTTAAGATGCCTGCCACAGTTGGACATCTCATTAGAGTCCAAACCCACAGAAAGATAAACACATAACAAATGCACGTAGACATTTGGTGTCCTCATGCATAACACATGTATATGCTACACTCATGTAAACAGCAAGCTAAAGTGAAGTGGTATATTTTGCTGTCAGGAAGAAATTGAAAGTTTTTTAATGAAAACATTCAATTTAAAAAAATAAATCAAAATATCAATTTAAATGGTATTGTCATGATATTGCATCAAATTGTCCTGAAATAGGACTACAATGAGAATATAGTAAAATTACACTGAGCAGTAACACCTATGAGGCAAGGTTGTGGGAATCTGTTAGAGTGTGATATTTTTCAGCTGAGTTTAGCAGGATTGACTTGGAATTACTTTCAATGCAGCACAGCGCCCGTGTCTATTATTTTTATGCATTCTTTCATGTTTTCACATCAGCTTTTTGGGTGTTGATGAATAAAATCATTTTTTTTAAAGTATAATGTTTGCAAACAAGCGCAGAAGTGGGTGGTCTCACTCTCCTCCGCTGGTCAGTGGATGTTATTCCCACAGTCTAGACTAGTCTTTCTCTCTTGTGTAAGATTATAATTTAGCAATTTAAGTAGGTCGACAAGCTCATAGCAGCCATATGATCCCTTAGAGTTTTGAGATTGGATGACTTTTAAGTGTTTCAGTTTTCTATTAGCCTGAATTATATCTGAACAAAAGTCACTTTTCTGTATTCATTTGTATTTGACCCTGCCTGCTACACACAGCCTCCTCTTAGAATTAGAATTTCCTAATTTAAAGTGACTTTAGCATTATTGGTTTAAACTGTTTCCCACTTGTTAGTAACAGTGTTAGCTTTTTGTTTTTGTCAAAACAAATTTACAGGTCTGAAATGGACTCTATAAGAGTTATACTATGTTCTTTCTTTACTTAAATAATCATCAGTGCAGGCTAGTTAACCAGCTAATATTAATCATGAGTTTAAAGCATGTTCTTGTGCAATATTGCTATTAAATTAATAATTTAAAGTGTAAATAATGAACAGAGAAGGAGTCTGGCTTGTTGGCCCTGCGCTCCTTTGTACCTTCTGTAACTAATCAAAATTAAACTCTATGCTGCCCTCTGAAAAAGAGGGCAGCATAGAGTTTTATTAATTAATTTAAAGGTAGTCACTGTAATGACAGTAGAAAAGGCTGTTGATGGTGTTGTTGCAATCCACAGTATGTAGTAAAACCAGCAAACTGACTATCTGCACATCCTTCTTTAATCCCACACACACACACACACACACACACACACACACACACACACACACACACACACACACACACACACACACACACACACACACACACACACACACACACACACACACACACACACACACACACACCTGGATTTGAATAAAAACAAAAGTGATTCAGTGTCTTCTTATACAAAGCTGTTTAAGTAGTTGAGACAGTGAGACCCAGATTGCTGAAAGGATGGCTTTGAGTATTTTACAGTTCATAATCAGTCTGCAACTGTGACCAATACCAATACTACCATACCTCTTGAAATAATAACACAACCATTTGAAAAACAGTAAAGTGGGAACTTGTGAAATGGGATTAAAACTATGGCAAAAAAGAGAACTCGGGCGATGGCTGAGTATCAAATACAAATTATTCATGTACCAGTAACCCATTTAGTTGCATAACACTAGTGATTATAAATGCATAATTGCTCTTGTCAGAGAGAAGTCGGGAATATTTACTGTAAGAGGACTGGTGCTGGCTGATGGGACACCTTTAGTTTATTCCTCATTTTCTTTTGACGGCCTGATTCCTAATTACATAGTGTCTACAGAGTGTTTCAAGCATCATCTCACTTCATTTTTGCTTTTGTTGTGATGACTGACCATCTGTGGTATTTTCTCAGCAGACTCTGTTAACAGGACAAGATACATTAAAGGAATATGAGTTTTAAGGAGAACTGACTGTTGGGCAAATTACATAAGTGATATGAACACAGACACTGAAACCATTCAAGTGATGATTCATGATGTGCTTGAGAGTTTTGTTTCAGTGTTTAATTTATTTATGTTATATTTTTATTTATTTATTATACATACACAAATATTGCATGTGTTATTTATAATTTAGTATACAGTATATATATTTATTATTATATTGTTTTATGTATGACTTGTATGCTTTTTCGACGACTTTTGACCACAATCACAGTCTTCTTCAGCAGATGGAGTTTGGTCAGTTGTCAAATAAGTGTTGTCATGTTGATAGAAGGTAAGGGTGTGATATTAGATTGTGAACGATTGAAATGTCTCCATGATCTGCCTTTACAGAGAGATCGTTAGGATTGCTCTACAGTGCACATTGTATCAGCTCAGCTCTGTGACACAGTGCTGTCTGCTAGCAGGAGTCAGGTAACAACACCAAGATGGCGGCAACCTTCTACCATCTCCAGTTTGGTCGGGAAATCTACAACAGTTTTAATGTCCTGCTAGGAAGTTCAGCTGCTTCACATCATGTTAATCTGACAGCTGAGCTGTAGTTAAACTGTTTAGCTGTTAGCTCGGCTGCTAACTGGTAGCACTAACTTCTTTCATGGTGCTAGCTAGCTAATGTCAGCTCTGGTGTGATATGTTGGGCAAACTATCAACGCTTCTACACATCAGATGTAATAAACTGTGAGACTGTCCAACCAGTAAGTTATTTGTGTAACCAATGTATAAATAAGATGGTTTATATTTCACCAAAAGCCAATTTTATATTTCTGTTCACGTTTTGCGGTTAGTTTTCATGTAAAAATCCCGTTTTTGTATTTCTTTTGGGGACCTTTTATTTTGTTAGTTTTATTTTTTATTGTGTGACCTTTGACATTTCGGCGACGTCACTTCCTGTTGTTTCGCGGTACTTTTCCTCACTCGGCTTCTAGCCCTGGAGAGGAGAGGTAAGTACGAGTTCTTGTTAATAGTGTGTAAAAATGTAAAAACGCTAAATATAAGTACAAATTATATTTTGTATGGGTCACATATGTTATATTTTATTAGTATAATGTTTGCTCTAGTGTGAATGTTTATTTTATTTGTCATGTACAGCACTTCAGAGTAGCGGGTTAGGTCGCTGTTTTTAAGCTAGGCTACCAGAGCGTGGAGACCGTTTCTGATGCAGTTTGTTGTTATGTACCCTTCTTTTTAAAGGTGTGCATTTCTAGACTGGTCATAAGAGGTCGCTGTACTGACTTTTATGTGTTTTACACAGGTATGTGAGTTCCCCTTTTTGTTATTTTGTCATGTTGTTAATTTACAAAATATAAAAAACTGCTGCTGGTGGGTAGAAAAATATTGCTGTCATTGCACATTTGCACTTATACTAATATTAAGACTTTGTTGAGAGCGGACCTGTTATTTACTGTTTGCTTTTCAGCTGTGAAATTAGTTTGATTTTACTGCAATATCCATTTCAAACAAGTCCAAATACACTGTCACTGCTTTTTAATTGCAGCTTTGCACACCTGCTCTAGTTTATTTATGGAATTGTTTGTGTTTTAATGTAATTTTATGCAAGTCTTTCAGTGGGGCATGTTTTTATGTTGTTTGTGAGCCTCTAACCCAAGACAAATTTCTGTTACTATATGATAGTCAATAATGTTTTTTGAATCGTGAGCACTCTCAGTAACTTGCAAAATAGTAAACCAACATGAAAAAAAATCGCGATAAGATCGTGGCTCGTGGCCTTGCTTTAAAAATGGCAGTATGATATTTTTTCCATATCACCCACCCCTAATAGAAGGTGTTCGTATATGGGCAGGGGGTAATAACCTGTATTCTCTGTTCAAAGATGCTCTCTAACATCAGATGAGAGTAGCTTCTATGACCTTTGTGTGGCTGTCCACTCATCTCAGTTCCCTTTCATTGCATCCACATTTCCCTCAACTGTGTCTTTTCCTTGCGTCTTAATCCCTCCTACCAATAATGCGTGGAGAGACGCAAGAAAACATGTGACTAGAGAAGAAACAAGGCAATATGTTTCAGAGAAATGAGATGTCCTTTCTATCATGTGAAGCGACATCAGTTTATGATGATGGCGGCAGCTGATCACAGCTGGATCAGCTGTTAGTCAGCTTTGACAGCTCAACACACTTTTGATAGAGTTTGTGGCTGTACACATGCACTGTGCTAACACAGTTATCACCGCCAGAGCTGAGGTTCTCTCTCTAAAGCCTGTTACCTGTTTCACAAGCACCTGCATATGAATAAAACTCTTGCATTCTGTATCTATACTGTATCCTGCTCAGAAGCACAGGAATCATTTCTACTGGCAGAATACGTTTGTATTATTTATTAATTATTTGTGCCTGTATTTATTGATATTCTGATTGTAAATTCCTTATTTAATAATCCAGAATATGATTTGAGTGTCCTTTGAAAACTCTGGAAATTATCTATTAGGCTAAACGTTTCAGCGAAAATGGAAATTATGTAACTCATAACAAACCCGACGATCAGGGATTTTCAGCCTCACATGTGACTGAATGGAAATGACACTAAATGATGTAAAATGTAAATGTGTTTAATATGTGTTTCTTGCTGACAGACAGGCAGACGCTCCCTGACTTTAGTTTTGTTTATAATAAAAGTTAATGGTGGAAACAGATCATGAAAACAAACATTAAAAAAAAACAAAAAAACATTCTAATAAATAAATAAAGATGTTTATGGTTCTTTTGTTGATCAAACCAACAATTAACACTGATTTCTAACTGGATATATATATAACTGAACAGTTATGATCTCCTCACAGACTGACGATGGTGCCTGTTTCTGGTGTTCATTTAGTCTCTTGCCCGAGGTCCTGGCTGTTTCACTGATATAATGTTTATGCTGTGTGTGATGTGGATGTCATACACCATCCAGTAGTTCTCTCCGCGGGCGTCCTGTCTTTAGTGTGCACTAGCAGAGATCTTAATATGTTGAATGTTGTGGTAAGTGTTGTGTAATTGTTCCGTTCTGTGTAGAAAGGTTCTCCAATTGATCTTTTATTTTGAAAGTGGTGGCATGAGTTGAAATTGAGATGGTGGTCTGATTTCCTCTACACAGTCAACCTTTACATGAGTATGGGTGTCTAGAAATGGCAGCTTTGGGATTCGTAGCTGTAAGTCTGAGTGTAAGAGAGCATAGCGGAGATGAAAGAAATCAGATCTCCAGGCTATAAAGGAGTTATTACTCCACTGTAATAATATGGTAAAGAATACAAGAGCACAGTGGTTCTCTGAACTTATCTCTGACCATCAAAATAACCCCAGAGTATTGGCAGTCAGAGCGCCGAAGCTATGGAACGAGCAGCCTGAGGAAATCAGGTCAGCAGAATCCGTCACCTCTTTTAAATCTCTTCATAAAACATACTTTTATCAGATAACTTTTCCTGTTTTTCTTGAATTTTATTGGCGGTTTCTGTTTTTGTAATTATTTTGGTTTTTTTGATCTGCTTGTTCAGATCAGTAAACAGAGCTTTGCTAGCTTGTTGTGCTAAATATTACAACCTCTTGACTTTATGTTACACTAATTTTCCCAGTACAGAGAGGTTGTGAAGTTCTGTTAACGAAATTGTGTTCCCTGGCATGCTCAGCAGCATCTGCTATACACATAACTACTATCAGGAGCCTGAAAATGTGTGTTACAACTGTTGTTAGTCTTTGGAGCTATTTCTATGGTAGCCATTGCCTTCGTGGTGAAAAAACATGTCTCCCAGAGTAACACTGTGGCTCATTTTCAGTGGCACAGGGGAATCAAATATAGTGTTAGTTTGGCTCTGCACATGAGATTTGTTCACAATTAAAAAAAATAAAATAAAAAAAATAAAAACTAGTTATGATAGTGGGACTAGGAGGTAGGAAAGTATCTTGGTATACATGAAGAGTGAGAAGTTGGAATCTGGAGTCAAAATAAAGGGAAGCTGAAAAATGTGGTGAGGTTATAATGAAGCATGTGGTCTGTGTGTGTTAGAGCTGGGGGAAGGAGTGCTCAGGACCTTGGTGTGAAGGCCATCATAGGTAGTCAGGCTTCATCAGTCAACACCACCACAACCAGCACAGCACAGAGTACAGGGTTGTACACCATGGGAAATTAGACTCACACTTGCCTCCATTTCTTCTTCTGCTGCCCTGGTGTACTTTTGCCCATGGAGACAGTCATCTCTTCATTTTATATAAAAAAAGATGCCAGTTACCCTCAGAAAACAGAGTGGCATAAAGTAAAGTGTACAAATGCTCCAAATATGCTTAATAACATCAGCCTCAAAATCTAAATATTGCTCCTTGGCTTGTGTTTGTGTTTTTGTGTATGCACGTATGTGTCTCCATGAGCAAGTGCGTGCGAGTGTGTGCATGATTTTGCTTTTTTTTTTGTTTGATGTTTTTTGTTTTGATGTGTTTTTTGTTTTGTTTTTTTTACTCTCATCTCATCCCACTGCATGCATGTCACTTCACACTGTTCAGCAAAACCGCCATGACATTCTGGCAAGTGCCAAGCTACAGTATATCAAAGGGCTAATAATAGGGATTTGTCTATACAGAGTTCACGGTCCAAAAGCTGAAGAAGTGAATCAGAACAAAGCGATAGTCCTTTCCCTCCCATCTGAAGGCTACAGATACAGAAGAGCTGTGAGACACTTCCAATTGACCTTGAGTATTTTGGATCAAATGCCATGAAGCGGTAGGAGCTGATCTCGTTCTTTCTTTTATGCTCACAATCTCACTCATGCTGTACACTGCATACATGGAGACCGCATGACAGTATCTGATGAAACTGTTTGTAATTCAGTTGTTCCCTTTATATCGGTAAAGCACAGTCTCAGCCGTACAGTATCATCATGTAGAAAGATATTCAGAGTACATGTTGAGAGAAATCGGCTACATTCTCTGACACAGCAAACCTCTAAATATGAGCAGGATAAATGGCTTTCTTTCACAGTATAACACCGGCTATGTACAGTATGAATATGAATTTGAACTTGACACTCTTAATTCCATGTATAATTTACTATTTGTACAAACACATTAATATCTCACTTAGTATATCCGTCGAATTTGCTGCCATAGCCTTGCTGATTCCTATTTCATTTTTAGTCTCACTGCGTCTGCTACTTATAATCATTTTCTGCATTTGTGGAAATACACTTTTGTTACTAAAGAAATGTATCTCTGGTGCTGGACTTCTTACTAATGAAGCTGGGCTAACAGCTGCTTTTTCCACACCACAAGATGCAGTGAAGTGTTTCATTAAAAAAATTGATGAATGACGTTCTTGTGTTTGTAGTTTGCAGCGATTGAATGGAAGAAAAGAAAAGACAGAAATGATTCTAATGAGCTGTTTTGTCTCATCCCTTCCCATTTGGATATAGGGTTGTTTGTTTTGTCACTCATTGTCACACATTTGTGAATGATTTTAGATTAACATTTAACCTTCTTCAAGAGGACTGTTAACTATAATTATATCTGTGCAGCAGGTCTGTGTGTGTAAGATGAAGCAATTTAAGGACAAAATGATCTGTATTATTATACATTGTAATACATGTATTGTAATTTTAATATTGTGTGTGATGACTAATAGTAAATCTGAATTTGAATATATTATAATGTGTATGATATGACTTTAAGTAAGTTATATACTCTGCATAAATACATACAATACAGTATTCATCAATACCATTAGACCCAGTTGCGCTGGGGCAGAATTGCAGACGTTTAGGCTTTATTAATAGTAGCCAAATTCTGTTTTCACTGGATTTCTGAAAAAAAATTAAACATTTAGGACTAATTCAGAAAGCTGAAATTCTAGTAGTAATAGTCTAAAGTCCTACATATTTATCTTTTAAACTGTACTCCTGCTGACTTGTACTTTGCTTTTAGGTCTCTGCCGCTATTTATAACAGCTGCAGTCTTGACTAATAATGCTTATAACCCTGAGCTGTTCAACACCATCAGAGAAGATAAATAAAAAGGTCAAGCACGCTGAAGTGTAACACAACTCGCTGTTAGTAACAGATATATACAGTACTTTATAGTCTGGTCTGTAGAAACCTGTCAGTGTCAAAATTTACAACAAAAATGCAGTAAAACAAAGAAGGGAACAGAGGTACATGTGTAATTACAGCGTTAATTTCAAGTATGTGCATGTCTATGGCTTTTATATCTTATCAATTTGGTTGTTTTTACTGCTTATTACATTTTACTGTTTACTGCATGTCATGAAATTCATTTCATTACTTAAGACCTGATTAACTTTAAGGCTGTTGATAGACATAGCAGAATTGTCTGGAGACCTGTGCCGACCCAAGAAATTACATTTCAATAACACCAATTTGTTTAGGATATTATGTTTTAATAGGACATGTTAATGTTACCTGGATCATACATCCAGAGGCAACATGTTCTTCCACACACAGAGAGGTTACACACGGTTCAGGACGCAAGTTTTTCCAACAGAAGCCCAAAGGCAGGGAACCATTATGATTTTGGGAAAACGACCATAAAGTTAACATGTTGTGTCTAATGCCTCGAGTCACTTTTGACTTTTTCAGAATCAAAGCAAAAAAACAAAAGCTTATAGAAAGCTTGAATCATGCTTTACTTTCTAATAAATAGTATTTTCTTATTGTTGATTAACAAGACGAGGAGTCTACTGCTATAGCAGCACTGTTTGGCTGTAAGCATAGCGGTGCTTTGAACTGAATGTCCTGCTAACATGCTCTTGTTTAGCATGTGTATTGTTTAGCATGTTACCATTTGCTAATTCGCATTAAACACAGCGAAGCTAATTGGAGTGGCATTAATTTTGCAGGTATGTTGTCAAAAACGACATATCAAAACTTTGGTGGCCCCAGAGGAAAAGGGAGCTAGTTGACTGAAGAACATACACGTCTATACACAATTTCATGGCAATCCATCCAATAACTGTTGTGATATTTCAGTCTGAACCAAAGTGGTGGACTGGTAATATAAATTCGGCTGCATCATGTTTCCTCCAAAACTTAATTTGCTGTTGCAAATGAGTAGTGTATAAACATAATGTCTTGGAGACACAGTTGCCCGTGCAGGCCAAACATACAGAGTGTGTGTGTCCTCTAAACATTTTTATGATGTCAACAATGTGAATTCACGAGCATCCTCAAGCCGAAGCTCAATCCCTTTCTGTCCCCTGTCTGACTCACCCCAGAGCATTATAGACAACCCTTGGAAAACACATGTATCATTTTGACTAGAGAGGTCATCTTTGTGGAATGTATGTTTTCCAAGGTTTAGATTTGTGTGTGTGCGTGTCTCATCTTGTCTGACTATCAGAGGTAGTTTACTGCACTGCTGCACTACCAACAGATGGCCATTACCATACTGTAGCAAACTCAACACTCGACACGGACCTCTCTCTCATTTCCAGCAGCAAAAGCTCAGTCACATCATAACACTGATATCTGTTCTCTCTCTAACATCCATAATGAAATACTGTAAATGTTCTCCCCCCAACAGTAAAAAAGATAAGTTTATAGCGCTCCACTATTTATGAGCAGACACAGCATTAGAGTGATTTCTGGGGCCTGTTCTTCAGCAAAACCCTTCCTCAGCCTCACAGCTGTCAGGAAAACTGCATTGCTGAATGGGATTGAAGAGACTGAGCCCTTTTTAAAAGCTCATATTCATCTCTTTGATCTGATAGGAACAGTTGGGTGAAACCCCGACTCTTCCGTCTTGCTCCGGGATTTGGTGGCACGCAACAGAGAGAGAGGGGAGAATAGGGAGAGAGAGGAATAAATGGGTGGTGGGCGGGGGGTGGACATTAAGAAGTAAATACGAGCTTCTTAAACAGCTTTAGCCCTGAATGTTTGTGCCATGGAGATGATTTGAAAAGTCGTCATGATAGTTGATGTCAAAAGCACGCATGGAATTAACGTCAACAGAAACGCTGTCCTTAAAATGTATTGAAATATCCTCCTAATATATGATCTGTGTACCTGCTCATGTGTGTTGGGGGGGTCAACAATGAGTCTCAACATGCATTCTTAACATCTTTCCTCCAAGGGAGCCGTTGGCAGAAAAACTGGGCGGGTGACCAGGCCACAGATGGTGTCACATACACACACACACACGCACGCACGCACACACACACACACACACACACACACACACACACACACACACACACACACATACATTCACACTCACACACACACACAGACTGCCTGAAGGACACACACACCGCAGGCACCATGTGACTCCCTTTAAAGCTCACCCCACCACCCCAACACATTTAAAAGCCTTTTGTATTAAACTGTTAATGGCTAATCAAGATTGAGCTTTCAGTGATTACTCATCACCTCTAAGCTTAATTTGCTGGGTCAGAGCATTTGGAACATATAGTAAAAGTTCACTTAAGATACAGTTTATGCCTTTTATTCCTCTTAAAGGAAATGTGGTCATTCACTTTCTGGAAGCAGGGGGGGAAATAGTCTAGCTCCCTCCAAAAGTTTAAACAAAAAAAGCTGCCTGCCAACACCTCAAGCTCACTTATTAATGCCAAGAAATATAGTTACAACATCTAAGGAACCATAAAACCACATATTCTCATTTTCACGTTTCAGTACAGCTCAAACAAACAAGATGATAATGTTAATTAGTCAGCATTAGAGGTGCTGGTCGGAGTTTTGACCTCTGGAGAGACAAAGGCTAAACGTTTTGTCCCTGCTTTGAGTCTTAATGCTAAGCTAGGCTAATCACCTTCTAGCTACAGTATAGTGTTATACATAACAGACTTGCAAGTGGCATCAATCTCTTCATCTCACTCTCAGATAGAAAGCTAATGAGTGTATAAGCTAAAATGTCAAACTATTCCTTTAAAGGATTTGGCTGTTGATTTTCTATATTTTTCTTACTGTCAGCAAATCTCATGCATGGAGCAGCTACTTGAAAGTAGTGTGCATGCATCCAAACATTGATATATCTTGTTCCTCTGTGCAGTAGGGCTCCGTTGTTGTCCAGAAGCTATTAAAAACTCGTCAACGAGCCACAGCGCTGCACTGGGTGACATATTCCTTTGTCCCCGAAGACAGTGGCTACTGTAGTTTGTTTAGAAACGGCTCCAGAGAGTTAAAATAGCGATAAGATTGTAACCCAGCACGTGTGTGGAAATGCAGTCTGCCATACGAGGAACCTCACTCTTCAGTGTTATAATCTTATCTGTTTTTACTCTGGAGCTGTTTCTAAACAAGCTATGATAATCACTCTCTTCAGGGACAAAAGAACATGTCACCCAGTGCAACAGTGAGGCTCACTGACATGTTTTTCATTCTTTTCTTTTTTTCTTTAACAATATTAAAGGTCTGTGTAGCACTTGAAATTAAGTTTGTCCCATTTTCACTGGGACAATAAAATCGCACCTGGGACAAAAATATATGGTGTCTTCTTTGACAGAGAGATTTATCATTACAAACAATTGTATGCACCATATATTCATGAATATACTGTATATCAATTGTTGCGCCCACACACACACAAAATCAATCATAGGACCTTTCTAATACCAAGTATGCCAAGTTTGGACTTGCGTACTTGCTAGTTCGGCAAGTTTGACTCAGAAGTACAAACTTCCGAGGATGGGAGGACACAGTAGGTCATTCTGCAATTGGAACAGCGGCATACTTGCTGACAGCAGCAGCTCAGCTTCAACACAACTACCTGACTGTACTGTGACAACATAATCTCAACTCAAAGCTCCACTAACACTTTTTTTTCTCTCACATAAAATAACCTCTTAGAGAGATGCAGTAAATTATGTTCTTCAGTCTGTAATGTAGCTGTAATAAAAATCCAAACTGCAGTAAGGAGATAATGATGAGATTGATGTCGTATGAACTCAAAACAAATTGAACTGAATATTAAACAAAGAAGCTGTCATGATGTTAAAAATAAAATGAAGTGTTTTCTATTAGATAAGTTAAAAGTGTGTGTATGTAAATTTCTATCGCCATATACCAATCAGAAATAGGTTTTCTTTTGTTGTGCAGTTTTCAGTAATGCATTTATTGATCAAACAGAAATAAACAAGAATTGATTTGATTTTTTAAAATTCAGATTATTAATATTTCTTCGAATGACCTGTACTCCGTCTACCTCAATGAAAAATCCAGAATCTATAAAAATGTAAATATTTTTTGCATTTTAAATGTTTAATTTATGGACACTAGCTGTCCATAAGTTGAGATTGATATGAAAACAGCCTTGAAGTGTCAAACTCTGAACATACATCATTCTGCACAGTGAAGAGGAAGCATCCAACTTGAAGGAACAAGAAGAAAAACCGTTTTGAGCCTAACAAGTTTTTCCTAATCGTTACAACTTGGTAAATAGAAAAAAAAAGTAAATTACCTATACACACATAAACCCAATATTCATTATTCAACTCTGATTGTTTATGACTCAACATTTCATTTTCTTTATTACGCACACAGTATTTAGCTTCAGCAAATGCAAGTTTATTCCTACTGGTGGATTAGTAATCACTCAACACTCTTGAGTCATCTTGTAACAATAATTTGTAGCTCAGGTTCACTGGTCTGTCATTGTCACTGAGTCTCACATGTAATTGAGAGAAGGATGAGTCTGTTGAATGATAACAAGCCTTTCAATGTAGAGACATTATTACATATTACATCTGTGCTCTCTCCTATGGCCACAACCCTCAAACGTTGTCCTGTGTTTTTTTTACGTGTTATAGGCTTTCAGGGTTCTGAGTGGCTCTGTGCTGTAAAGTGCCATCTACACTGATATGGCCACACTGAGGTCAGGCTGAACATGATCACTGCGCTGCACGGCCACTCAGCACCATGAGGACAGAGATGGAGTCCAAGTGCCTGCTACTCTGAGCTCGCTAACAGATGGGATGGAACTACGCAGCATTGCGGGTTTCCCAGTTTGTAGGTTTGTCGTGCCGTGCCAAATTAATCAAAGTTTGACACTCCATCGTGTATTTTCCTTGTACACCATGTGCTCAAGCAGCTGAAATAGCTCTTGTCACTCTGTTAGTGTTACATTTCAATTGGAGAAAAAAATGCAAAAGCAATCATACAATATTAGAAAGGAAAAATACACTCACAGCTGTTGAATGTAATAACGCATACATCAAGCTCTGCTCCTCCATGCGTGGCAACCTAATTTGTGTAGGTTGATTGTTTGTAATTCAAATATTCTCTGAAAATGTCTTCGATTGTAATCGGACTCGCCCGCGCACTCAAGTCCACGTCAATATACCTGTGTGTTTTGCACTTGTGTATCTGTGTGCCTGGTTGTGCGTTCCGCGTCCGTTGAGTATATGTGACTGGAAGGGAGATGGAGTGTGAAATGAAGTCACTGGAGCTAAGTTGAATTTCAGCACGGGAAAAAAATGGAGAGGTTATCGCTGAGCTACCTCGGGGCCACTGCAATAGCTTTCAGCCTACGTTTGCAGCGTGTGAGAGCAAGCTTCCAATTAGACAAATGAGATTAAACGTTAGTAATCGTCCACCAAAATGCAGTGTGACGGAATCAGTAAGCTAATGAGAGGCAAAACTCTCAGATGAAGACAGTCACAGGTGTCTCACATGGCACAGAACAGAAATATTCTTCCGTTTATTACTGTATTTTGCTCCAGAGCTACTTTAGTTCGTCTTCCCCACTACAGCAAGCTGTAATCTAACCTTGAGAAAAATGCTCGTCATAAAAACTGACCTGAGCAGTGCTATTTTACCATCTCCTAGCATTTCTCTTTCAAAGCTTCCCTTTGAGGATTACACAAGGTTTTGCTTCAAGATTTCAACGTTCTGGGTCTCTTACGACTTATGTAAAAAATGTACAGTATATGGAATGATTTTTTTTTTTATTTCCAGGTATTGTACACGTCAGAGCCCTTGCATTATAATATCCTTTCAGATGATTGTTCATGGAGTACGTGTTGGCTTTGGCTGTGAATGCTCATCGGTAATCAATAATTAAAGCTCTATAGGGTCTCTGTGAGTTAATATTCAGGTCTGTATCTTCTGCAATCCTCAGGGATACAAAGGCTTTCTCTCTTTAACTATCCCTATCATCCCTCCTCCGCCCTGCATTTCTATTTGTATCCATCCCTGTGTTTGTGACTTCATAACCTCTCGTTCTCAACCAGATTCCCTCACCAAATCTAATAAAGAAATGCTAACACAAAGGCAAACCGCCCCAAATTAGCACAAGTACAACATGCAAAGGCACACACACGCACACACTCACACTTAACCAACTCCTGTTTTGTATTCGTCTTATTAAAACCACGCTCTCTCTTGTGTATCATCTCCTTTCCCCTCAGAGGGTAGCTGCAGCCTAAATATGGAAATCTCCAAAAATATGTCAGGACTTCTGCTGTATCTCTGTACCTTTTTTATACTTCACTGAATGAAAATTTCAGTAGATGTATTCAGTGTAAAAGGGTTGATTCCTGGTAGACTCAAGCTTTTTTCTACACAGAAAACATGGGATACAAGACCATACAACTGTACCAAATAATTAATGCTACTGGTCAAAGTAACAATCCAGTATGCCGTCTTTTGTCTTTTTTATAGTAAAGCAGAAACATGTGACCTCATTATCTATGCATTTGCAACTGTTCTTTTTTTTCTTTTAGCATTTTCCGTTCACTTGCCTTTCATTTCTTTTTCTAAGATTTTGCCCAATGTGAAGAAAAAAAAGAAAAGAAATGCCTTTGAGTATAATGCTGTCTCATGCAATATCAACCCAAACTACAGCTTCCAAAATAACAATAAAGTTGAAACACTTTTCTGACAGAGTCAACAAAAACTGAACATGATGAACTTGGATAGGATTTTATTGCAAGACTGTTGCCTTATAGATAACATAGCATGATACAGTGGACAAATGAAAGCAGTCATAATCTGAGTTGGCCATAAAACAAACTGTAAATGGGCAAATCTTATATTCCAATATAGCTCATTGACTCCCGATAACGATACCTACCCAATATAGCACATAATAATACAATAAATCCTGTAAATAGTTGATCTGTCATGTTGCAGCAGTGAATGCATGGACATTCAAGCCTATTTTTGATGTTTTTTACAAAGTGAGGGACATACTCGATAACATCAGCTCGCACATCATTAAAACAACAATTAGGATATTATCATAGATGATATATATCCCACAGCTAGCTGTAAACAAACAACATTGACATATTATCACCTTATAAACATGTGTTGGTAATCATTGCCTATTTACACATTCAGCACACAGAGCAACATCACACTTTATTTATATTTCTGGCGGCCCAATATATTAGTTTAATTTTTACTCTCCTTTTAGCTCTGTCGTTGGTTTCAATCACTCTTGTGGGAAATATATGGTTCTTTACCTGCTCCACTTTGTTCACCAGCTGCTAATTGTGTCTGTCTGTTATTTGATGCTGGGCAGGTAGAGTATGATGGGTTTATTAGGGGTTTGTTCCATTGAAAACAGCTGAATGCTTCTGTCAGAAACAACGCTGATGAGAAGGGTGAGAGTGAAGCAAAAATTAAAGATGCTGGACAGAAAACCAAAAAAATCAGCTAAAAGACACTAAAACGCTCTGTAGAGCTGAGGGGAACTACTGGGTCAGGGAGTAATTCTTTTTGGGTTTTTATTTACGATCGTAATGAAAAAAAGGATCTTTGGTGGCATTTTTGTGGAAGAAGTAGTCCTTTCAGTTTATTTTCATGTGCTTCCTATAGGCAGAGTAGACAATAAGCACCGCCTTTGCCTCATTTTGAATAAAACCCCTTCATACATGTTCTGATTTTCAACTCCCTTGATAACTGAACAAAAGTCTGATTTGTCATGAAGATGTTTGATGTGTGATTAGTCTTTAGAAACTAACATATTTTCTCCAGAGTAGTACAGCACAGAGCTTATCTGATAGCTGCATGTTTATCACAGACTGTGAGCATCTCCCTCCTTCTCTTTCCAAATATGACCCTCTGCAGGGATCGTGTTTACAAATGGCTCCCGCTCTTCAGACTTTTGATGCTGTAAAGCTCAGCGCTTGTTTTCCTTGCATCAGCAAGTGAAACCTCTCTCTCTCTCTCCACCTCTCTACCCTGACTAATTTGTGAGGAGTGTTTTCTGTGGTGATGAAAAATCTCTCGCAACCCAATGCTATAATTACATCTCAATTTGTCCATACTGCCATCCATCGCAGTGTCTGATAAACAGGCCGTGTGAGATTTGAGTTATTTTAATGGTCAGCCGTCTCAGAGCTGAAGTGAATTGACTTTAAACATTTTAGGTTGCTGGAAAGTAAAAAAGTCACAAATTATAAGGCACCACATTTTTTACCTCGGCTTGGAGTAATATCTGTTCCCATGGGGAGGGGAGTGGGTGGTATTTTAGTTCATTATTGATGGTAAATTGAACCACTTGACCTCTTTTTGGCCTTCATATAATTAGAACAAATGATCTTTACATATCTGTCAAGTTAACATGACTGAAATCTATTTGGTCAGTGATTGAAAGATGAAGGCAGACATGTTGTCACAGAGCTCTTCTGCTGTCATCACTTTTGTTTAGCTGTAACTAATCCAACACAAAGAGTAATTTTCTTATGACTTCCCTTATTTCCTAATTATCTTACAGATTCCTGTCAATGTTAAGATAATGCTGGAAGCCATATCTGGAGCTGAGGTTTTATTGAATGGCGGCTATGTGCTAAAGCCAACGTGGGGCTGACTCTACTGTCTCTTTCTAGGCTCTGAGGACCTCTGCTTATAACTTGATATTCAAGCCTGTATGTTCACAGCTCCCCAGGGGTTCTCGAGTGTTCACGCTCTCTCCCTTTATCTGCCTGCATCTGTGTAATGGTGTGACTCTGTCTTCTCCCTCACACGTCAACACACTGCATCAGCTTCAGGTTCTTATGTCTTCGCTGGCATATACCGGCTTCAAAAGCAAGCTTTTTTTCAACCGCAGAAACAAGTGAACATTGAACTTCTGAGGTCAACACACAAAGCGGCACTCGTCTCTCTCTCTTTTACTCCCCGACTCTCTGTCCTCTAGTTTCACAACAGTGCGCTACAGTTGTATCTGCACAGCTGACGAGGTGCGATTAAGAGGAAATAATGAGCTGCTTGTGTCGTTTCTGTTCAAGCTATCTCGGTTACTGATAATCATTCATCTCACCACAATTTAACAGAACTTTGAGTATTTTTGTTTCTTACCTGAGATCCATCAGCCTCAGACAAACAAATCATCATACACTACTGTTTTAGTTGTGTGGTTTTATTTGTGCACATTTGTTGTTTTTAACAAGTCTTCTTTTCTGCGTCTTCTTTGTGGACTATAGCCTAAAATAAATGTTTTTTTGTAACCATGTGAGGCTATTAATAGTTCAGTATATACATTAATACAGTATGTTGATTTATCGAATCCAACGGCAACATATGTGGTAGGCTAATTTTAATTCACTCATCCATCCTTCCACACTCATACTTCATTACTTATGAACTTTGTACTGTGAACTTTTCAGTTGCCCTTAATTTGGTTCTGTGTTAGCAGGTGTACTAGATGCTTTTCTAATTATTTTTTGCCAACTATCTACAGAGCTGCTTCAAGTGGAAATATTAAAGTAGTATTAGTAAGTAAAGAAGTAGCTCATAACTGTAATTAAGCATAATACCTGAGTAGATGTGCTTGGTTACCACTGGTTGCCATGGATGCAGTCATTTACCACAGTCTTATCTCTGCTTCCCAGCTCACTGGACCATCCATTTGTATTTTACTTCTACTGTCTGCTTTCATACGGGTGAGGTAGTGAAAGTGGGGGTCAGTGCTCCCATCATCAAATGAGTGAGAGGAATCTGTGGGTAAATGTGGGTAACTGCGGCTCTGCTTTTTCTTTGAAGGGGAACGACAACAAAGAAGATTCCTTTCAAGGGTTTTATGATGAATGCTTCACTTTCCCTCTTGTTTTTTTTTCTTTTGAAACGTCGACCGGATAACATTTTAACGTTGTGTTGAAACGCCTTTTACCCGGGGACACCTGAGATTCAGCGCCCTTAGCAACAAGTGTGTGCTGCGCTGTGGTCACAGTGACACAGTGTTCATTATGTTTCCCTGTGACAAATCCTTGCTGGTGGCTGTACTTCTTCTGCAATTCCTCACTGTCAGTATAACAAAGAAAGAAACAGAAAATGTCCATAGCTAAATGTAGAACGCTTATTGACAAACACGATTTTGGCAGTATGTTGCTATCCTTGGCAACTTAAGTCAACACGCACAATTTAACAGTTTCACGGTATCAGCCTTGCAGGGGGTTGCTGGTGGGTAGCTTTCAACATGAAGCACTGACTAAACTGTGTTAATATCAAAGCAACACACAGCAAATGACCCCGACAAAAATATGAGCCAATGGAAAAATTGGGTTTTTTATACTGTGACTAACTGCACTTTGTTGCGGGTAATGCTGATTCACAAAAATAGAAACCACACTTTGGTAGCATTTGGCATTGGAGGAGTGACAGGAAATACATGAATAGGATTTTGGAAATGTGAACAATTGGCCTCATGCAAGGACAATTTAGTATTTTCCTGAAGTTGAAAATGGCTAAGAATGGTTAATTTCACCCTCATGAATTGCACCTGATTATTAACATCACCAACAACTCTAGAATTGCTGTTTATTTTTTTTGCTGTGGGCATGTTTCATTCATAAAAATAATTCCTAAGCATATAAAGGAGCATTTCACTCAACAGAGTTTTGAATCCTGGCGTCACAATTCTGCAAACAGAATCACAACATATTTATCAACACCAGCGATCATCTAAATATTGATACAGCTGCCAATAATGAATCATCAGAACAGCACTGTACTGTGACTGACATAAAGAGGGAATGGTTTGACATGTAGTTAGATGCTCAAAATGATCTTTTGAAAACAAAGCGGTTTCATGACCTGGTCACGATGCAAGGCTGTAACGGGGACGTTATAGAGATATCAGATAAGTGAACATTATAACTTACATTAGGAGATGTTCTCTGTTATCTGTCTGGTGTAACAGATGATGATAGTGAACAGAAACCTGCATAAAGACGCTGAGGCAGCTGTCGGAGTGAAAGAAGTTTTATTACATCCGTGTGATTTACTAAAATATGCCAACATAAATAATAAAATGTCAAACATTATCAGTTAATTGATAATGATATTGATGATAATATGATAAACAGAATATTAATTTTGTATTACATTTGTTTTAGTTTTTTTAAATTTTGGTTGATTTTGTTATCATACTTAAACTTCAAATTGATTCAAATTAAGGTGGTTTAACTCTGAAATCCAATAAGTGTTTCTCCCCTTGTGAAGAAAGGCAGACTATCTCTTCTTGACTGTTGAACAGGGAGGCTCTTAAACTTAATTCTTATCTAAGAAAAAGTATGAAAGACTGGTGAATGATCTTAAATCACTTGTGCTGTAAATGCCACTAAACAACTCATTTGTTCATATGAACTTGCATCAAGTCCGATATGTTTTGCTGTCTAACAAATGTACTCCTCTGACCCATGATGTAGTTACTACAATCAACAAGGTTGCACTCAAGCCATGTGTAAGGTTACAGTAGCCACCAAATCACATTTAATTAGATGCCCCCCAGTTCCAGATAAGTTATCAAAAATGTGTTTTTGTCTTTAAAAAAAACCCAAAACTGTATTCACAATATAAAAGATGAACACAGGGACACAACTTGATCAGACATAAGGAAACATAATTGTCACTGCGTATTTAAGATGAAGGGTGCAGTTGAAAGTGTGCACAGGCTTACAGAGCTAATAAACATGCTGAATGGGAGCACTGTTCTTGTCATTTTTAATGCTGTTTGTCACAACTTGGATACACTTCTGCTATCACTGGCCCTGTAAACAGTCTTCAAACTGAATCACAGATGTGCCAACATAAAAACATCTCCACCTAGATATATCTCACACACACAAACACACACACACACACACACACACACAAACTTTTTGACAAATGCTAAATAATGTTTTTTTTCTCCCTCCTACATCTCTTATACAGTAGAAGGCTTGTTGAGACAAACATTTTTAAACTTATTTTGAATCTTTGCACATTTGTAAGGCCAGGACTAAGTTAGAATTGTGTCTGCTGTATCATAATTAGATCGAATATGTGTTCAGATTCATATCTGTGGTTATGACAGGACAGCAGGTGTTTGGAGAGATGATGACGTACCAGAAAAGGGCAAACATTGTCCTGACAACGCTGAACAGCTGGTCTGGATTGTAGCACCTGTGTCCCCACCCAGCAATATGTCGGCCCTCTCCGGTACAAACTTCAATCACGCTTCGACAGCTGAACCAAAGCAGTTACTGCAAATGCGAAGAGTATCTGTCACAAATCACCAGGTTTAGGGTGAGATCATGAAGCGTGGATTTTGGAGGGCAGGAGAACTCGTATATCTGCACATCTACCCTCTTTATTCTCTCTGTGAGGGTAAATGCTTAATCAGTGGCATTGAATTTGAATTAACCTTGTATTTGCTGCACAGTTGAACTGACTCAGTGTGATTGAGAGCTGAAATGTTTGAGCTAATGTCCAAAAGTGTCCAAAACAAACCAAGTTACGCAGGTAATCAGATAACACATTTACATACACTGTAGTAACATTGGTTACTGCAAATCTACATATACAGTACATGTGACGGATGCAGATTTCTCCCCAGCCCCCAATCTTGAAACAACATGGGTCACTTTTAACTACCTTTAGTGATAGAAGCACTCATAATTAAAATGATAAAAGTATACCTTCAATCATGGTGTACTATTTTATACTGTTTTTATTGTTCTTTGGATTAAAAGACTGGCTTCCAGTTTAAGTTGTATTGACTACTGGTATAATTATTTTAAGTGCACTTGAAAAATTGTATTGATATTTAGATTTTAGTGTGACAAAAGTGAATTTCATCAGCATTTTTCATGATAGTTGAAGTGTTGAGTTGTCTCAGTACATTCGAGTCTGGGTATTTCAAGAGTGTGTTCATATTTGTGGCTGGTTTAATGGGACAGATTGGCAGACTCAATAAACTGATCATCCTTAATATCAGGTCCTGTACAATGTTTTTAATGTATAATGATTTTCAGTGAGGTCCTTGGAAGCCATCAGTCATAATTAATGTTGTTAGGGCCGGCTCAGTTCCGGCTTTGGATGGAAAAAGCAGCATTTAGTTTTATTAGGCTATCTGATAAACATCACTGGTTTTCATTTGGTTGAGTCTAATCTGCTGTTTCTGCAGTCATTTTATTGTGACACATAAAGAAGTGCTACTCGTGAGTAAACCTTTGTCAGTACATTGTAGTAAAATATCTGCAAGTGCATTGTGGCAGGAATTTCATCCCGCTGTGGAGGTCGGGTGGGTGGAGGTGGTGGGGAGGAGCTGTATGTTAGGTTGTGTTGAATTTTAACTGTGCATCTTGGCGACAGCTGCTGCTCTAGCCAGTTAGTTTTCATTCATGTTGTTGCAGACCAGTTGCTTTAGATAGAAGATACATCAGTGTTTTATGATCTTTCAAAGGTAAAAACACATCAACAGATGGCACAGTATGAAGTATTTCACATGTGTGTTGAGCCTCTTTTGATTGGCCAGCTAATACATGTTTTTACTTTGTATGGGAACATTTAACGTATGAGTCAAACAACATATTTTGCAGGCGTCTCATGACAATTTACAGAATGTATATCACAAATGTTTTGCAAAATGGTTTGAATTTCGTATCAGTAGCAGAATTAAGTGTGAGGTCTCTATGTAGGTCCTGTCAAACTAAGCCGACATGGGTCTGTTGAGTCATGTTTGGCTGACTCACACCTCGTCAGTGTAAATTTGAGCATGTAGTGGTACAAATACAGACTTATAGATGATTACAAACACCATCCCTACAAACACAATTCATGCAACTGACTACTGTTGCAGTTTCTTCCCACGCAGGCGCAGAATATTCATGCATGTTTTAGCTGCCCGATAGTCTTTGTGGTGCATTCAAGAGTAACTATAAACAGAAGACGCATGGCAATGAGAACCAACACATCGATCGGTATGTGTCTCTACTAATTTTAAAAGTTGCTGTGGTGTTTCAGAGGTCTTAATCTCATGGTATTGGACAATCATGCAATTTCACACCATCTGCAATAAGAAATGTATTGGTGTAATCCGGATTAGTGTTCGTACAGCTACTTGCTGCTGTTTCCCATTACAATTCAGTGTGTCATGTGGCATGCCGAAAACAACGTTGTGAAAAAGCCGTTCAAGTGTCCCAACCAAATGAAGTAATTTTCTTGTTTTTGAAGAGAGGTGTTTTTCATATAGGAAACCTGTTCCATACTGGGGTTGAACAGTTTTATAAATTACATCTGCTGTCATTAATTTTGCCAGTGTCTCTTTTATAACAGACTGCAAGATTGGAGCCCTTAATTCCCAATGAAAGCTGCTAACATCAGGATAAAAAGTTAGCTTTCCTCTCTTTTACTTTGTTGTATGGCCTACAGCACATGTACATTAGAGATTATATCAAACACATACGCTTTGCGAAAGTGTTTCAAATACTAAAGTGTACAAAAAACTAATCCGAAGATATTGAGGAAATGCTCTTTGGGACTGCAGGGCATTTTTTTTTATCATAGGACTGCAATTGGCCACTGGGACAGCATGACTTACTCACCCCACTGTATCCAGCTGAAACATTTTCCACTGAACACCGCCTAGAGCATCATAAGCAATTTTAAAATTAAAAACCCTTTTTGCTCCTTGTTGCATACTCTTCCCAAATATTCAACTTGGGGTTGACAATATAAAACATTTAGTCTGTGAGGCTTTGTGTCCGCCCTCTGCTCATCTCTTGAAGCAGTTTGATAGAATCTTGATGGCAATTATCTAATGTTGGTGAGCAAATAAACAGACTGTCTACATATTGTATCAGTGTACTAGAAATGATCAGATCTTCAAGATCTTGTTTCAGGATCTGGTTGAACACATGAGGACTATGTTTGTAGCTCTGGGGCAAACGACTGTAACAATACTCTACCTCTGTATGTAAATGCAATAGCCAGTCCTTAGGAACAGCTTTCAACTCCATTGAGAGATCCAGTTTTTGAACGTACCTGCTTTCATTACAAGTATTATAATCACAACTTCCTGTTCAGTCGGCTTCCAGCGCGTTCTCTCTCCTTTAGCTGTTGTTTGCTCTCTCTCTGCAGAGAGGTCAGGGGTTAGCAGTGTTAGGTCAGGACATGGCCAGTGTATTTATGGCCTACCTATGGTCTGTGCTTTAATATGTCAACACAAACGAGGCAGGATTGAGTGTCTGATGACAAGGGGCATTTTTCACTGCTCCCTCTCCTTCCCCTCTGTCCCACTGTTCAAGGTCCAGACACTCTTTTCTGGCCCGCGAAGAAATCTATCAAGGACACACGGACAGGCACTTCTTTTGAGCAGGGAACATTTTAAAGGGCAAACCAAGGAAAAGAGCTGGATAACATGTTTGACAAAGTAAGAGATGATCAATCTTTCATCAGCGTTGAGGCTGACTTTTCATTAATGGAGTCCTATGGAGTTTCTGCTCCTAATTACTACACTACGAGTCCCACTAGAATTTTAATTACACAATCCCAGAGTAAGCTGTCTATGCACTCCTTAATGTGACTGCAGAAGATAGGTATGTATGCATGTATGTCAGTCACCTGTGTGTCTGTGTGGTTTGCCAATGTGTGTGTGTGTGTGAATGTGTGTGTGGTAGTGTTCGTAAAAAACACAAAATCTTCCTACTATCTGTCTTCATCAGAGTCGTTCCTTCATGTCAACCCACTCGAAAGCTCTTAAGATCTGGATGAAGTCTGTAAGGCAGCCATATTCGATAAAAAATAAAGTCACCCCCCTTTACCCCCGAGGATTAATCCTCATGGTTGTGCAGCAATAAGTCAGAAAGATATCTGCTCAGCTTTCAATAGACATTTTTCTGCTCCCAGCGATTTGTTTGATAACACAAGGATCACACATCCATATGTCAGCTATATGTATTTGGCCACCTTCAAGTCTTTCTTCTTCTGTTCAGCCTTCTAGGATAGATGCTGCATTTAAGGCCCCACAGGCCATACATGTAAGAAAGTCGATAGATGAACACCATAATCTATCCCTTCTTCCTGCATCATGTCTATCTGCACCAGTCAACACAGAGGAAATCCCATACATTTAATTTCTCCATTCCATCTTGAAATATAACACTCGATAACATCATGCCTCTGTGTTTACAGATTAATCAAAAGCCTTTGATAAAGTGGAATTGAGTTTCTATGACCCCACAAGCTGACAAAATGTGTTTTTATGTGATGGGAGGGTTATTCGGTTCCCACAAATCACATTTTCGATTGGGTAAATATATGCGTCACAGAGGTTTACCAGGCAGTATTGAGGTTTGGAGATGTGTTGGGATGAAAGTTACATTTCCAAGTTGTAGTCTAATTTATGAATTATCAGTTAAGTCCTGTATCTGCTGATGTAACAGCGCAGATGAGTGCAAGTGTGGGCAGAAGCAAACAGTCCTCCGCAGCTCCAAATGACCACTGTTTTCCAGAGACTCCTAAATCACGCCCACTTTTAGGCAAATCAGTTTAATTTGAAATCACAGCCCACCCACGTATTACATTTTACTCATAAATACGTCACATTACAGAAGCCAACTAACTGCCGTTACAGTAGGACATGATAGATAAATAAATCCTTTAAAGACTCTTCTACTCCTGCTTGAGGAACATTTCATGTGCTGCACACTTACTGAAAAGTTCATTTTTAATTTGTTTCACAAGATGAAGACTAATTCTTCAGCCAGAAACAAGAAGTTACATATATTCTCATTCATCTTGTATGACATCACAATTAAAAGCTTTTTTTAGTTCATTTTTTTGTGTTGATATTTGTATATTTTTAATATATTTTCATAACACTATATCATTTCTAATCATTAAACAAGACACTCAAGGAAATGTGTCATTTTCTTTCTCTTGTGTAAATGTGGATGTAGATTTTTTTTTTTTTTGGAGACACATGATTATGCACACGTTTAACCACTTTGTAATATACATGAAATTAACCCCGGTGTGGCACGGGATTAGAGTTATATCACTATGTGCACTCGAGACAAATTATGGCAGTGGAGGTCATTGATCTGGGAGGTAGCACAATGGTCAGCCTTCCCTCCAGGAGAGTGTTCAGAGACAAGCCAGGTCTCTGTATCCCCCCTCCCCCCTCCTGCTAGGCCTTCTCTGATTAGTGACGGTAAAAATTGACTTTCTATCTGGTCACAGAAAGATCCGTGCACGTCCGGTGCATTAGGTTTTATATCACTGTGATGCTGGGTAGATTTTGCATTTCAAACTTCTATCTTGGCCTCAGTGAGCGATGATTGCAGCTCTTATAAACAAATGTAGGAGTGGAGCTCACTGCACAATACTCGGTCTGATGGATATACTGACTCACTGTTATACACTGACTCACTGAATTGTTCTCATCTTTATATTGCTCATTAGAAAACATAAATTACTCTACTGACATTTTAAGCTGTTTTGCTATAATAAAAAAAAAGTGTTATAGTGTAAAAAAAGAACCGTTGATACAAATTTGTAACTGTTACAGACCCATTTCTTGTCTTGTCTTGATTTTATCAGTGGACAATAACCTCTGAACTGACTTATGAAGGAGGTTGTAACCATTACAAATCAGAAAGTACATGTGACCCATCTTTAAAGTATCTGTTATTTACTTTGAATGTGGTTAACACTTATTTTAATCTGAAAGCTGTGAACTTTACCCAGAGTTGGATAGTTGGATCAAGTCATGTCGTGGTGTTTACCGATCGAGACAGCTGTCATACAGCTGTTTTTAAAGTGACAGGAATCAATATTCACAGGTAACAACCTGTGTATGCCAACAAAGTACATTATCTTAAGTGCTGTAATTAAGTACATGATCACTCATACAACATGCAAATGATGTGCGCACACAGAAAAAAAATCTGTGTGCGCACTCAAGTATGTGAAGAAGTGCATTACTTTACTGCCTTTTTAGAAATAATGATACATTACAGCTTCCATATATTTGTTGCTAAGCTCAAGCAGGTGTTGCTGTATAATGTCTTTTTATTTACTATTCTCATTTAGCAGAGCAGTCTTATATTGGTTTTAATGCTTTCAAAATGGCTGCAATCATATTTGCACCCCACTAACCCTGGTACTAAAGTGCTACAGTGTGTGAGTAATGTCTTTAAAAGGGACATATGCTCTTTTTGATTTTCTGCGTGCCTTGAATGCTTCAAATGTGATGGTTTTTTTTAACTTTTTGGACAAGATGACATCAACTCGTCACACATGCTCATAAACATCTGTCCTTTTGGTCAGATGTTTATTAGCATGTTTTGGTCATAAACATCTGTCCTTTTGGTCCATTCTTTGTAGCTGGTGTGAACAACACCAACATCAACCACATTTCAGAAGTTGCCTTTTAGAGTAAACAGTGAGAAAAAACAAGCAAGCCTAACCCTAACTCCTACTATTGTTGTTTGTTTAAGTAACCTACAGAGGTGGAGGAAGTCGTGGCGCAGTTTTCTGGAGCCAAGAAGTGCAGAACAGAGTGGGCTCATCAGCAGGTGGTGGTGGTGGTGGTGGTGGGGGGGGGGGGGTTTAAAGATTAAAAAGAGTTAAAGAGTTAAAAGGGCCTATTTTTCTGTAAATCATGCAAAGATAATCCAGTTGGGCCACAGACTAAAAATATGAAGCTTGGAATGTGCATGTTATGTCCTCTTTAAATGTTCCTACTTCAGCTTCACTGACTGATACAATTTTCTCATAAAGTAATGGACAGGGCCAAAGGAGTTAACAGCTGAGGGACTGAAAGGTGTCTATTATTGCAGCATGCCCAGCACTGCCCCACTGGGCCGATGTGCCTTTGCAGCATCAGGGCTGAGCGACCCTGTAAAATTCTGCTCAGATTTACAGAGCAGTTAAAGCCAAACCGCATGCCAGAAAGGAAAAGTGGGCTTTTGGAGTGCATGTACAAGCACAGACATATATATACACACACTAACGTACACCTAAGATCGCTTCCAAGACAAATCACACACAGCAGCGTCCCCGTTTTACACAGTATTGCACATGCTTTACCGGCGAGAAAAGGTGAAACACTCAAGAGAGTAGGGATTGTTGATGGCAGAGAGCAAGGTGTAGACAGCAGGTTACCTCTTCATCTCCCTCGTCCTCGCCCCGTCGTGCATCACAGTGTATATCGGTAAGGCGAGTGGGATGCTGATTCATGCTGGCAGAAATGGACCAAGCAAGAAGGGAGGGAGCGACAGAAAGAGAAGGAGGCCCTAAAATGGCTCTGAACGTGTGAAAAAGTACCCTGCCAATACCGGCCATAAAACTTGAGCGACAGCAGGCACAAACCCATGAATCAGAATGTGACAGGATTGTAGAGTTCAGTATGCCAGACACCGGATTCTATCAAACCAGTACCTAACCTTCAGCATGGCTTCATGGTGACTGGCATAACAAGATCCACAGAGCAAGAACTGCTACGAGGGAATGAAGGAGTGTTTCCTGGTAAAATGGTTTCTTTCTAGTCTCATAAACCAACTGCAAAGCAATTGTAAACCCACAGTTAGATTAGAGAGACGTTGACTCAGATGGATTTTACTTAACAGAATATGAAATACATCTGAGTTATTTTTACCAGTTCAAAACCTTTAAGTAATTTACTATATAGGGGAAAACCACCTTGCTTTATCTTTATTTACTCTAAGGCTGCACTGTTGCAGAGGGTTCACAGGCGACTCGAGCATTTTAAATCTATTGGATACAACTACCTTGCATGAAATGACTGTGAACAGCTATCTAGGTTTGGATCTAGCATCACCCGGAGTTTCATTCTTCCTTTCCTTCTTAAAATTCAATGTATCTCCTATATTGAAAGAACCACCCCAGGTAATTTGATGATGAAGTGCATATAGATTAATGTTGCCGTTGATGGAGCGCCCAGTGGGAGTGTGAATGTGAGGTGTTTCCAACAGCTTGCTTTCTCATCTAAATCTTCTGAAACCTCCTACAAGCCCACAGGGAGACAGGAATATACCGCCTGCCAGAACAAGACAATAGAGAATGGCCAGAAAGAGTATCATCTCATCAATCTTTGGCTCACTTTACGGTTTCTGTCTTACTGAAGCAGAAACATATTCTTTTCTGTCTCTAAATCATAAAGTTATCTGACTTCCCTGGCTACCATTAGGCTTTATTTTTGGAGGCTTATGAACTGAGAGCTCAACAAACTTTCCAGATACAATTAGATTATACGAATGGTATTTAAACCCTTATTTGTATGAACTTTTATTATGTAAATACTGGATGGTAGATCTAATGTGTCAGGAGCATTCTGCCAACAGCTGTCATACTGAACATAAAGTACTCTGACGTAAGCACATACATAATTACATTGTATTGACATTATTACAGTCATAGGTGCATTTCCATGTGTGCCTGTAAGCAGAAGAAAATGTCATATTTCCATCATGTTTTCTACAATATATTCCTGGAACTGCATGGAAAAATAGCCCCACAAGCTCTTGCTTTACCAACTCCAAATATTCACAAAATAGCAGTGGATGGAAAAGTATATTTATTCATTCATTTTCTTTTGCTAATATTCTGGAAATTTGGTCAAAATTTTCATTAATTTTGGATGGAAACCCAGCTAAAAAATTGCCCTGAAAAGAGCTCTTCTCTCTTCTTCCAGTCCTTAAATTCTCCCCTTCCTTGTCGTCTGTCTTTTAGGCCATAAGACCAAAAAGTTGAAGTAAGATTAATTAATGAGTCATCATTTAAAAGTAAAATATTATTCTAGGAAAACTGTATTAATAATTAGAATAATGAATAATTACTTCAGATAGCACATGCACAACTCAAGACCAAAAAGACACGTTACATTACAGTATATATGTTCATTATTATTACAGTTACAGTTAAGTTTATTTATTTATGTTTTTAAGTGTGTGGTTATATAATGCTAACATGAGTCTGTCATCCATTTATTTAACTTAAATACAGATATCAAAATCCTTTTTCTTAACCACATTAACCACCTAACCAATTACTGTTACTTTCAGAGTAACACACTGCAGACGGTTAAACCTTGAATTAATGAAACATGAATGAATCACCACTCGTCTTGTGGCTTTGTGAACTGCTCAGGATATCATGTACAGGAGTTCCAATTAAGGATGGCGTTCAACTGAATGTTATTGATGTATAAATGTGTTCATATCCAGATGCTTGTGTTAGGAGAGAACTGAGGCTTAAGACAGTGAGTCAGTTGTCATCAATAAACCCCCATGTGCTGTGTGAAAGAGGTATAATGACTATAATTTTTTCGATATACATTCAAGAAGCGGTAACAAGCTTTACACAGCTTTGATGTATGTAATCACTACAGTTGTTTGTCACTGAGAGGGGCTCATTTGAAGTGTTTGAGCTACTGTATATCAAGCTCATACAAGTGGCCATTTGTACAAATCAAAATCTTTCTTTTCACCAAAATCTCTGCCTTTGAGTCGTTGTCTCTCTTCATGATCTTTATTTGAGGGATAGCTGCCAAATCACCATTTGCTTTGATCAGTGTGACACATAAAGTCCCTGCTGTTAATTCACATCTCAGCACATTTGACCTCAATGTCTGGGTTCAATGTAATACTTAAAAAAAAAGAAAAAAGTATAGTTTCTTGGTTTCTTCCTGCTGTGTCTTGCTGAGTATAGCATTGATGCTGTTAATGGGAAATCGCACAGCAGGAGTAAGACGGAGAGAATTATAACTTGCTGGCCTAGATTAGAAGTCTATAAACAATCCCTCAAGAAGCAGCGCAACTTCCTGTTTTCCCGACACCAAAGCTAGCCTTACCCTTGAAAAGTGAGAAATGAAGGAATTTATTCACAAAGTTCTTCTTTCTTTCTTTCTCTCTCCCTCCTTTTTCACCCTGCCTCTGTTGACTTAGACATTACCTTGAATTGCAAACATTGTGTGTTAATATAGCGTATAATGTGACACTAAATATGCAGATCTGTACAGCACAACACCTGATTTCACATCTGAGTGTCAAAGTGCCATCTGTGGGGTCACCTGGGGGCCCTGGCCTGATGTCACAGCGAGTGCCGGACAGCAACATGAGAGAGGAGGAAGAGGGAACAAGAGCCAAAGAGACTGTGAAAGAGAAAAAGGGAGGGAGGTCAAAACAACCATCCTGATACGTTTGGTTACGAACAGTGGGCTCAACTTTGCAAAGCAGACAGAGAACAGTGAAACAAATCCAAGAGAAGTTTGTTGGAAATAAATGAGTGGAAGGATAGAGAAGAGGAGCAGCAACCATATGCTTAAGACGGAAAGCTGACGGACACGAAGAACTACTCACTAAAGCCTTAGAAATGAAACCGCTACTGAATCAATGAGCTGCAATTACCAAGTTTCTGCAGTAATTGCTACAAATCGTATTATCAATATTGCATAGATGTTGGCTTTTTGACATAACTCCCATTGTTCAACAGTTTTTTTTTTTTAAACTATAAAATGCTGAAAAAAAGTCTTTAGGAATATTCAATCTGCTTCGTACTGTAAGAGTTATGTCAGGAATTAAGAGACTGGTCGGACAAAAAAAAAAAAAGAGTAAGAGGGAAGCGTCAGATAAATTGTTTTTGAGAAAGCACATCTGTGTGTGTGTGTGTGCATGTGTGTACGCGAACGCACGTGTATTTGTTTGTGTTTGTTTGCATGTGGGGAAATTGGATGACAGCATGTTTGTCACTGCAGTCGCACTCCACTGCTCTGGAGTGGCACTGCAGATGGATGTCTCTCAAATGCTTCAGTGAGCTTGCCAATTCAGCGGCTGAAACAGATGCTAAAGCAGATATAAGCTGTAACTGCTATTTGCTTAACTTTGGTGATCGAGGATCCACTTCCTGCAGCCACTCCTAGAAAAAACACTCTCACAAGCTAAAGACAATGACTATGCTAGTAGCTGCAGGGGTGGTAGTGTCAGACTGACGGTCCAACACTTTTTGTCCAGGGTGAATCTCAACAACCATCATGGCTTGCCATTAAATGTCACACAAATATTTGTCTCCAGCAGAAGTTACATGATGATAACTGAGGTAACTGATAAGTTACATCTAATTAATGAGTTCATAACATTATTCAGTTTATGACAGGATGATATTGTACTTTGAGGCGTTGAGACTGTGTATAATGATGGATGTAGTGAGGTATGATGTCACTCACTGGTTTGCATTGGAGCCGTTTGAAGCCCAGAGGTGCTGCTTATGGCTGGGGCCATCTTTTCTGTTTGGAGCCAGGACCTTCCAAATAAGGAGTGTGGGGTGTTACCTGTTATCCTCTAGAAACACACCCCTTACACACCGTGCATACACTGAAAATGGACTTAACAGTGAATTGTGTCCAGCAGTTAAACTTACAAAATGACATATAATTGCATATTCATAGATTGTAGATTTTTTTTAAATGAGGGAGAATGAGTAGGTGCCATTTTGAGGATTTAACGTTGTCATTATACTTTTTTAATATAGTATTATAGTACAGTATTTTTTCTATGTCTTAATACCAGTCTGGAGGGGATCTTAAAATATTGCGACAGTAGTCCGACTCATTGGGAGCCAGGAGCTGGGACTGTCATATCTGCAGTTTTTACTTCTCTATATTTCCACCTATCTTTTGTGTGCACATTTCCCTTTTTTCTTTAAAACAATATGCTTTGAAAGCAAACAGGTTTTATGATTGGCTTTTCTGTGAAGAAGTTACCTCATTGAAAAAGAGAAGATGCAGTAAAGGTTGATGAAAATATATTTTTCAAATACACCTTAATGTTGCAGTACTTGTTTCTGCTTCTTCAGAAAAATGTTTATGTCATGCTGCCAGTCACTCTTACAGGTCTGCACTGCAACACAATGTGGCAGCTTTGGTTAAAGTAGCCTAATGCCAAGGACTTTGTTTACATGTCATGCTGCTCCTCATTCTCTCCCCATGTCCCTGTCAATAAAGGCCAATATGCCAAAACAAAAAAAACTCAAGTCCAGACAGGGACCCTCATTGTAATTCACCTCGTGTCTATTCACATTACAGTAGCAGCTGATAAAAACACTACAGAGACATAACAATCAGAAGAGACAAATGAATTAATTGAAAATGAATATAGGTGAGAAGCAGTAATGACACAGAGTGATATGTCATAATTACCGCTTCTTTATTAATAATGTAATTTTGTCACAATCTTATGTAATTATATCATTTACCAAAGGTAATAAATAATATTATGGAAGATAGAAATTGATAGAAACACAGCTGATTCACATTCAATTTACTTGCACAACCTTTTAAAGGAAACATAAATTCTTTTTCAGAGCATCATGCATCACAGTCACGGTAATCCCCAGCTGAGAATGTGATAAAATACAGTAAATCAAACAACCATTCACAAGTACTGTATAGAGTGATATCAGTGTGATTTGTGATAGAACCAGCAGTGCATGAAAAGAAAGGCTTTATGGTGTCTCCAAATGTATTCACTGTCAGGTGTCTTTTTCTGAGCGACCATAGGGTGTTCTACATTTGCATGTTCCAGGCAGGCAGGGCTCCAGCGCTGGCTGTGGCCACCACACTGGAACAGATGTCACACCTGGTTTGTGTGATCTCTGTTGTGTGGGTGACCTCTTGGTCTCTAAGCAACACGCTTGTCTCATGGCTGATGGCCCCTGCAGATGCAGAAGCGTGTGTGTGTGTGTGTGTCTGTCTGTGTGTGTATGTGTGTGTTTGTATGCAGAAAGGCTTCGGTTTAAGTGAATTAACATTCTTTTGGTTGTGTACCTGTGTGCGTGTGCATTTGTGTCTACTTTCCTATAACACATACATTATTTTTGTTTACTCAACTGAGCAAACGCAGAACAATCAAACGATCTGATCGGCTATATCGGATCGGTCGATATTTAGCATTTTATGCAATTTGTGAGATCGGCTGTAATGTCTTCATTCGCCGATCCGATCAATGTCGTCATTGTCGTGTTGAAATTTTTTGCAGATGCTCCCGTTGCATAGATTGCAGATGGCTTGTGTTTTATCTGTCTCATTTACTCCGAAGAAGTTCCACACCACCGACATGCTTGTTTGAATCGGACCACTAGTTTTGAGCCCTGTCACGATGTGATGGACAATACAGTTTTTTGAATCTTGAATCATTAGCTGTCGGATTCAAACAAACATTTCGGTGGTGTGGGACTTCTTCGGAGTAAATGGGACAGATAAAACACAAGCTATTTGCAATCTGTGCAACACTAAAGTACCTCGTGGGGGAGCATCTGCAAAATGTTTCAACACCACAAATTTAATCAGGCACCTGGATAAGGAACACAAGGAGGAGCATGCCGAGTTCTACAGAACTCGGCATGCTCCTCCTGTGCTCCTGTGCTCCTGTGCTCCTCCTGTGTCATGTTTCTTATAGAACATGACACAGCATTATAGAGCTGATATGAAATGAGTGCAGCCACTTTAGATACAAATAAAATATCTGTGGGCTTCTCCACATCCCCCTCAAACCCCTCTAGACTGTGATGGTATTCCTGGTTGTCGTCTTACTGTTACTAAGACAGCCTTGGAAATCCTTTCTCCCGGCTCTCCACCCCCAAAGACATACACACACACAGACACACTCATACCCACACACACACAAACTGATACAACACTAATCTCCCTCTCACAGTCTCTAATGGAAAGGATTCAGCTGAGTAGCTTTGGAGGAAAAAACAAAAAAGAGAAGTGGAGTGCAAAGTGAGGGAGCACAGAGGAGGAAGGTGGGATTTTCAGGGAGCAAGGACACAGAGGAAAGAATAGAGAAACGAGTTTGTATGTTTAAAGATCATACAGGCACGAGAGAGAAAAGCCAAGTTAAGAGGGAGTGAGGAAAGGTTAAGACAGAAAATGAAAACCAAAAAGGAAAAAAAAAAAATTAAAGCATGTCACCAGAAAGGGATTTCACACTGCACACGAAGCTGAAAAGAAAAACACTTTTCGGAACTTATCCGTACCTACACAATCAGGGATTACTCCATCTATCCGCACACAGTGTATGACAAGGCTCTGCCAGGCTGGCCCGACAGAGATAACATACATATGGAGCATGAGACACATCTGGTGGTGCATAGGAATGACGCACATACACAGATGTGTGTACATCCTCTAAAGTATGCTGTGAAATGAGATGTTGTAAAGCCCATGAAAGTGATTAGCACTGCTTTGACAAATGAGCAGAAAATGGCTGTCTTCACATATAGCATCAATGTTAAGTGTGCACAATCGCATTTTGCCTCTATACGTTTGTCTGTGTCTGTGTGCATGCATGCATGCCTCTGAGAGAGACTTCAGGGCTGCCCCTTCTCTCCTCTGCTATTGTCCTACGTATGTGTGGACACAGCACTCTGTATTTAGGAATGCGTGGGATTGGAGAGAGCAGGGAAGGTCATCGGGAAAATGTAAATTAGTTGAATGAATCAGCCGATCCAAATGTAGGCTGTGCATTAAGTTATATAAAGGCCATGTTCCAACAAAAGAGGAGGCAGCATGGTGCAGATCTCTCTGTTTTAGGAGTGATTGAGAGAGCTCATTGTGTTGTGCCAGGTGTTCACAAAATGGAATGTAATTCTTTAGCACAGACAGAGACAAAAATACCAAGTTACCTGTGTTTTTAAATGACCTTTGCCTCAACTGCTGCTGAAACTGAATTCTAAACAAATTATAATAAAAGCTGAATGTTGCAATATATTTTCAAAAAGTGCACACTGTACATAGTATTCACATGGTGGTAGCCTAATGTGTGCTATCTTGTTTTAGCTAGTGTTTGTGAGTGTGCGAGGCATCTTTGTCCACTGTCGTTGCTTCTACATGGCTTTCCACCAGCCACAGTTTGAAAAGGTGACAGCCAAGTAATATTTTTAAAAATCAGGATAAACACTTGATTATATACAGTTTTTTTTTTTTGGTAATTTTATAGCAAGAGCTGCACAGTCTTGATTTGCTTGGGCAATAAAAGATAAGCCACTAACTTAGCTAACGTTAGCTGACATTGGTGGAAACATTTCTAAACTTCAGTTTACTATAACCAACAAAAATACAACAAAATATTTCGATATAGTAAACATCTATTTTTGTTTGGATACTTGTGTGTAGCATTTGAATTTTAGCTAGCTTTATCTTGACACGCTGGGCAGGGACGATAGAGGGGAAAGGTTGTGTTTTTTTATTAAACTAATGATATATTAGCATGTCCATAAGGGCATACAACATTATCGTAAGTAATGATGCTGTATGTGGTATATTGTCTTGCTGTCTGAAAATCTCTCTGTTCTCTCTGTGTGTTTACAGGTTTATAAAATGTCTGTCCATGCCTTGGTCTATGCGTGGTGATGGTGATCCATGTGTTGTGTTGGGGTTCTTATTAATGAGATCTGGCCTGAGGAGTGATCCTAATATTGCTCTGACAGCCATTTATTCTAATATAGGACATATCATGAGGAGGAGGTTATTAATCACACATTCCTTATAATCACACAGGGCTCACAACATTGTGATGGGCACAGAGATGAAAGTGTGTGTGTGTGTGTGTGTGTGTGTGTGTGTGTGTGTGTGTGTGTGTGTGTGTGTGTGTGAGTGTGAGTGTGTGTGTCTCAGGCATGGTTTCCACTACCAGTGGCTCATTATCCTTCTGTCAAACACAGAGAAGGGCTCTCCTCTTTTCTTATACTAGATGAGAGCAAAAACTGAGATATGATTTCAAATGAATACAGACATGAGCACACGCACAGCCACACACATGCACACAGAGGCTTCGGCAGAAAAAAAGAGGGACAGAAATATATATTTTTGGTTTATCAGTGTAATATATTAGAGTCGGTATATGTCGGTACTGGTGACTGACTCACACAGTGCAGACTTTGGGGTCTTGCAGGTTGTTTCTAAGTGCTTTATTCATTTATATTTAGTTGGGCAGTAAACACAGGGATTAGTAAAAGGCTTTTCCAAAGCAATTGAACAATGCATCAAACAAAAAGGAATTTATAAATTACATGAAACAAACTATAAATAGATTACAGTGTAAGGTAAAATGACTATGTATTGTGTAATAAATAAGTGTTGACTGGAGAGCAGTTTTTTTTACTATATGGAAAATAACTGGGAGAATTTTAAAGCATTAAATTCCTGATTTATTAACGATAAAACAATAAATACATAGTTAACTAATGGTTCATGTAAATGATTTTAGCATTCAAGATTTCTTCATATGGAAATCTTCAATGACTATCGAGCAAACAGCAATGTCTTTGCAGGCTGTTAAACACAGCATGATTTACTCTAATGGCTGTATCAGTTGTAGATATATTGCTTACATGTGCATACAAATGTACACATTACAAAAATCACAAATTCCTGCACACATGCATGCAACTGCATTCATTTGCTGTTATTTGTAGGCATCTCAAGATAGGAACTAATTATAAGTATACTGTATGAGCATATCTTCCTATGACAGACATGCAGATAGTGCATGAACATTATCACCAGTAAACAAATCGTACTCTTACAAGTTATTACATCAGCCGCACACACACTGGTATAAGATATGCGATTACATGGCAGCTATTTCACCCTGAACATTCAGTACAGATTCGAACAATCTTAAGAACGGTTCTATAAAAACACAGCTATTATTGGTTGTTTTTTTGGGTTGTTTTATTAGGTATTCTTTAACCTGTGAGTAAGACACACATCACACATATAGATGACACTTAAAGGGTGAAAAGTTGCTGTGAATGTATGCCTTCTATCCATCTACGCCCTCTATCCTTTGATCCTCACACCATTATCTCTATGCAGTGATGGTGTTCTCTCAAAACGCTTCATCGCCCTCACCATTCTGGGTAAAATAACAGCACAGGTGTATTTTGTCTCTTGGTATTCTTGTGTTTATCTGTTTCTGGCACCCCTCATTTTCTCTCCCTCGCTCTTCAAAGACTCTTTACACTTTCACCGCACTCACTCACACACACGCACACACACACACACACACACACACACACACACTCACACACACACACACACACACACACACACACACACACACACACACACACACACACACACACACACACACGTACACTTGCATGCACACAGGTACCCTGCAGTATGACTAACCCCAGGGGGTCAGAACAAAGTGTACGCAGCTAATCGAACCTGTGGTGAGAAGTGTGTGAGAGGTTGCCTGGGTATGGAGGGGTTTTGAGGGTTCGGGATGGATATCATTGAACTGGCTAAACTATGCTGCAGCTTCTGGGTCAACTGGACACCATGTAACACATGTCAGAACTACACATATCTAATATAGGAACAAGCTTTTACATCAGATTTTTCAGAGATTTTACTATTAATACTGAAGCATCAGTGTTAGAGCAGCATGTTACTGTTGTTGCTGCAGGAGGTGGAGCTAGTTTCAACTACTTTATATACAGTTAACTCATTTAGTCCAATGGTTCTCAACCTAGAGGTTGGGTCTCTCCAAAGGGTCACCACATAAATGTGAGGGGTAGTGAGATAATTAATGGGAGAGGAAAGAAGAAAAAACAATGTTCTGATACACTTTTATTTTCAGTGAAAATTTGGATCATTTGAGCATTTATTAAAATGTACTTGAGTAAATGGATTTAGTTACTTTCCTTCACTTTCCAGTACATATTTATCAAGAAAACACAGGATGCATACAGGTATTATTGTAACCATGACGACAAAGTTCCTCTACCCTGAGTACAATAATTAAGGGCATTTGTTTGAACATGTTCTCACTGAGTACTGCAGATGGATGACATCTAAATAACTTGCAAATTTCCAAAGGTTGTTACAAGTCAACCCCATACAGATACATTTTAACACAATAACAGCAGATTTTAAACATAAACTCTAGAAGCAGAGGAAGCAGATTCCTCTGTATTTCAGTTCCAGGGTGTCAAACTGTGTTTGTTTATCAGAGTGTTGATTGTCGATGGGCATCATGTTGCTGCAGAATCAATAGAAAAGGTTGAAGGGGTTCAGATGATCTTTTCACATTAAGCTGGTCTCTCATCTCATCTGCTTTCATCTGAAAGCAAACAACGGCATTATCACCAATTATGTGTGTGATTAGTGTATATGCCTTATGTGAGGCAATGCAAATAGGATTGAAAGACAAGGAAACAGTGTGGCACATACAACAAATGTAAGAAAAGAGGCAGTGGTGCATTGACAACAGCGCTGCCTTTGTTATGATATGCAACAAAATCCATAGAAGTGCCTCATATCAGGACACTGAAAGCAATCAGTGTGATTCATCATAACACTGGCTAGCTGTTTAATATCATCCAATTACCTCAATAAAAACTGTATTGCATAACCTTGCACGAATGGCTGATGCATTTCAATAACCCATTGTACAGTACCTCTGAAAAAACATAACTCCTTTTGTAAGTCTAAATAATGATGCTTATCTTTAGACAACCGGTAATGTAAAAGCATAATTGTGCCCTTTTCTGTCCAGTCCTGGCTTTTTTTAATAAATACAACAGCACATGTTGTAAGTGTTCTGTTTGTGTATTATATGTCTGTGTGAGAGTAAGGAAAAGAAAAGGGGATTTGGTACAAAGCAGAGTGGAGTGTATTTTATGTAACAGTGCGGAGTAGATCAGAGAGCAGAGCATGACCTATTTTTAGGGCTCCGTGGAGACAATGTTTCTGTTCCATGCACTGGAAACCATGACGCCTGCTCTTCAATACCACTTTGCAAACCTATGGTGCATCAGAAGGTTGAGCTGTAAAGGTCTGACAACTCACCTCTTGTAGATAGTCAGTAGCGCTGCTGGTAAATTGACTCGTGTGTACAGTCAACCTGCCCGCACATACCGGCTTTGTTTGGCATAGGTGATACTGTCCTACAAAGAAAAACAAGAAGTTGGTTGTTTCAGAAAATGACCAAGCTGTAGTTATTATGATGGGAGCAAAGAAGAAAATCAGGTGACATTATTATCAAGCGACAAAGTCCATTTTGGGAGAGGTCGGAGTGGATGGATGGGTCAACTAAACAGTGGACTCAATCAAAGTTTCCAGATGCCATCATAGACTTCAGGAGATTTGAGGGTGGGAAACTGCATCTTAAAATAGTTGAAAAACCAGTTAAACATAACAAAAAATGTACTTTTCTTGGCATGTTGGAGAATATATTAGGAGATTTGGTGTTTTTAACGTTCCTGTTACAGGCCTTAATTCAAATATGAGGTACAGTTTTATTTAAATGAGGCCTATTGACATTAACTTCCAAAAATACATGTAAGACCTTTGGCAATTAGTTGGAATGAAGTTGGTTAAAAAGGTTTAACCCACAATTAAGTGATAATGTATACCTTATGCTTTATACAGGGTCAAACCAGACCGGGTCAATTTTGACCCGCTTAGCAGGAAGACAGTAGGAGCGTTAAGTTATGGTCCAGTTTTAACATCTGTTGTAGAAAGAGTGCTAACTTTGTCTATCTATCTGGTTACTGCTGAAACAAGTGCATTAGAGAAAATCATTAGACTGGCATCTAAAATTACTGAAGGCTCCCTCCCATCTCTCTTTAATTTTTAACGTTCCACCAAAAGGCCCTGAACATTGTGAGAGATGAATTTCACCCAACAGCTCCTCTCTTTGAGGAAATGCCCTCTGGGAGGAGGTTCAGACAGCTCTGTTTTAAACCTGAGTGCTTTAAAAGAAGAACATTCCCTGAGGCTAATCGGCTCTTGAATGGTAAACCTTTGGCACTTTAAGGTACATTTTGTTTTTAGTTCATAGTTGTCTTTGTAATTATGTATCGTATTTTGTCGATTTCTAATGAGTCTGGGTTGTTCAGAATCACAAACCTTCCTCATTTTTTGGCTTTTACATTTATGATACTTTGTGTATTTTAAAATGGATGAACTAATAAAATAAAAAAATCCTCCAACTAAAAAGAATACGAACAGTTTCTATAAAACATGTTGATCCAACATCTGAGCCAGTTTTCTCTTAGATCATGTGACAGCCAGGCGTTTCCCACCGCTCCCTGAGGTCTTGCAATCAGTGGAGATCAACTGCAGCCAACTTGATCTTGTGAGTTTAGCATTGCTTTCATTTGCATGACATCAGATTAAGTCAGGATCACATTGGACAGAAATCTAATATAAATGTTTTTACAGTGATCGCTGGCCAAGGCAGCATTACCTTGTCAATTCTACTATGAACGTGAAGTTAGAAGAAAAAATGCAGCCACAGATGGCTGGAAGATATATTGACAATATGATCTGTCTGTTCTGCAGCTAAATTCACTTTTCTCATTTGTTAATGCTGGAGTTTGGTGCTATGCTAACGTTAGTCTCTGGAAATTAGGTACAGAGTATGAACAAAATACTTCATCTTCACTTCACCAAGATTATTATTAAGTTACTGTATGAAATCCAAAATGCACTGAACAGCTTTTCTTCTTTGAAGTTAACATTGTTAACATTTTTTGAAAAATCTAATCCAATTTTTTCACCTGCACGGTAACTATATTAATCCCAGTAACTTTAACACTTGAGGGGTCAGCGTGCTTGCTGTCTTAATAGGATTAATGGAAGGTTGATATCAGTGTGGTCTGACAGCTGACAGACGCTTCAGAGGAGGAGAAATGTGACACTTTCAAAGTTGTATTGTAGCTTAGCTGGATTGCTAATGTTAGCCACAGGTATGGTACACCTACATTCAGGAATCGCCTGATGCTGGTTTATTTCATAGTTGGAGGCTGTGTGAATCGTGTGGCTGAGGTCTCGACTGTTGGAGTACTGTGTGCAGTCACTGAGGCAACGCTAACGCTAGCTGTTGGATGGTCTATAAATCCTTCCAAACTGTATCCTACCTGCTTGTTAAACCAATATTATACTTTGTGTATAATTTGTTTGGACAAGAGGAATTTCGTAAGTGCTGATATTGAGTACAACAGCAGTGGGACTTTTAACTTCATGTTTCAATCCAATTTGCAGGTGTTCTAGTAACCATTAATTACATTAACTAGCTTACTAACTTAAACTTTAACAATCTTTGGACGGCAATGATGAATATGTTTCCATGAATGGTTGTCAGAAGTGGAAGAAGGGAAGGAGAGAAGCTTGGATACTTCAGTACAAACCTTCAGGTGTGCTCATATGACATTACCTGACCTAGACAAGTTGGAGAAGAGCAAAATGAAGCTAACACTGCAAGGCAAGCAACATGGGCTTTGAACTGACTTCAGACTTGAAGTCTCAAAAATATAATGATCGCCATTCAGTCTGTTAAGAAGACTGAGCTGAATACAGTCTTGGGGCAGTTTTATGGATCCGTCTGGACAACTAAAGGGGAAATCTACAGCATCAGTGGCTACCATGGGCTTCGGACTGGTTTAAATTGTTATATCAACAAGCCTCCGGTTAGCCGTTTTTGAAATTTAATGCAGGACCCAAAATTCATATCAACCAATAATATTTTCACAGGTGTTGTAAAATACATTATAAGGTCAGGAAAAGACAAAACAACACACCACCCCCTGATTTCACCTGAAGACTAGGACATCATAAAATATTCTGCAACACTAAGTCCAGACAATCATAAAGTTTTACTGAACAAGATCTGGTATGCTATTCAGTTGCACTTTCAGCATCTCAAAACTGAAAATTGTGGCTGACCAAATCACAGCCGTGCTGATATTCAGTACAACAGCCCTTCCTCTCATGTGATATTGCTTAAAAGTCTCATATTCTGTCTTTTTAAACATGTTAAATACAAAAGATGCAACATTTAAGTGTGGAGGATTTTAAGTTGTTTAAAGGTTGTTTAAAGTTTTAAAATGCTTTACAGCTTAATAACAAAAGTAAAGTAACAAATGATGTAACTCATTATTTTTTTGACAAGTAATGTAATTACTTTTACATTGAGTAAAATGTAATCAGTAATTAATTACAATTTTCAAGGTGTGGAGCTGGCTTCACCTCACACACGTCTACCCACTTAGAGAAATCTCCGATGTATCTTCCTAACCTCCAACCACACACACACAACCTCACTTCACCCTCCACCCTCAGTGGGATCATTAAGACTGTTAGATGAGTAAGTGGAGAGACCACGAGCAGAAAAGTTTATCTCTTCAGGCAGAGAGCTTCCTGGCACTTAGCCCAATCCTAACACCCCTTTCACCACTGACTGTGTGTGTGTGTGTGTGTGCGTGTGTGCGTGTGTGTGTGTGTGTGTGTGTGTGTGTGTGTGTGTGTGTGTGTGTGTGTGTGTGTGTGTGTGTGTGTGTGTGTGTGTGTCTTGCGCCTGTCTAACTGAGTGCTTGTGTTTTGGAAGATGACGATCATTGTGTTCCTCTTTCTTACATGTATGTCATCTTAAATGGTCAGTTCTCTTCTTTTAAAGAGCCAGCTGGTGATACTCTATTTTTTTTCTTATTGTTCACAAATCTCATGAATATACCAAACCAAAAACAGACTGATTCTACGAACCGGTACTGCCTGTGTAGCTGAAGCCTGATAGACCTCATTCATCTGCAGCATAGAGCTCCATTGTTGTCCAAAAAACTAATAAAAACACATCAATGAGCCATATGTTGCACTGAATGATGTGCTCCTTGCTAATGATGAACATGGGCACTTTATTTTGACTTCCCAAATAACATTGCTCTGCTGTAAATTCTCCCTGACATGTATTCACTTCTAGCTGAAGTCTTCAACAAATATATTTGACCGATGTTTCCTAAAAACTCTGGTGTCCAGCTGTTTCAGGGAATTACTTCGACTGTTTTTAAAGATACATCTTCAATAGCCTTAAGGCTGGCATTATTCTGTATTTTATTCTGAATAAGTATTTTTTGTCCTCATAAAAACCCTCAACAGTGAGATGTCTTCATGCTATTTAGGGTCAAGGAATGTGAGCGTGTGTCTTATTCATTCTTTCTATATATATTTTTGCCTCTCTTCTCTGTGACTCCATCTTTCTCTCTTCCTACCTCTCTCTTTTGCCACCTCTTTATCACTCTGCCTCTCTTTTTCTCCGTCTATTGTTACATAAAATGTATGTGAAGGCCTGGCTGTGTGGGCCGTAAAGTGGAGGAGTGCCTTACCATGTTCTGAACTTTCATTCACTAAGGAGTATCCAAGATCAGCAGCCTTGCAAACCTCCTCAGCCAGCTCAGTGTGTCAGAGTACAAGAGTATAAGAGTACAAGACTATTTATGAACCCACCTCCAACATCCCAGCATTCTCTGTTGCTTCAGTATCATGGTCCCTCCGGAACTATAACATGTATATTTTAAAACAATGGATGCACTGCGGTTTTGTCTTGACAGCTATGACAGCATCATTTAGTTTCTGCATTTCTCTCTGTTTGCTTTTGCCTGTTTTTTATTTATTTTTTTATCATAGATGTAACTCATGGTAATTATCCAGTCTATAAAATGTGTCCAGTCCATAGACTATATATAAAAGTTCCAGTCACCAGGGCAGGCCCAAATGAATGTCTTCAAATTTCAAGCCATATTTTTTTTGAGCTCAGATTAAAAGCCAAAAGTACTGGATTTATGAAGGTACAGAGAGAAGCAACAACAAGTATATTTTTTTATGGATTAATTGTTCCAGGAAATTATACATAATTGTCATGTCCACTGTACCAAAGTTGAGAGTTTGCAACCTTTTCTGAACAGCGGCATGTGCAGCTACAAGCAGCAATTATAGCACAAAACTTAATTATTAACATAACACATTATGTAATTTAACAGAAAAAAAAAATATGCTTGTCCTCAAAACAACACGTAAATGTTTTCTGATCTAACACCACTGTCAACAGGATGACATGGTTTGTCTGTGCCATCCGAAACTGTTACAAATCTTTGCTCTCTGATCTGACACCGGTATGTTTTGCAGGTTAGAAAAGATCATGATTTGCTAAAAAATTACTCTGTTAAAGTAGGGGTAACACTGTAAACATGGATAAAAGAAACCAACATAAACTGTAGGTAGGAAACAGTGAATGATCAGCGTAGGATTCACCCATATGGTTTACATTGGAGCCCAGAGTTGCTGCTTATGGTCGGCGCCATCTTTTCCTTTTGGAGCCAGGATCCTCCAATATGGAGTGCTGGATGTAACCTGGGTATTGGTCTAAAGCGAACAGGGAACACCAAGCAGTGCACACTTGGTCTAATGTTAGCTACTTAAGCTAAATTGTGCAGGCAACATAACACTTATGGAAATATTGAAACAATAGCTGTGAAGAGCAGCAGGTGAGTCAACTGTCAAACTCAACTTCTAATCAACACTCTGGACAGGCCCATCCATCCATCCCTGGTGAGGTGTTCAGGGCACGTCCCACCGGTAGATGACTCTGGGGAAGACCCATGACACGCTGGAGAGACTATGTCTCTCGGCTAGGCTGGGAACGCCTCGGGATCCTCCGGGAAGAGCTGGACGAAATGGCTGGGGAGAGGGAAGTCTGGGCTTCCCTGCTTAGGCTGCTGCCCCTGTGACTCAGGACAGGCATCAAAGCTATTACAAGTCTTCAAATCTTGTTAATGAAGCACTAATCTCCAAAATACACTACTTAACACCACACAACACTATCATACTACTTCCTCCTTTGCTTTGTAGCTTGAACATAAACATATGTCGTTTCAGGGCACTTGGTGAAAAGTGGAATCCAGTGACAGTGCCCCCTTACATTAGTGTTCTCCAGGGGACATGGACCCACTGACAATGTCCAGACTGTAATTTGTGAGTGAACCACAGTGAACAGCATGATGAGTAATCCCAATGATGTTGAACACTGTTGAACGTTGCAAAGAGACAGACTCAAATTGGTAACAGGGCATAACTAAAGCTCTGGGCTTTTTGAAGAGGGGGGTTGTTGTGTCCTGCATTAAGCAGAAGGGCTTTTTATTATTTATGAATGAAATTTTTGATTCCCAAAATAAAGCATATAGTGTATATTCTTTCTCCAAAGTTACTTCCATGTGTGTATGTGCATGTATTTATCTGCATGCTCAAAAAACAAAACAACAATAAAACAAACTGTTAGACATACACAGACATGAATAACTGATGGGTGAATGAGGGCACCAGGTTCTGGTTTTAATTTCCGTCTGTTGATCTTGGAGACGCTGGCCCGGGCTGGATGAAGACAAAGTGTCACCTCATAACGTGGATAAATGGGATTAGTATCAGCACTTAACAAATGAAGAACATCCTTTATACTAATCTTCTGGCTGTCAGACGTGAGCGAGCGAGGGGAGACTCCTGCTCCCTCGCTCCGGATCAGCTTACTACTAATGACACACCCACTCCAGCTTTCCATCCCACCGTAATGATTACAACAATACCAGTATGACTAGCCAGACATACATTAATACAGAGTGTGCACTTAATATTGCTGACCTATTATGGACCGATTTGTTATAACTTTGAATGGGAGAGCTTTAAGTGAGTTAGGTATACAGATACTTGGAAAGGAAGATTGACTCAAGCAGCAAACTACTTTAACTTTTACAAGAAAGTTATCAACATGTTATTTATGTGTGTCTTTAGGAATTCTTTTTTCACTTCCAGTAACTAATTATAAGCATTTTGCTGCAGAGGAAATCAATCATGGCATATTGTGAGTCATCACACAAATTCATGCAAAATCATTCACAGCAAAATGATGAAGTGGCAAGCATCTAACACTCCTCCTTTTGTCACTTTAGGCTAATATTGTTCTCCCTCTGTCCTCTCTCTCTCTCTCTCTCTCTCTCTCTCTCTCTCTCTCTCTCTCTCTCTCTCAGTTTGTCTTACGACCTTCAGTAACTTGCTTCCACTACCACACCAGTTTTCATGTGTGCAGTTGTTCTTTGTTTGCATTGTTACGGTTGGAGCATTCTTCTTCTTCCTCTCCACCACGCTAAATGTTTTCGTTCGCTTTCCATGACGCTGCCTCAGTCTGTCTCTTTGTTTTTTTGTCTCTCTATACTGAAGACAGACAGAAAGAAGCGGCTTTCCACACTAACTGATTCGATCTAGGGCTGCTTTTGTGTTGCAGATGGAGACAGAAGTATATAATGTAATATAAAGACTTACATTTTGGTGTTCTTCAAAGCAGATGATGTAGAATATAATAGTGATCACTCATGGGAGCCTGATTGTGTTTTGTCTAGCTCAACTGGGACGGTCACACACACACACACACTGGGTGACAACAACATGGATGTTTGTTTTCTCCAAACCACAAACACAATCTTTTTCAATCCAGACATACAGGACAATGACTGCAACCCATGACATGTGTCACAATGATGAAGCTGCTGAACAATGACAAAGAGAGGTGCCATTGACCATGCGTACCACTGTAATTGTTGAAATTGTAGGTGGTGCTTTGGGTGCACTGACAGTGTGTCTTGGCCTGTCTCTCATTAGGCCAGAATGAACAGGAAACACTTGATGCATGAGCGACACTGTGCCAGCAGATGTTCCAGCAGCTGTCTTCAAATGCTCTCCTGCTTACAGAGGGGAAACTGCATGTACTGTCTCCGCAGGACTGTTTGTTTCACGCACATGAGCTCAGTCAAGATTCAAAAATTATTCCATATTGTCTTTTTTTTTTTTTTTTTTTTTGCTCTCTCCAAATGGCTTAGTAGAGTACTTTCGAGGTCGAGAGGCTTTAAATGAATTTCGGACAAATTAAATTATATGAAATAAAATTGGGACCAGTAACTCAGAATGAAATAATCTTTTTACATACCATTTGTAATAAATTGAATGAATAGAGATATGTTGATCAATGGGTTTCACTGGTATGAAATAAACAATTGTATAACCAAACTAGGTGGGCTACAGTGGAGTAGGGATCTAAATCTTGGGTTGGGGGTTGTTTGGACAAAATAGTTTAAAGTCACACTGTAATGACATTAAATCCTACATAAATAAATGGCACTCAATGTTAGAGGTTGTAACCAGACCCCAAGTCTCCTGGAAAAGATGTTAAAGGGGAGCCCTGCCAATTTATAGAACAATAAACTGGCCTCATATCATGAACTAAGTGTTTACCTGTTACAATTTGGCGGGGGTGGATTCAGCGCTTTGCGTCCTGCTGCGTTGTCACCGAGCTCTGAATGTTTCTGCTGTTCTTTGCTGTTACAGGAACCCTTCCTTCCCGCTGGAAGTACACGTGACAGTTTTGTTACAAAACGCAACCTCTTTTGAGTCGACAGAGGGACATCAAGTACAGACTACAACTACCAAAATGGACATTTTATAATTCTTAATTATTTCATGCCCTTGAACTCGAGTTAATACTATGATAATTGACTACAGCAAAAAAAGTCAAAGTGGGTATCTTATGAATTGAAGCATTTCCATATTCCAGCTAAATATTCACAGTTTTCATGTTTATACGTGTTGCCGTAGCAGGTCAGAGTGGATTAAATCTGCAATCACAGCAGTGTATTTCTACAGGAGAACCGGGCAAGTTAGAGCCCAAGGGCCTAAAAGCAAAATGAATTTATGGCATGAAAATCTCCAGTTATATCCTCATGTCCTAACATCAACATCAAAGCTCATACTGCAGAGTCATGACAGAGGGGAAGATACAGACAGAACTAACGAACGAGCGACTGTAGCTCTCCTGCCTACGCCTCTGTCTGACAATTTAAGAGCAGATATAGCCTGCCTGTACCACCTGCGGTAGGGCCTCTGATACAATGGAGCTTAAAACAATGAATAAATCATCTCTGCTGCACTTAAAAGCACCCCTTTTGTCCTTCAAACCATTTACACACTTCTTGTTAGCGCTGTTTAATGTGAGAGAGCAGAGGGAAGAGAGAGAAGGGAAAAGCTAGTAAGGATTGTAGATCTTGAACTCTGTCTGTGAATGTCAGACAGAAGGATTCAGATATATATAAATAAACACATAACAGGAAAGAGCCTTTGTGTCCTTCAAAAGACAGGATGTGAGACAGTTAGAGGCAAGGAGACAGAGTCCACTTTTACCCCTTCATGCCCTTCGTAATAGTCCGTAATTGTTTTGCACGCTGAGCGCTGTCGTCCTGCGGGCTTCTCCAGGAATGAGATGGATTTTTATTTCCATTTTCAGTTCTATGTGGATGAATCCTGTCCTGCTCTGCTAATAGGCAGATCCGCCACACTTAAAGGACTGGCTTAATTACTGATTCTTGGCTGACCTTGCTGCCTGAACTTTGCTTTAGAGCATCAGTTGTGGCTCATCAATTTCTATGTTAATGAACACTAGAGGCGATGGGGAGGGACCAGAGGGGGGGTTCAGTTGTTTTCATACAAAGTTGATGTTCTAAGGAGGCGTTACTGTATGTGATTAAAACACTGTTATGTAACCTTGTGTTAAAAGAGAGAGAAATAAAAGACACAAGATGACAAATGTCCTCAGATGCTTGTTTCCAATAGAGGAAAATCAAACTCCAGCTTCAGAAGTTGCCAACTTTTAGCTGATAGAGACATAAATCTTAGGTTCAAATAACCCTTTACTGGTCCATTCTTAACTAATCCTAACTCTAACCTGTCATATTTTATTATTCTTCAGTCCACTCCATAATAGGTCATCCAAGCAAACTCTAATGTCGACTTTGTTGTATTTTACTTGGAAAAAATAATGCAAACATCATGTGAACTTTGTTCTCATGAGGCAGTTTTTATATCTTTTGGTTTCCTGTTTTCATATAAAAACATAGTTTCACATTAGGATGCACAGTGTTGAATTTACCCTCACTTTGATGAAACTATTTCCTTTATTTGATAACTTTTTAAAATCACGTTTGCATACCTAAGTTCTATTTCATGTGTATTTGTCTTTTATGGAAGGGAAGGCATGCTCTAAAAATGGACTAATATGTGTATATAAACATGTTTTTATTTTTATTTTATTTTTTTCACAAATCCCTCAACACATATGCACACATACGTCTTAGATGTGAGAATAGAGCATGTATACATATGAAGCTTTACACTGCTGCACCTGTGGGATTCTCACACCCCCTCCTCTTTCTCTCTCTATTCTCCCTCCCCCCTTTATCTTCATCTATCTCTTTCTACCTTTCCCTGTATTCCTTTGGATGGAAAACGCTGATCCTGCTCCAGTACTCTGATTAAAAGGAAAAGCCTCAAGTGGGAATCATGAGGAATGCTCCCGTGACAGCTCTGGATGCAGGCTCTTGATTGGCTGCTTGATGTATAATTCAGGTTAGACTGGAGACCTTAATGAGACTGGCTAATGATGTTGACAAGTGTCTCAGCATTGATGAAAAATAGCTACGCTTGCCCACTGACTCCAATTCATTTATAAAGACTACATGGTCATGGTCAACATGTTTAAAATTTGTTACCATGACCACAAACTGTCAAACTCCTGCTGTAACACGAAGAGGTCTGAACCTAGAAGATGAAATCAGATATTTTTTGCACGTTTATTTGCAGTTTAGCTCCTTGTTTATAATTTTAAACATCCAAATGCTGTTAGTCTAAATTTAAATCTAATCTTTGTGGTTTGCAAACAGTGTGCATGTGTTACTTTGTGTCATGAATGTAGTTTTTCATTAGACTTGCACCTACAGGTACAGTATGTGTGATTTGGCTACTGTACCACTACGCTCCTTCAAAGAGTCTCAGCTTTCCCACCACAGGCTCACAAATGCATTTTTATGACAGAGCTTTCAGAGTGCTACTCTCTGAGCTCATCCCTTCTCTCTCCTCCTCACTGTTTTAAAGATGTTCTGCCTTTCACTGTTTTTTTTGTACTTCTTGTGATCATTTCTGTGGGTTTGAGATGGTTTGTTGGTTAGCTGCAGAGGGAGGAAATCTAGTTCCCTGCTGAAATATTTAGCAGTGCTCAGCATGCGGAAAGAATCCAAGCTATGAATGTTACTTCAGCTTCTCAAAAACTCTCAGCACAAAGTAAAATAACAAGGCAGTGGCAAAAACCCAGACTAATACAATGATTATTCAAGTAAGTCCCTCTTAGTCCCTGAACAATCAGGGATTGAGAGGCTGACGTTAAAGAGGAAAAGTGCTATGAAATATCATTTTATGTCAAAGTATACTGGACTGCATTGCAGAAGGAAAGATTAATTTGCTTTTTTGGCATTGAACATTCAAAGATGTTACATTTAAATATCAAAAAATAGGCCATATCCCAAAGCGTTCTCATCGTAGTACCACAATAGCTGCTAAATGTTGAGTTTTAGACTGTCAACACCCAGCAGTAGGTGGTACATTCTTAAGAAAGCTAAATCTGCCACCCCTGTTCTTCTTCTGCATGACCTTATCCTTAACCTTCCCCCCTCTATCTTATGCATTTTAAAAATGAAACTTACATTGGATTTCTCTTTTTAATGCTTTGTTGCCCTACAATAGCGGACAGCTGTATTGGACAATCCAGCTCGAAGGTCATGGCTCTGTGATGTCAAAAGATGCCACTGTGATCAGGAAAGCGGTGCACCGGTTGCTGAAGGAGGTGAATCAGCCAAATCATTCAAATAATCAAGAACAAGATATTCCCACAAACATTACATTTCTGGTACTTGTGAGCATTTTTCAAAGCCACAGAGTTACATGTTGGCAGTATCAACTATTGAGAGAGCAAACCAGTCATCAAGGGGAGGTTTTGAACAGTGAATTAGCATTTTTGGAAAGTAAGCCTCTGAGACTGATGACAATAGACTCATTCTTATGTGCAGGTTTTATTTCAATTGTGCGCGCTGGCTGTCAGAGGTTTTGTGCTGGCACAGATGTGCATACCAGATGAGCAGGGGAAATGGCATTATCGCTACAATTACAGGAAGGTCACGACCTGCTGTCGCGGCACCCGCTTGGCATCCGTTTGGAAACTGCTTGGCACCCGCAACCTGCAGATTTCATAAACCTGCAATTAGGCAATGGGCATGTATCAGTCAGCACACTCTGTGAAACATCTGCTTGTCTGTGTGCTTGTGTGTGTGTGTGTGTGTGTGTGTGTGTGTGTGTGTGTGTGTGTGTGTGTGTGTGTGTGTGTGTGTGTGTGTGTGTGTGTGTGTGTGTGTGTGTCAGGAAAAGAGATTAAAAGGGAGACAGACAAATGATAAAGGAAACAGAATGATGAGCGGCAGAGATTACTTTTGTTAGGCTGACATATAAAATGATTAGCTGTGTTCTATTTGTCAAAAATTAAGAAACATTAAAGTGAAGAACTAGCGCACTTTAAAATATCATTATGGATGCAAAGTCATTAAACAACTGGTAGGAATCACTAAAGCATCCCTCACTGTCTTCCCATCTGAGAACATTTAAAGCTGTTCTAATCATTTTTTTTTAAAAAATATATTAACAATGGATGACATTTACTGTAATGTATGACAATCCCACAGAGATTTGTCACCGTAGTACGCAGTTCCCCTCAGGTAGAGAGAATTTTAGTGTCTTTCATTGTTTTGATTTTATGGCTAAAACTTTTCCTACATTTTTCTCAGGAGTTACTGAGGATCAAAACAGAGCAACAATAAGTGAATATTTCAGTTATATTCGTTGGGTGGTGGACACTTATCTAAAAATGTTGTGTTTATAGTTACCTGTGCTGAAGTCCAAATCTAAATGAACAGTTCTTCATAGATAAAGTGGATATTGCTTGTGCACCCTCATCATATGCATGAATCCACTTTTCATTACTATGCAATAGTGGATTTGAATAAACTGAGCTGTCGTATCAGTTGACCAAAAATAATTGCACCCTATATGGTGTGAAAATAAAGTCTTCATCAGCTTCAAAACTGTTCAAGAAGTGAGGAATAGATTCAAGACTTGCATGCAGTTTGTCTTTGTGTGGTCTAATATTGTGGCACCCGAATGTTTCACGCCTTGGCTACATCTGTTGTGTCCCAATGAGAATTCACATTAATTTCCTTAGTTTCAATTTGAACCAAGGAATTAATTGTTTCTTTATCTGATTGCATTCTAATGCAAAGTCTATTTCTGTCTGCGACGGGGAAAGTGGGACATGATGCTTATTCAAGATATTGCTTTTTAAAGAGAAGTTGGTCCCTTTTTTTCCTTTTTAAAAAAAAGAGTTTTTATATAGAGCTGTTACTGCACAAAGAAGCTGCAAACGAAGTAAAAGAAGCTGCTGTTCAGATCCATTTAGAAGAGCAGCAGCAGGGAAAAAAAGAAGTGTGGGAGTAAGATGTGATGGGGTCCTGTGATCTCTCAGCAGTTTCTATGGCATCACTCATGCACCATTTATCTACTGAATAATCAGCAGGCAGCAATATGTGAGTGAGTGAGCGAGCGAGTGAGTGAGTGAGTGAGTTTTTTAAAGAGAATGAAGAGGAGGATTTATGTCATATTGGTCAGGCTCTATGTTTTCTGCATGACATACAACTATCAGGTACCTACTCCTACTCGGAAAAGGAAAAACTGCGGAGGAAGATGCGTCTGTGACGAGTTTCCTGAGCCCTGGGCCAGTGTGGTTACACAAGACAGGCCTCTCTGTTCCCTCTCTGTTCCTTCTCCTTCATAGGCGCCACAGATCCTGATGGGATTTGATGAAAGTGAGGTGTATATCCTCATATTGACACACAAACACAGGTGCGTCTGCTTTGCTCTCACTCTGCCGTCAGACTCGTGGAGACATTCATTTATTTTGTGTTCCTTTCTGTTCCTTCTTTTTGTTGCTAAATTAGACACTGTGACTGTTGCCTGGAAGTAATTTACTTTTGCTGGATAATATATAAACACACTAACACTTCCTAATTGTGATGACCTTTAGTTAAAAAGGGTTGATATGATCTCAGGTGTTTAATTTTATGATTTAAAAAAATCACAGTTTACTTGTTTGACTTCTCCTTTTTTGGATTGCAGTATATAAAAAGATGAACATAGTCAACTCAACACCATATATATCAGGGCTTAACCAAAAAATGTATTTAAAAAATCCTCAAAAGTCAAAAAGTGTGGGTGGAATATCTGCTTTAGATGAATGAATTGTGAATTTTATCAGCTGTTACATTTCTGATCTTTCAGAAAAACTGTTTATTTGAACAAGTGAAGAGCAAACGAAAGGTGACGGCCTTGACATGATGGAGGATGACACTTGTTTTTTGTGGTTGTGGACAATAAAATCATATCTGCCCATAGCTGTGTGAGAACTGGCACAGGCGAATGGGCGCTCACAGCATTGTTAAATAATGAAATGTATTGTTCTGTTCGGATAGGTGATTCTGTTGTAGCCTATCGTATTAAGAAATGAGGTTAGAAGAGAGTTACTGATACCAATATTTGGGTCAAAAAGTAAAACAGCCGAATCATCATATTTAAGACGTACAGAAGCAAATTAATCACTTACAAGAGTGAGAGGAAACTGTATGCTCCGCAAAACTCTGTAAATACGGCTACATGCATTTCAGTCTTATTGTGTAACTGAGATTAATTACTGAGTGGCGAATTTCAAGCACTGACAAGAAATAGAGGTTTTGAAATCGACTTATTACTCTCCATGATAAAAACTGTTCCAATATACTCAGCTTAGTTTGTGTTTGGTTTGGTCTTTTCCCGATTTATGTTCAAATCCCCAAAATAATCCCTTACCTTGGTTCTGGGTTTTCTATTATTGAAGAGCAATTTTTATTCAAACACATTGTAATACTAAAAGCCTAAAGCAGAGGAAACACAGATGGACTACAGTGTTTTGGTTTTATTACACTGAATGATGGACTTTGGATGACGTGAGGCATCCAGGTTTGCTTGGTTTTATCGCACTTCTTTATTATAAAATGCCAAGTCATATTGGAGCTCTACAAAAAAATCCCAGTTTCCCAGTCGTTGTTATGACTCGGAGATTGGCATGTATACTATATACAAGTTGTGAACTCGTAACTCAAATAGGACATGAACGTGGCACTGTGGGTGTGTGGGTGCTTGTGAAATATTTTGCGCAAAGGTAGATGTTTGTAATATTTTGGAGTTTCTTCTCCACCATTCATAAAATAACATACCAATGTTGGAGGTAATTCTCCTGATAGATCAATGTGTAGATCTTAAATTCACCTCACATAAAAAAGGTAGTGGGACTGCCAGTGACCTAATAGAAAACACATCAGAAAAGAAGTACAAGTATCATACTTTAAGAGTTTTGAATACCTTCCAAATTGAACTGAATTAAAAGTGTGTTTTATTTCTGCATACATAAATAAGTATGAGAGTTCTTCCCAAACTAGCCTGAGCCTCTTCTTCTCTTTAAAGAAAGCAGCAGCAGGTAACCTACCAGGTTGATGGACTTCTAGCAGGATTATAAAACCGCCATAATGAAACGTTGACAGACAGCAAACATTTGTTGATCTCTAAATTTAATTTGAGTTTTTTTCTCAGCTCAGTTTCCCGAACTGTATTTGCTATTTTTAATGTCAGCAATAAAATCATTTTAAGCTCGATCTTAAAAAGCAACAAACAAAACATGTCTGGCATTGAATCATTTGTGTGAAGACTTTGAATCCAGACTTTATTCCAAGCTCTTCTCTCATGTAAGGCACAGACATAAGCAGTATGCTGGATTAGAGGCTAAGTGGTGGTTCGATTTAAAGACTAGTCCCCCTCTATTTTCTGTTACTCGCTCTCTCTCTTCTCATGTCTCACCCATACCCCTCTTCTCTCGCTTCTGACAAGTAAGGACCCCTTTTTGCACATCCCGTTCCGTTCAGAATTGAAGCGTTGAGTTGAGTTATACCTGTCTGCTGGAATTTCTTCCCCCCCTCGTCCATTTCACTGTTTAATCGATGAGAATGACAGAGTGCAGGTGCAGTCGCGGCGTGTGTTAGAGCCAGCAAGGGACGGTGTGTGGTGCACTAGGACCGGGGAGAGATACTTCTCGTCGTGTGCATTGCAACTACAGAGCGGAGCTGTGGAGGAAACCCCCCATCGGATCTGACCATTTTATCCATACATTTCTTTTCCCCATCTCCACCGCGGCGCGGCTGAGTGGGGATCGCACCAACCAGTGCGTCTGGGATGGTCAAGCACCCGGGAGAGGATTAGCAATTGAACACGATTTGCGTAAAAGTCAGCTGTCTGGTCTTTTTTGGGAGGGGGGGTGACCATTTGGCAGCTTCGCCCCCACTCGTTTTGCTATACATTTTTTATTGGTTGTAGTAGTATTTTTTTCTACCTATCATCCGTTTTATTTCAAGCGCGCAAAGTCACATCTGCGTAGGAGAGCGCTTGGCGCACTTCTTCCCCAAAGGACAGAGACAAGATCTCCATTATTCTGTTTGGATTTAAACCGGACGATTGGCTGAATGGGTGACCTCGCTGAAACACAGACTATCACTGGCTTCCACCCATTTTATGGAAACGTGTTCTCTTTATTGACCGGGAGTTGTGATGTCCAAAGCCTTCCCCACTGACTGACAAACGGCGTCGTACCATTTTGGAAGCGAATAGAAGGTAGGCCAGTTTTCCCCTTGGCTTGCCGACATAACACGTTTTTTTTTCTTCTCAGACCATTTGATAAAGTTCGCAGACCTCAATTTAACTGGTTCTTCGATTGGTGCGGCAATGAATTGATCGCCTGTGACTCTGGGTTTCTCTCGGACAGTTGCAGCAGTTATTCTAGAAAATTAAGGCGGTAGAGATGTAATATTAATCAGTTTAAAAAGGCTCTGAGCCAGTCAAAGGCTTCAAGGCGGAGAAGTTCAGCACCTGCCACTGTTGCAGCAAATAAATTCGGTAGAATATGGATTATGTAGGCTACAAACATCCAGGGAAGCAGTAGATAAATAATTTAAGTTAGTGTGTGTGTGTGTTGCAGTGTGAGAGCAAATCTCAATGTCTGTGATTTTTGGACTGAGTGAGCCTATTTTGTAGATTTGGCTCACGAAATGTTTGCTCATGAGCTTAATGATGGAGATGCCGGAGAAGCCCTCTGCAGTGCAGTCTCTCACACCGGCCCGCCGGGCTCACTGGAGCTCACTAAGGAGAGGATTTAGATAAAGGTGTAAACGAAGAGGCAGCTTTCCCTCAAGGCAGTCTACCAGTAAGCCTTATTATATTCGCAATCCTGTCTTTATACGGAGGATATAGGCGGCTGGATGTATTGAGGCTACGATTTAACAATGAAATAAACTCAAGTTTTTTAATGGTTGCGCCACAAAAACAACTTATCACGCTTGCTCTCTATCTCTCTCTCTCTCTCTCTCTCTCTCTCTCTCTCTCTCTCTCTCTCTCTCTCTCTCTCTTTCTCTCTTTCTCTCTCTGTGCGTGTGTGTGTGTGTGTGTGTGTGTGCGTGTGTGTGTGTGTGTGTGTGTGTGTGTGTGTCTCACGTGCACGCACACACTCACATTGATTGGGTTTCATATGATTGTGTGCGTCATTGTAGGTACAAGGTCTATATTCGAGACACATGAAGATGCCAAAACTCGCGTACACGCTGTCGTTTTTGTTTATTTTCTTGTTGCCCCGACTAAGCTTATCTCTGCTTGACAACCATTCAACTGTGCTTCATCAGTGTTTCATCAGTGTGCATTCTAACAGGCTCGGCTTTCTTACCATGTCGGCCTACTGTACAGGTTTCCCATGGGGACAAACTGCGCGGTCCCTTGGGTGGAACTGCGCGAATACCGACGCATGACGCAGGAATCCGAGTGATGATTGATGATGATCCTGTTTCTCAAAGTGAGCTTGGGTCAGAAAAACTAAACCACTTTGAACCTCATAGGCAACCCTCAGGAATTTTATCAGCCGTATCTCTTGTTTTTTTAAATTTATTTATTTTTTATGTTGTTTGTTTGCAAGTCGTTTTGAAGCGAGATAGTTGGCTCTATGGCTCATCTTGAACATGTGCAGTAAGTGAGCGCAGGGTTGTGTGAAGGTAGGCACTCTTTTTTCTTCCTCTGACACCCGCTCGCGTACACACACACACACACACACACACACACACACACACACACACACACACACACACACACACACACACACACACACACACACACACACGAGAGGGGATATTTTGGTTGCATTAAACATAAAAAACATACTCAGCCTTTCTAACTGGTTGCCCACTGTACACCGTTAATAAGAGCAGACGTTTTTTAGTTTTTTTTGGTTGGTCAGGTGACCTATATCTATCTGGCAGTGACGACATGCAGGTAGCCAGTTTGAGGTGATCCACATCTCCAGTTCACGTTGTTAACTCAGAGAGAGTTATGAAAGCACATGTCTGTGTGTCACTCTGGATTTTCGGTGTAACTTTTATGAGGGCCCTGCGTTAATGAATTGGTAAAGTCACTGTGTGATCCACAGCGCAGCGGATAAAACTGGCAGGCCGTCGCTGCCTACCGGGAAGATGACAGGAACTGTCCGTGGTACTGAAACAGACAGCTCCTTTGTTCCACTCTGGGCTGATTTTCTAAGTTTGAAATGTTGCGTGACTTCGGTTTCCCATCATATCCCGTCACATCTGACTCCAGTTATATCTTATGTTGGAATATTTGAGAAGCTATGCATGCATGTCAGCCTGAACATATCACATGTAAACACATGGGATTAGTTTTATTCATAAAAAACACAACAGTCGTAGATTATTTGTAATGTAATAATCATTTAGAGAATACGGATCATCTCTTTATGTAGGCCGATAATGACATTCATTCTACCACCATGTACATTATGCTAATATGCTTCATACATATTTCATGTTACCATCTTAATTGCCACATCAAATCCCACAGTTGCATTGCTCATGGTCTAATGACACATTGTGTCACATATCCTGTGTCCTGTCTTTTTGTCTTCTGTGGCCCTGAGTTACAGTGTTTGTATTACAGTAAATGGCATCATCATGTGTACTACAGAGGTGTTAAAATCCATTAGCTGATCATTACGAAGTGGAGCCTGGCTTGGTCATGTGAGTTTTGTGAAAATGAAACGGGCTCAGTTCTGTACTAACTTCAGGACCTGTTATGTCTGACCATTCTGCTTCATAATATAATATTTATGTGAAAAATATCTCGTCATTTAATTTCTTGCTCTTTCATGCCACTAATTAATGCAAATGTAGTCACAGGACACACTATCTTTTCTTTTCGTCTACTGTGTGTCGGAAAACATGCTAAAATATACAAACGTAGGAGACAGAAAACCTTTTAAGGCGATGTTGGAGTTGTGTAAGTATTGCCGTCAGGTATTTGCTGTTTCTCAGCCTTTGTATTCCTGGTACATTAAAATTATTTTTGCTGTTGCATTTTATAACTATGCCACAGAGACTTCAGATCTTTACTGATGATTGGGCACATTTCCTTCTTCTTCAGTTTTTTTTGGACTCCATGGTGTTAAACAGACAATTGGACCTGTTATAATGCACAGAGCACACACCATGCCTGCTATAAACCCAGTTAGGGAACCAATATATTGCCCATGTTAAAATCAAATTAACCCTTGGGGAGCCATGGCATCCACTGTGCCCCTGATAATTGACTGCATTACTTTTCTGTGGTTACTGTTACCCAGTATCTATGTATGTGCATGTTCAGTGTGTATAAAAATATCTTTAAATGATAACACTGCACACGTAACCCCTACCAGGTTAACTAAGTGCTGAGTGGGACCACAGCAAGCTATTTGTCTGTGTGTTAATGGTATTCTATGAAGAAGGAAGAGCTGGTAGAGAGTCCTCCTGGACTGGTCTTATGGTGGTGATGAATGATGTGTGTGTTTTCCCCTCACAGTGATTGAATTAGGCAACCCCACAGACCCATTGCTTTCCCGAGCACTCGAAGGCGATCCTGTGGTGAAGTGTATCAATAAGCGGGTGGATGGAGTGTAAGTGGTTGTGTTGCCGCGGGCAGACAGCCGGTGATGAGGAGGGGGAACGCGCTTAGGGAGAGTCCCGCTGATCACACAGCAGATTGGGAGCCCTCAGTGCTAGCGTCTGTCGGTCCCTGCCGCAGGGGGAGAGTGGGGTGGACCGACACAAGGCTGACCCAAAACCACACACTGGGCAAACTTCAGTTCAGCTTTCCAACTGAATCCAGCTCACATAAGCTGTTATTTTATTTGTATAATCAGGAGCCTTTCACTTCAAAGTGGGCCTCACATGCCCACACCGTGAAAACATTTGTCCGCTTTGGTAGAATTATGATCAGATGACTGATGTGATTGTTTCAGAGCAAAGTGTCTAGTGAGCCTGATGTTTTGATGGCTTTGTTTTGAAGGCTGGGTGCTTTGACGTGGACCCCCATGAGGCCACTGGCAGCTGAGCTCCCACTGTGGCAGATTGATATTTGTAATTTAAGGGAAGCTGTCACACAGCATCCTCCAGATGGAGAGTGCCGCGGAGGCATGCAGCCGATTAAACACGGTTTGTTTAGAAATAATCATTTTGATGCGGAAGCTGAGGATTCATTTGAGGCATATTGGCTCAAGGGTTCAAAATGTTCAATTATGCACAGACGCATCCAATCACATAATAATAACAACATATAAATCCAAAATACAGAGCAGTGTTGGGGAGTAGAAGCTTTTCGTCTGTCTGTCATCTGATGAAGCCCCCCAGATCACAGCAGAAAGGACAGGTCAGTGATTTGTGTCCCTGTTGCAGAAAAGGTTGAGGTTAGGTTGCGGTTGAGAGCTAATTCATTAATTCACCCTCTGGCGTGCACACACACACACACACTCACATAACATTGTTTTCATCATTGAACTATTGGAATTGATATTTACAGGAGTGTCATGTTTTAAAATGCCATCTCCTCCTTGTCACATTGATTGACAATAAAGGAACAATAAACAGCACAGAGAGAATAGTATGTGATTAACTGCCCTTCACAAGAACCAAACACATGCAATAAATCAGGCTCCATCTCACAAATTAAGACAATGGCATTTAAATGCTGGTTTGAAGACCTTTAAGCTTAAACTTAAAGCTTTTGAGCCTATAGGTCTAAATGATAGTCGATCCCTGTGAGGACACAGAGGTTAGAAGCACTTACGTTGTTAAACTTTTACAGTAATTTTAACATGTAGTGTTTGAAATGGGCAGGAGAAAATGGGTGGTGGAGTTTGAGAGGGTGAGGAAAACAAAATATGTGATAACATCGCAATATGAGTACATGGAAATGTCAGGTGCAAACTGTCTGAAATCGGTTTCCAGGATGTTTTGTTTTTCAAAATGATCTCTCTGTCCCTGTCGATCAGGAGCTGTCAGTTTAATGCAGAGTAGGACAAAAGCAGATTTTGCACTGCGGACTGCTGTTATCTTGACCTGTTGGCTGAGAGTTGGGGGGATATTAGTAAAATACAACATGTTTGGCATTTAATTTTCCTCCCTTTGTTTGCAAAAACTCTCAAGTGATGCTTGTTTGTTTACTTGTGTTAGCTTGCTAGTAACAGCAATAATGGCTCCACAGCAAATGCAGATTCAGTAGCCAGGTGGGTGATGGTGGAATAATGGGTTCATGTACTGAGAACCTACTCCAGTTACAAATGTGTATCCTGTTATTGTGGACATAACAGGAAGGAATAGACCTGTGAAGTGGGAGGGGCTGTTGGATCCAGATATGTTTTTCTCCCACATAATGTATCTATCCTAGAGGTTTTATATTATGATCATCAGTTTCAATTAAATCAACTTTGTTTTTGGCATGGCGGACGACTAACCACACTACCTATGAGCCTTGGCTGCCATTGCTATAGAGAAAAGGTGCAAATCAGAGTGGTAATTAATTCATAACGCTTAGTTGTTCAGGTTGTAAACAAAACATGGAACCATAGTTGCTGAATTGACTCATGAATGACCTAGAAACTAAAACTGAACATATTCATTGTGCAGACAGTGAAATCAGTTCCTTCAACACCTAAATCTTTAGCTTCTGCTCGCAGTTTGCGGGTCTCATGACCAAATGTTAAGCGATTGGTGATTGGTTGTTGTCAAAATGCACCTTGGGAGTTGTAAGTTAAGTTATACCCCAAAATGTTTATAGTCAGGTTGGATCAGCAAGAGGGATGAACTCTTGTGAGTTTAGGGTTAGGTTAAGGTTAAAATCTTGTAAGTTTTGCAAATCTTCCCTCCGGCTGCTCCAATCAATGTTTATGTACACATTCTTGTACAACTTTTTATTAAACAACCAGATATAGTGACTTTAATGCTGATCCAAAATACGGGAGCACCGACACTTTCAGTCATAAAACTTTGTCTGGGGAAAAATTCATGGGATTTTTACTTTCAGACCCAGGAGTGCCTGAAATAACTCTTCCTACTTTACAACTCTATGAGAAAAGATGCAGCCCCGATGTGAAGTCCAACAGCCCAAATAGCCAACACATTTTTCATTCAAATATTTTTGCTTAATCATGCGGTTGCGGTTCAGTTCATGATTGAACTGAACACACTGAAAACGAGTGACACTTAAACATGCAGTATTTTAGATTCAAGTTTCTCCCCACTCATAATGTAGACAAATTATTAATTGGAATAATTTCCATCAGAAAGAGGCCATTTGATTTAAGCATCAGAGTATCAGCTAACAGCTAACAATAATAGCTGCTTTATACTTGTCTGATTCTGTTTGTTTAAGACTAAGACAAAGTGATACATTTCTTCTTTTTTATTACTTCTTCATTTTCATTTCATTTGACCGACAAAGGATTAAAAAAACATCACATATGGTTAATATGTGATTTTTTAAAATCCCTTTGTCAGTTTTTTGCTGCGTCGGCACTATGGGTACAAATAGCTTTCTACTTAAATCAGAGGACAAAATGAGGAACAGGTCAAAACATTAATGCAGCGAGAATACAGGATATTTGCCGCTGTCTGCTTGAACTCACTTCCACTGAAATCTCCTCTCTGATAACCTCTCTGACACTCTCACACACAGCAGACAACCACTCCACTGATACTCTTATTCTTTCTTTTACACTCTTAACTCTTAACTGACTCTGCGTCCAAAGTTCCTATCCTACATTACAGCTGTGTGTGGTAAGGGCAGGACTGTGAAACTCACTGTCAAGACCTTGGCCTTTTAATTTAGTCACCTGAGAGACTGTGAGCTTTCAGCAGTCACGGTATTCACACTAAAGTGTTGATTTGTAGCCTGGAGTCACTTTACTCACCAGTTTGTGTAGACATCTATACACAGCTGTATTGCAAAATGCGAGTGTGTTAATGGATGAGGGTAAAAGGAATTTAAAAATAGAGGAAAGTGGATAGTGGGTACAGAAATATGAACAAGTATTACAATAAAGGGGGCTGGATGGGCAGAGTGCAGTTTGTGAGAGAAATGAAGGAATTAGGAAATGTAATAAATAGAAAGACAACACATCCTGAGCTCCTCCTCGCTCCACTGGCTTTGGATAACGCTTTCCGTAAAAAAACACAAAGAGAGCGAGAGACAGTAAAGAGAAAGTAAGAGAGGGAGAGAGAGAGAGAGATGTGGATGACAGAAAAAGAGAAAGGATAACAAAGAAATATTTAATTTCCATAACGCTGGAAGCTGCATTTTATTAATGCTATTTTTAAATACAAATCTTTATTACAAACAAAACCAACATTAAAGTTCCTCCACTCTAAAATATTATTACTTCACTTGGATGTTTGACTTTCACTGTGGAGAGTGATATACATATGTTTTTACATGTATCTGCTAAAGGAGGATGGTAAATGGATTGCATTTATTTAGTGCCCGTCTAGTCTTCCAACCATTTGAAGAGCTTTACAATACATGTCAACACTCACCCATTCACACACAATGATATGCTGATGGCAGAGGCTGCCATGCAAGGTGCCAACCTGTTCATCAGGATCTAATTCAATGCTCATTCAGGCACACACTCATACACACACCACTGGCACAGCTATTGGGAGCAACTTGGGGTTCAGTATATTGCCCAAGGACACTTCAAATAAACTTTTTTCTTTGTGCTTTGTGTACCTTAAATCTCACGTGCATATGCAAGCATGATCTCTGACATCACAGCTTGTTTGGTGGCCCATCATGGTCTTTTCAGTGCATGTACACAGAGAGTAGGAGGCATCTTTTACCAAGCAGTTACATTTTTCAGATGATTAATATTTGCATATTAATAGATTTCCAGTGAGAGAGAAGGGGTACATGTTTTTTTTAATCATTTAAAAGTCACTGAACTTGTCAGACACAAGTTGTTGTTAAAAGCAGATCATTTTTATAAGTCTTAAAACATGTCTGGGGGGAATCTTCAAGATTTGAAACCAAGATTTAATATATATTATTATATTATATATTATATAGGAAGACAGGAAACAAAGGGGGAGAAAGATAGTACGACATGCACTAAAAGTCCTTGGCTGCGAACAAACCAGGGACATTGTGGTTTGGTGCCATGCGCAGTAACCATTCAGCTAGCGGGGTGCTCCTGATGGGGATTTCCTGGATAAAAGATGCCTGGCTGCTGTCCGTCAAGATCAAAGGTGGAATTAGCAGGACTGTTATAGTGCCGCAAAACCTCTAAAGGAGGATGTCGGGTGCATGGACGGGTCAGCAAAGCATGTGACTGCGACATGAGAAACAACTGTTTGCATCTGCTATCAACATTATTCTCCACTAATTCTTTGAATGGTAAACGGCTGAATATATGTAGTACTTATATCCATAGTGCTTTACAATGTTTCAGCTGTTCACTCACCGATGGCTTCTGTCTGCACTTCGACATGCAGACAGGAGGAGTTGGTGATCAAACCACTGACCTTCTGATTAGTAGACTAGCAGCTGTCCCTCCTGAGCCACAGCCGCCTAAACAAGAACATATTTTAACCATGCCTAATCTAAACCATTATAGCTTAGTTGCCTTAAACCCAGAACTGTAACCTTCTTCACAGCATCCAATCACTCACGTTAATGATTTTTCTAATGATCAGTTTGTAAAGGTGATGGCCTCTGACCCGTGATGTCGTCCTGCTAATCAGACGATGTTCACTCAGGTGTTTTTGAAAGGAAATGCCAAAAAAAATAACATATTTTGTCATTACATTTGGAGAACGTGTTGCCGGTGTAAGTAAACAACACCAGGCCCAACTATCAGGAGAACAAAACTGTCTGGACATTGTCGATTAGTTCTCACATCAAGCTAGGATGGATCATATCTGACCTCAGTCTTACTGGGTTACTCTCTGTATGTTGTTATGTCATAAAACATGCAGAGTAGGCCTCACCAGCCGTAATGGAATCAGTCTCTCAGCTGTCACTTTGCATCGGTCCTGGGACAATCTTGACTACGTCCCATGGGCGAGCATGTAAAAGATGAGATATGAACACATGTACACATACAGCTGCAGCTCTGCTCTCTCTCTCCTTTGTCTTTCTCTGTGACACACACACACACACACGCACACACTTACACACACTAGATTAGTCACAGCGAAATGCCTTGTCTTACAGGATGAAATTGCATTTAAAGGTATAATTTAATCGTTCCCTTTTCTTTCTTTCTTTTTTTTGTTTTTGTAGAATTAGTGAGAGAAGTGAGTCATCATTTCAGCGTTCCTTGGAGACGTAGATGTTGTAATCTGACCACTGGCAGTTACTCGTAAGAAAGCTGTCAGTATTTTCAAGATCAGATTTGCTCACAACAGTGACATTTTAAGCTGTGATCTCTCGGTGGACTGGACCACAAAAGAGAGAGAGAGGGAGAGAGAGAGAAAGAGAAAGGACTTAATCTCAATTTTCTGTTGCTTGGCTTGTCAACTTGTCTCGGAAATCCACTCAGATGGACCCAGCTCTGAGCTACAAAGACAGAAAGACAAAAACAGACAAGGTCATGTGAGAATTGGCAAGTGAGAGAGGGAGATATATACAGAGAAACAACGGGAGAAGAGGAGAGAAAGAGAGGTGTTTCTACAGTTTATTAAAGCTAAAACACTTTATTTTGTCAGCTGCAGCAGTCTGTGTTATGGTGCTACGAGTCCCCAGGCAGTAGGGACTGCCATAAATATAGTACTGCCAGCTTTGATGTAGGCTCACATTGTTTGCAGGATACTAGCTATTAATGCCATTGGTCAATTATGAGTGGGTACCGACTCCAAGCCAACAGTTTAAAGTCTTTAAACACTCGCCCAAGTGAGTTCAGACAAAAGCGCAGACATGGCAAGAATTTATGAACACCAGACGGCCTTCTCGGATGGATGGACTCAAATCTGAAATTCTTGAATATCGAGAGCTCCTAATATACAGGCACAAACACGATCAGCTGCTTTTAAAGTACGTATAAAGGTGAATCTTTACAAGATGACCACAAAGCATTGGTGTCTTTTGGAGCTGTGACATTGCAATGTTGTTGTAGAAGGTCAGTGACATCTATGTGTCTGTTCATCCTGCATATGCTAGTGTGTGTGTGTGTGTGTGTGTGTGTGTGTGTGTGTGTGTGTGTGTGTGTGTGTGTGTGTGTATGTATGTATGTATGTATGTATGTATGTATGTATGTATGTGTGTGTGTGTGTGTGTGTGTGTGTGTGTGTGTGTGTGTGTGTGTGTGTGTTTGTGTGTGTGTGTGTGCGTGTGCGTGCGTGTGCGCCTGTGTGACTCTATGCCTGTGCACACTGATCTGACACACAGGCCCAGTCAGTCATGTTCTTGGCTCCAGCAGTGATCTGGCACCTCTCCTAGTCCTGCAGCCCCTGCCATGCTTCCCCCTTCTCCCTCCCTCTCTCTCTCTCTCGCGCTCTCTCTCTTTCTCTCATGCTGCCTCTCCCTCCCTCCTATCCTCATTTTCTCCCTCCGTCCACACACCAGTGCAGATCAGCCTGCCCAGGCCTTTGCAGGGTGTCAGAAAAAAAAGAAAAGAAAAGAGAGATCTGACTGGACTCGCACCCAGGCTCTCCAGCCCCGGTATGCCTCCTCATTTCTGGCTTCTCTGCAATGCTTTGCCAACATATGACAGTAATATGGCGGTATTATGTCTCCAATTATAATTTGCCGCACACAAGATTCTGAACACATGGCCTGTGAAGAGCTGTGGCTATTCACGGGCCAGGATAGCACCCAGCAAAGCCTTTTTTCATATTCCTCAGACAAAACCTTGGATAACCTCGCAGCAGGGACACACACACACACACACACACACACACACACACACACACACACACACACACACACACACACACACACACACACACACACACACACACACACACACACACACACACAAGACTCACTGAGTTACAGATCTGTTTCTGTTCACATAAATTCTGTAATGCGATTCCATCTGAGATAACTGTACAGCTCCCTGCAGGGCCTCTTCCCCTCTCTGAGACCCACAGCAGCTGCACTCTAGTATAGATACAGCGGTGGTTGGAGAACAATCAATGATACTGAGTGTGAGTGTGGCCATGTACCGATTTGTGTGTAACTGGGGTTTGAAAAAAGAAAAAAGAAAACAAGTCTGAATCAGTTGCCAAAGTGCATACTACATGTTAAAGTTAATTTCCAACAGCCAATTTTTTTTTTTTTTTTTTTTTTGGAATAAGCCAGCTTGTTTTTATGGCATCTTTTTTCGCCATATTAAGTTGTTAAAATAAAGAAACATATACGCAATCTGAAAAATTTAAAATTGTACTGGTGTCAATAATTATACATACTATAAACTCAAGAGAGACAGACGCACCATAGAAGAAATTCAATTATCTATCATGCAGTATATGTTTTACACTATTATAATAGCAGCATTGCTGTTGCATAATTAAAACCTTATTGATGTTTAAGTAAAAAAAAAAGAAGGCAACCTGAGTAATAATGTAATAGTTTTTTACTCGAATGGACAAATATCCCTAGAATGCAGAATGGATTATACGGATCACTATACTTGAAAATAACTCTCTGCATCATTACACATGAAAGACGTGGTCATTTTACTTTCACTGTCCCCAAAAAATAACAAACATTGAACATACAAAGGCACATCACCTTCCCTTTGGCTACATGTTTGTTCCTGGATCTCTCCACTGCAAAGCAAAAAAGAAGAAATCTATAGCTGTGCATTGTCTATTGTACAGTAGTTGAGCTGGATATTGTACTGTGTCCTCTGTGGCATCTCATTCAGAGATATTGGTTTTGGAGTCCCATTGTGTCACACGGTGGAGTGCGCATGATGGGCGGGTTGAGACGAACAGGTGAGCGTGTTGGGTTGAGACACGAGAGGCAGTTGAAGGTCATGTCGAGTGGTGCTTATGGACTGTAATTCGCACACAGGGGAGCGGGGGCGAGGTGGGGTGGAGGGGGGAGGAGGTGTAAATGAGAACAATAGATAACAAGGTGAGCACATATACATTCTCTGATTTTCCATCTTCCCTCCATCCATCCACCCCTTCCTCCCCAGTGAGTGGGGTATACTGTCTGCTCGGAAAGTCATTATCTGTTTAATAAGGCTTTCACACACCTTCCCTTTCTCGCTTTGTGTGTTTGGTAATTTCGGTTGGCTGCAGCTATTGTTCTGAAACACCCACAAGTTGCTCTCATTGGTCCAGTGGCTGATGAAGCTCTTATATATCAGCTAAATCCTGACAGCATCTTGGGCTCTTTGTAAGCAGTGAAGTAGGAGAGAAGACTTTTCCACCTCAGTGCAAGTCTGTGATTGACTGTCAGGTTTAACTCCAGACTGGTAAGTTACAATGGTTTGAGTTTGCAGTGTTTGTGCTTTGGGGTTTTTTTTTTTTTTTTTGGCATTAACAAACTGAGTTGTTGTTATTTTTTTGGTGCAACAGAAGTTGTTGTGGATGTGATATCTTAATAGATCATTCCAATATGATTTTGTGCAAACCTTTTATATTTTAGGTCCTTACATTGTTCAGTGCACAAATGAAGAACTTTTTGAGATTACTTTTATGAAACCTCATGGGTTCATATCTTTCGAATCACTAAAAGACATGTTTTAAAGTTCTATTTAGAAAATAATCCATTACTGTGGCTGAGCAGTCAATTGATCATAAAGTTGTGATACACAAAGTTACAGTCACTGCTTTATATTAATGTGCATGTGACCATTGAGAGAACTGAGATGAGACATGAGGTCCAACTTCTGCCTCCTGCTTATTTCAGTGTCCTTTAAACCCTGAATAAATAGCTACATTCTCTGCCAATGAGCCCTCCAAATTAAAAGACAAAACACTGTTTGTTACTGCCATTTAGAACAACACATGGAAGCGTTTTCTGATCTAATGCTCTGTCAGCAGGATCTTGTAAAACTGCAAAAAAAAAAACAACAACATTGTTGCAAAACTAATATGTTTTGTGACAGTGCTTATCAGGTTAGGTTTAGGCACTTAGACACTAGTTAGGTTTATACAAGATCATGGTTTAGGCTAAAATAATCCCTCAGTCACTGGATTAAGATTGCTTTTAGGTTAAGGGGGTTTTTGTTGCCATGGTTACAATTACAACCATGTGGTTAAGGTTAGGGGACGATTGTAAACCTTCATTGAAAACAGGATGGATGGATGGGACAACTGACTCTGTAGTTTCTTGATTTTCAAAGGTATGATTTAAAACCAGAAGCAGCCTATTTAGTCAGATTTTAATACAAGATACGAGGTATTTGACTCCAGTCACAGACTCTATACTTACATGCAGTGTCATAAAACAACAAAGATAACCAAACATAATCCTACAGCTTTTGTAAAGTCAAGTAGGTATGAAAATAGAGATAAAAATCAGTTTGACAGAAAGCTATGCAGTGTTTATATTACTGTTGGTTTGATTGTTCACTGTACTATACAAGCAAGAGTCTCTGTGAATACAGAGGATGCTGGTAAATCATGTAGATTGTACATTAACTTACTGTACAGTACATACAGATGTTCATGCACATCTCATAGCCGATACGCATCCTGCATTAATTTTACATTTATGCAGTACAAGGAATTATTTTCATGAAAATTTTCATAGTCAAGAGTGTTGGTGTATCGACATTTCAAAAAAAGACAAGCATATTGGCCAGTTACATGAATCAAGGCATGCAGGAAATGAGAAAACCCAGCTTGATTTGTTTATCACATAGATGTGTTTGTCATGGCTTACGATGGACTGACATGATAATGAATCGATATTTAAACAAGTGGCTTAATCTTTCACTTGTGGTATCTTTTTTCTATTTTGTAACCTTCCTTAACCCCCTCCCTCTTTCTTTCCGCCACTTTCCTCTCCACGTCTTCCAGTTCTCTCTATTCCCAGCCTGTCCCTAGTCAAGCAGAGAATCGATTTTTAAACAGGCAAGACTCTAGGGACCGACCAGAGAACCACTATTGGCCTCATTTAGGCTCCATTGCCACAACGATGGCTCTTCTAGACAATAGGATAGACTCTGTCATGGATAGAAAGGCGTAAACGCGCATCCCAGCTGAAAACCGCTCAAGCCAGCATTTCCTGTCTTCAGGGAGCTTTGTTTTTTTTTTTTTAAAACCCTGTCGCTGTGAGGGGATGGGCCGCAGTGCTTCTCCACACACCAGTAATATAAGCACATCCAGCACATTTCACAGCCGCAGGCTAGATAGGACAGGAATATGGTAAATGTATGGGCTTCTTCTTCATGCTATTTATTGCATGCCACCTTTCACTTTTTCATCACAGCCATAGCTTTTTTAAGCAGACTGCATCATATTTTAATGTCGTTCCACCATAAACAGTGACTGCGGATAGTGCTCCAGTCTATGGCAGCTGTATGGCTGTCAGGCAGGCATCTTTCTTGATTGAAAGGTTTCAGGAACGCTCCTGCCTCTATACAGTAGTTTATCTTTGGCAAATGTGCATTGTGTTGTGTTCAGGCTGAGGTGATGAAGGTGAAAGATGCATTCCTAGATTGTCCTGTAGGACACTACTACTTTGGAAACACATATGAATTAAGAAACAATTCGAAATAACTCCAATTTGGTCATTTCTGTGACTCTAATGTTCTAGTGGCTGGTAAGAAGCAAATTTGTGGTTGAATGAGAGAAAAAGCAATATGATTCACCGGGCTGTCAGCAGATAGGAGCACAGAGGTGAAGGAGGGATGCATGCACCCATAGTTGAACAACACTGCAACATTGGACACAAATTGAGAAGTTTCCATTTAGAGTCGGCTTGAGCTGGATGTATGTGATCTCAAAACAAAATAACTGGTAGTTGAATCAGGAATGACTTTGTTTGAATGAGCAGTTACACGTTCAGAAAACTGTGTTGGCACTGCACTGAAGACTTGGATGCCCTCTAACAGCAGCTGTCAATATCAGACTGCAATTTGGCAAATGAAGGGCATTATGTTCTACGCCTGATAAAATAAGAATCTGTTTAAACTAATCAATAACCATTTGGTGTTTTTTTTATTTACTAAAGTTGATGCGAGGATGCATTTTAGCAAATCTACAATAATACCCAGCTCCACTGCTTGGCTACAAAATTTGCCACAAACCAGCAGATGAGATGAGAATACATTACACTGTATGTATGATTGCATGTGGTACAATATACTTTAGTTACAGTACTGCTACAAATACTAACAATAATAATAGTAATGATAATAGGATGACTGATATAAAATACTTACTTATACTACAAATACTACAAAAAATAAACAGGATATAAAAAGTACAAGCTGAGATAAATATGCCAAGAATAATATATATTAATCAACGGATTATCAATTTCATTATTTATTAATGTGTTGACTATTGTCTTGATTAATTGTTTGGTCATAAAATATCAGAACAGAACAGTGGAAAATTGCATGAGAATATCCTAGAGCACACAGTGTCATCACCAAATGTCTTGTTTTGCAGAATAATTGAATAATTGATGCACATCTAATAAAATATGATTCTGAAAGTTAAAAAAAGGAAATGAAAAGGCAAGGGGAAAAAAATGGAGATAAGACATAGATATGATGAATGTATGTGAATCTGTGTATGTGCACACCTGAAGGTGTATGTTAGCCTGTGTCGCAGTTTTGTGTTTGTGTTAGACTGGTTTTATCTACGTGTGTGTCAGTTGTGGTCTGGCTGCCCACAGTGGGGTGTGTACACTAAATGGATGAGGAGACTGTTGGCCCCTGCTCTCCATCAAAGGCAGCATTGACTGGAAGCATGTGAGCCTCTCTGCAGCCAGTCATCCTTGGACAGCTGACAATAGGCCTGGGCATGAGGGACATAGCTGAAAGCAATCAACAACCACTGGAAGAAAATGCTTCACTGCTTGTGGGATGTGTCTGAAATCAGCCCTCACTAACGGGAACTCACAGCTCTGCTCTTGATCAATCACGTGCAAACAGATTTAGTGTGCCTTGAAGCTCTTTTCATTAATTATGTACACAGTGTTGCAGTTATGTGCTGCTTGAATTGCGTGTATGTACAGTATCCGTATGTCTATGTCCAGGGAGTGCTGAACAGCAGGGGTGCGGATTGGCTCAGAGTCGTGTGGTAATTAATCTCAGTGAAAAGGTGCATGTTGGGACTGAGGCAGGGCATAGCTCACCGCACCTTGCTTGTTAACTCTAACCACCTATGGCCAGCCTCTGGAGATTAACAAGGGCTGCCCATGGTCAAAAGCGGTCAAATGCATTTAACGAATGCTCACTCAGCCTACCAGCGTTGTTGCTGCAAAATAATACTCATGGGACCCGACTCACACTGTGACACGTCTGGGAAACGGCAGAGCAAACTCAAGCGCACACAAATGCCAATGGCACAGACGTAGGAACAGGTAAAATACAACGAACAAAGTCACAGTCTGCTGTGCCATTTACTTGCAATCCCAGCATGAATCTCTTTGACACAGTGACACACAGAAACACCTATGACTCACTCGCTCCCTGTGTGTATGTGAGCTTTGTGTGCTTATTCTATTCTTTTTTTTTCTTGTCTGCTTTGCACGTTGGTGTTGCAATTGTTGTCAGCATGGCTACTGTAAAACTACAGATGGAGAGAATAACAGTGAAATGGAGAGAGCTGCATCTGCACACAAACTTGCTTTTGAATAAATCCGACTTTCCCTCTAATTGCTGTTTGACTCCGGTGTGCAACCTGTACCGTATTATCAGTCAGTTCATGTAGCTTCAAAGGTTACCCCGTACAGTCAGTGACTGCTTAAGCATATAAATAATGTAGTATTTCGTAGAACGGAGGGTGGTATACATATACGGTATATACATTCTCATCTCATGACACCAAAGCTATGATCTGACTACAGCTGAAGAATATTTTACCTGCTTTATTCTCATTTAATATTCAGCAGCTATTACTCATGCAATATTGATCAAAACTCACTACTGGTCTAGTAATATGTGTGTGAGAGAAAGTTTAATTCCTTGTATTTACAGCTGTGCTTGCTTCACCTAGTTCTTTAACCTTGCTGTAACTTCCTCACCCTCTCTGCACTCAGCAGAGACGGTTGGAGCACAGACCTTCATGCTATTTTGTCAAGCACTTAGCTTAGCATCTTAATTAGCCTCATAGTTTGATGACCTTCATTTGTCCATCTAAAAACACTACATTTAAAAAACAGTTTTTGTAATATGTTAAACTGTGCATGAATGAGTAAGGTAGATTTTAGTCCTAAGAAAATAGTATTTTAGAGTAGTGTACAGTACAGAATTTTACACTCATTCACACACATTAAATTGAACCTATTTATATATTACAGAAATATAGGAAATTCAACAAGCACTGCAACTCCAAGGAAACTAAGATGTCTTTCTTTCCAGATGGACATTTTCATTGTCTGCATTTTTGGTCGGGGCACAGAGCCACGTCTAGTAAATGCTATAAAGATGTACTTTAGCTAAGACCACAGTGCAGGCTGCCTTCAAATTGGATTAAATCCCTAAATCACACGATCAATCATCTATAGTTTGCTGTGCCAAGATGGCGGAGCTTTCCTTCTCTGTCTTAAAATGGCACAACTGCGTACTAAAGCAACAGTAACAGCATTGTAAATCACTTGCTTTTAAGTTCTGCTTTTAACATGTTCAGTGTCAAGAGACACAAAACTGGAATATGAGAAAGTATTTTAGACTCCGTAACGTGCACAGAACCAGAGTGCACAGACACACACCACAAGCCACATAGCAGAGAGGGTGTGTGCTAGCAACAAATAGCGTGAGGTGATAATTGAATTTGGGAAACATTAGGGGAGAGCGGGAAGAGATACAGCTGTCCTGGGAGATTTAGTCCCATAACAATGGCAACAGACAGTAAATTCCTCTGCTCCTTTGTCAGGGGCGAGTCAGCAGACAGTGCTGGGCCATGGCCCTCATTTTCTGGTAAAAAGCAGCAGGCAAGCGGTATGTGTGCTACTGTGTGTGATGATGTGTGCATGCTTCATGCATCACTGAAGCATGGATATCACGCCATGCCTCTGTGTGTGCCTCCTCAAACACACCTGCTCCTGACGCCTCAGAGAAAAAGCTTGGCCGTGGTTAACTGCACAAGTAACGCCAGAATGTCATATTACAACGAGAGGATGCATCTGTGCAGCTTCTTATTTCTGCACAGCACTTCTAATGCAGGATGATCCCTAAATCTTTTTTAAGGTGCTCAAAACATCAATGAATCCAAACTTGAAGATGAAGGATTGATCTATGCAGTGTTTCACTTTATTTAGAGCTTTCTATCTATCAGACCAATAATGGACAGGCAGGTAAAAATAACCAATCTCATTCTAAACATTGTCAGTATTCAATACACCATTGCACACCCTGCTGGTAGAAGCTCCACCTCTAGGGGACTGTAGGTTATAGCATTGAGTGGAGTACTGTGAGGTATGCAAATGTTTCCTTGGATCTCGTGCTTTTGCTTATTGAAGAGGTCTCAAGACAAAACGACACAGTCAAGCACATTGCAAATAACGGAGCACTTATGAGAGAGAAGCTGCAGGGTAATGGTTTTAATAATGTCATTGACCCTATTAAACAAATACTCAAGTCATAAAAAGATGATGGCAACAAAAATCAAGAAATACAAGTGGGACATCCTGGACTCCATTCAGGACAAGGTCTACAAGTGGATCCAAGAGAAACACCTTCAATATCCATCCACCACAAGCCACCAGACTAACCATTCAGATACTACCATGGCAGACAGATTCTGATTCGAACAGGGGCAAGCAGAAATCCCCATCCAAAAAATGGCCAGTGGCAAAGAAGAAAAGAAGGAGGGGTAAGAAGACGCCAACCGGAACAAGTCCTTTACCCACCAGCAAGCCAGAATCCTGTGATTAACCTTTCTGATAAGGTATTCACTTCCCATCAACTTACTGCTCCCATCAAAGACCTCAGACAAACACTTCCAAGGTGAATACGGATTTATTTCATTCCTTTGGAAAGATTGTTTGGCAACCCTGATATACAGAGGTCTTTTAAATCTATTTTTAAATCAAGTCAAAATTTCAATCCAAATTTATGCTTTACACCTCGAATCTCTTCATCCAAACATTTTTGCATAATAGTTGAGCGAAAAAAACCTTGATTTATTTAAAGTCAAACCCCCTCGTTCTGTCTCTAATCTCAGTCAAGATGAACATTTTTGCTAGACAAGTCTCTGAGATTATTATCAAGCCTGCCAACAAGGGCGCTACAGTCATTCAGGACATGTAAGACTACAAAGAAGAGGCCTATTAGCAATTAACTTATGAAAATTTTTAAAGAAAACTGAAGACTAACCCACCCTTGACTTCCAAAAAAAGATCTCAGATGTCACAGACTGAGTTCTTGAGCTGAAATGGAGATCTAAGAATGAGCACGACTTTCCAAATTGTAACCATCTTTGCCTCCTAAAATCCACAAAAGCTTGGTTAAAAGGCAAGGTTGTAAAGCAAGGCAAGTTTATCCATACAGCACATTTCAGCAACTAAGCAATTCAAGGTGCTTTACATGAAACATTAAAAGCATCAAGTGCAAGTAGTGACTCTTTACTAGAGCCATTATCTAATTAATTCTACCATTTTCTTAATCCATATGTTCAGAAGCTTCCATCTTATATTAAAGACTGTACTGATTTAATCAACAAGATACCAACATTAAAACATGTACCTAGTGATATCTTTCTGGCCACCTTAGATGTGGAAAGCCTTTACACTAATATCTCACATGCCAGAGGTCTTGAGTCTCTTGAGTATTATCTAAAAGACCATATTAAAAAACACATTTAAACTCAACTTTTTTTCCTTTATTGGAAATGTATTCTTACAAAATACCTAAAAGAACATTGATGGGTTTTACTTTTGGTCTGAAATATGCAAATTTATATGTGTTTTTATATGTGTAAAGAAACCCTTTCCTTTACAAAATCCTCAAGTGGTTCAGATATCTAACATGGTGTCCTTTGCATTTTTCCAAGGGACTAGCAATAATTTGAATGATTTTGTTCATCCCCTCAATAGTATGAATCCTGACCTTAAGTCCTCAGTTCAATATGATCACGAACGTGTGCCTTTTTTGGATATGTGGATTGAATTATGCAATGGCAGCCTCATGAGTAACTTAAATAAAAAAGAAACGGATAGGAATAAATTCCTCCTAGCCAGCAGTGCTCATCCCAGAGCTCAGAAATAGGGTTTATCCAAGAGTCAGTTCTCTAGGCTCTGATGCATAGCTGCTGCAATGAAAAATGCTTTTTGGACAGAGGCTACTCTTCACGGTGTATTGATGAGGCCTACTGAGTTCCATTTTCTAAATCCCACTCTGATCTTTTACAAAAAAGTGCCAAAAAAGATAAAAGTAACACTGCCTCCTCACTCCTCATCACCACACTATACCGCTCAGATCCTATCCTCAAGAACATCATTCTTCTGGCTTATTTTTGCTTCTGACCCAGCATTAGCCTAGTATTTTACAGATCCTCCCCGTGTTAGGGTCCTAACTTACACAACAAACTGGTGTGGGCTTACATTATAAGTCACATCCAAAACAGTTATCCATGTGGCACCTGTGTCCAGGGATAAAGCACATGGCAAACGGCAGTTTTTAGACATCCAAGATTGAGCAAAAGTTTTCCTGTTAAGGGTTTTATCACATCGGTATTTATTTATTAAAATACTCACTCATGTGCTTAATACTGGTAAAACTACAGGCATGCTAAAACAAAGGATTAATAAGCACAAGAGTTCTATCAGACACAACAATGTGAACTATCCTTTTGCCCCTCCATTTCAATGAATTTTCATATCCTATCTCTCTACGATTCCAGGGCATTGATCATAAAGAATTGCCTCGTGGGGGAGATATGGAAAGAAAGATATGCCAAAGGAATTGACACTTTAGATACACTTTAGCCTACAAGCCCGAATAAGGATTTTGAGCTGTAATCCAAGATGTTTCTTTTATTTTTTTCTAGTACAGAATTTGGGGTGTATGTTTCTTGATGGCCCTCGCTTTCAGGGTTTAGTGGATATTTCTGATGATTTTAGGGCAGTCTCATAGTGTTTTTCCCCCATGTTGCCATGGAAACAATAAACATTTGGATTCAGATACCTTCATACAAGGCCAGATAAGTGTTGAGAATCAGTTACACTGTGATAAATGTGTGTTATGGTTGAAATAAACTCACCTTCAATCCTTTTGGCTTGTGAGGTTACCTGGTGTTGTTGGGGATCTAACCTTAAAGGTGACTGGTATATTATTGAAACACAGTGTATGCTCACTCCAACCATGACAAAATGATGAGAGAACCTTTGATAATGGGGTCATGTAGAGTAAAAAGAAGAAAAAGCTTGACTGTCCACTTACTGAATCAGAATACTGAATATCTTCATCTTTTACAGGAACTAAAGAGACACAGTTGGAACGATCATTTCACAGACTGATGTTTGGCTCTGTGGGCATTGATGGCTTTCCCTCTCTCTGTCACGGTCTCTTCTGGAGAGCACACTGAGGGGCCATTCTGGTTTTAACTCTAAAAAGTTCCTCTTATGAGTGCCTTTGTGTAGCAGTTGCAACCTCAACGCATGGAATGGAGAGGGAAGACAAGTGAAGGGAGACGAGGTGTGTGTTGGGTGCTTGTGGGGGTCTCGCGAGGTGCACAATGCCCTCTCTGTGTGTGAGGATGGCAGACTGGTGATGTCATGGCTGGCAGGACCCAAGGCCCACTGGGCTTGTGAAGGCGTGACATGATTGGGACACAGGGGAGTGTCGCTGACATTGTTCTATTGAATCAGGCTGTGACGGGAGGCAGCTCTCCATCCTGCAGCTCCAGAAACACAGTCTGCCAATCATTCATTTGTGTTAAGTAAATCAGGTTGTATCAGCAACTTGAAATTAAATGATCTCCTTTTTGTTCTTGGTCATTTAGCCTTTATATTGGACAGCAACAAAACTCCCACAAATGGTATGGTATCATCTTACCTGCTAGGCTAACAGAAAACCCCAAATGAAATGATTTTGATACAATGATATTATTAGTTCAATTTATATCACTTCAGTATTATGTGTTTAACAAACAAATGGTGACAGACAAATGTGCACTGCAACAAACTCAAACTGGCTCTCCATACTCACAGATTACTATGCTAGGTTAAGTGCTATGTTAAGATGAACAATTTTCACATGCAGGCGATCAGTGAACACATTGCTATCTTGCAGTGAGAGAAAGATGGCAAGCTGGTAGGAGGGCTGTGCCGGGATTAAGGAATTTTACAGAGCACAGATCAGGTTATCCGGTAGTGTTTTTATATTCAGTCTTTAGTGTAAACTGAATATCATACTGCCACAATGATTTTACTGTATCTCTTTGTTTCTCTCTCTTCTGCCTGTGCATGAGCACATGGTCTAATGTTTTCCAATATTATACTGTCATTGTGTGTTTTGTCCCTCAATTCTGTTAGACTTATTATATTTTTGGGTCAGGATTGCAGTGATAGTTGTACGATGTTTTATGTTGAAAGAGGGATATGATCCTTAAGACTGAACACTACAAAAACCTGTACTGACGTCTAAAGGATTTGGACCTTGGTGATTTGCGTGCACATAACCATAAACTAACCGGGAGGTTACAGCTGCAGCTGAAAACACACATTTAAATCCAAACCACTAATCGGCAAGTGTTTTTAAAGGCCTTTTAGTCGAACAAAGAGGCGCCAATCCTTCAGCTGTGGCATTTGCCAGAATGTTATTGGCAGAGCGGTGTTCATCGACTGAACGTTGATTCCCTGTAGAAAGTGATCAAGGAGGAGAGAAAGGCTTCTTTTCAGAGCGGGCCTCGCGAGTGTTGTGTAAACACACACTGAGAGAGGCTCCTTTCATTAGCTATGCTAATCTGGAATGCACGTGACTTGCTGCAGACTCCAGGGTCCCTCCTGTTCTCTGGCTCTTAGCCGTTAATTTCAGTCTCCGAATGCCAGGGTCCTGTCTTCGCCTTTCTGGTTCATTGGGTTAATTTGCTGTGCGTTGTGTTCTCCTTTTCTTATATGGTTAGATTGACAGAAACATGGATCTGCCTATTGGTGAATCTGCTCCCCTCCTCCATCACCTTTTGCTGTTTGGCCGTCTCCTACCTTTAAAACATACAACTACCCAGACAGGCAGCTTTGGTAGAGGGAAGGCTTTTATTACGTCAACTCTGCCCCCCTTTGCCCCATTGTTGGTGTTTGTGATTAAGGTGGAACAAGGCAATACTGTAGATCTCTTTCCAGCTGAACATTTTTCACAAATTGCATAGGATGACGGCTGATTTTTGAAATGTACTGCTTTTTTTTTTTTTTTTCATTTAACATCAAATTATACAGCAACACCGGCTCTATTTCAGGAGCCTGCTATTAGACGGTAATTACTTCATGTTGGATTATGTCATTTACTCAGAAAAAATGAGGAGTAGAGAGTGAGTCATCTCCATCAATTAATATGATATACGAGTCGATAAGGGATATGGGTGGAATATTTGCTGCATGTGTGCGAGTCACAAGGTGATAATTTGAAATTCCCTTTAAGGTCTTCCCTTTTTTTAATGAAGCTTGCGATTAAAAGTGGTGTTTCTTACACGTGTAATTATTTCTTTATTGATTCGTCAGCAACTCAGGGAATGGTTTCTCATGAAATATATCCCTGCTATGATAACCCGTCTCAATTGCAATCATGAGAGAAAATCATTACAAGAAAGACCCCCCAGGGGAATGTGGAAGGTGGTATGTTGATGTGTCCAAGTGTGTGTGTGTGTGTGTGTGTTGTGTGTGTGTGTGTGTGTGTGTGTGTGTGTGTGTGTGTGTGTGTGTGTGTGTGTGTGTGTGTGTGTGTGTGTGTGTGTGTGTGTGTGTGTGTGTGTGGGCGTGCATATCTGTGTATAAAAGTGTGTGTGCTCCGTGTAGCGTTTGGGCTGTTGCAAAACATTCCTTCACACTGACACTTACTCTTGTCAGTAGTGACAAAGAGGTACTTGATCTCATGTACAAGCAGTGACTGATTGTTTTCTTTCTCTGTCTCCCTCCAATCTGTCCTCTTCCTCCTTGTCTCTTCTCCTTCAGGCTGTGAGGACTGGAGGGAAGATGAGACCTCCCAGCCCTCTGGTGATCCTGCTGTACGTCACGCTGTCCAGGAGTCTAAAGGTGGTCTCTAAGAGAGGCTCAGGTATTTAACGCTCTTTGTCAGCCTTCTTCCTGTGTGTGCATGCATCCCCTGTGTGTTAATATGTTTCATTGCCTCAGTGTGTGTGAGTTTGTCCCAGTGTTGTCTCTTCATTTTACGGTAACTGCCAACCGTCAATGGCTGGTGCCGTCACTGATGTAATTTGGTGGCTTCTGGCAGATTTTACCTGCATAATTTAATACTTGTGCGCTGTTGTTTAGTGAACTCCTGCCTGCACTAGATATAAATTGTCTAGAATTTGAAACAGAGTGATTTTATAACTGTGTTTAGCTACCCAGGAAATTATGATAATCTTAATTACAGTTAATTGTTGATATAATGCCTCATGGCGCATAAACAGTGTGATTCAACAGGCTTCAAGTGCTGTGTGTTACATGCTTTTAAGGATAAGGCTGGCAATTTTCTATATATTTTTTTAATATTGTCAACAAATTCACACACGGCTCTGCACATTTCATGTGCAGAGCCGTGGAAACAATTCATTGATCCAATTTCCAAAGTATTGTGTGTGCATCCAAGCGCTGACATATTGTATTTGTTTGTACTGTAGACCACGTACATCTTTTAGTCTCCGAAGACCAGTTCCATGTCAGGCTCTGTTTACAGATCTTTGCTAGTTTGTAGTGCTGCATTTCAAATCTCTTAACTTTATATTCAAATTATTTACAATGTCCAGTGGAGAAAAAAATCAAGAGTTGTGAAATATAGCTTACAAAGCAAGCAAAGCTACTGTCCAAAGACTGACAATGTGATCACTGTTAGATTTGTTGACAATAAGAAGGATATAGAAAAAATCACCAGCCATATCCTTTAAACATATTCTTCAAAAAGAGGATTGGCAGGTAATTGAATGGGTTCTTATCCTCACCACTTCTTTGTGAGAATGACTCACACAGAAAAATGGGAGCAATTTAAGATATGAATTCAGCCTTTTTTTTGCTTGTGTACGAGAGTAAGAACATGTGGATTAGTGAAATGATGTACACTGTGCTTCTTAAAATTAGCTCGACCTACCTCAATCTAAAGAGAGTGACAGCTACCAAATGATCCAATTCCTCAGTGACTGGGTCAACAGAGGTTAATGTGAAACTCATTTTGGCTCTAAATGCCAGCAAATTGAGCATCAATTGTGAACAAATGCAAAGGTCAAAAGCGAAGATGGAGAGCAAAAAGATTGAAAGTAGAAACTTTTCATGACAGGAATACATAAAGGTATTCGGGAAGTCACTTAAAACACTGTGAAGACGATCTCCCATCACATCTTCATAACAAAGTAGTAGTATTGCAGTAGTATTCACATAGTTGTATATACTGTATTAGTTTAAAAAAATCACTAGGCAGGTAGATAAAATGTTCCTTTGTCTTTTATTTGATATTTACATCAATTTTCTGACAGAAACTTTATCCACAATATAAAAGATTGCTTGTGTGTGTGTTCATGTGTGTGTTTGCTCTTCACACACTAAGTTTTGTCTTCCCGTGTGTACTGCAGGTGTATGCTACAGACATGAGTGAGCATGTCTGAGGATTTAAGGACTGACCCTTCGCTAAAGGTTTTATATTGAAGGAAGAACATTCACCAGACAGACACTGACACAAAGAGCAGAAGGGCAACTTATAAATAAATAATGTGTTAAGTAGATGTGACACAGAATACAGACATTCTCACACATAAAGTCCACCTGCCTACCCAAGACCAATATATTCCTAGACTCTCTGTCCACTCTCGGCTAATTAACAACCTTCTACTATGATGAAAAAAAAATAATAATAAGAGGAGATTTGTGGTGTAATTGTAATGATTGTGTGAACATAAAGCACAAATACTAATTGTTAAAGACAAGAATCATATTCGTAAATGGTTAGAAAATGTTGTTTTAAAAGGCCCTTAAGACTACTTAAAAAAGTCAATAAAATATTGATAATTTAGAAATGTTATTGTCTGAAAATCTATTGCCTTATTATTATCCAACTAAGTTACAGCATATGATGTCTTGGGTCATCTAAGTGTATAATGAGTTTTCTGCTATAGTTATACAATACAGTAACACAATTAGAGACCTATTTAATCTAACCTAACTTTATCTTTGTTTAATTGTTGTGTTGTCGGTATTATTAGAGTTAAATTAGTATAGGTTTATTTTGTGTGTGTGTGTGTGATTGTGTGTTCTTACTTATGTACTTACACACACACACACACACACACACACACACACACACACACACACACACACACACACACACAAGTACCTGTGTGGTTGTATGCTTTGGTCCGTGGAGGATTTCCATATAAATCTAAGTCAAGACAGCGTTTCAGATCAATCAAGTGGGTCCTCCGGGTCCTTCGGTCAAATATCGACAGCAAAAAAGTCAATATTACCCCCCAACTAAGGGGTCAAAGGTGATGGAGTGTCACCGGGTAGTTTGGCTATTTAATGGCTCTTTGAAAGGCTTCTCAGTCTGCCTGAAAGATTATAAATGGAGGCATGTGGAAAATCAGACAAGCTCACATTAAACTTGTAATCCGGAACATGGACACTGGTCTTTCTTGCTCTCTCTCTCTCTCTCTTTCTCTCTCTCTCTCTCTCTCTCTCTCTCTCTCTCTCTCTCTCTCTCTCTAACACACACACACACACACACACACACACACACACACACACACACACACACACACACACACACAAACATACACAAACACACACTGAAACAGGGATAGATACATGCACATATGAATACATTCAGTATACAGTAGCATTAAGAAGTTAAACACATGTTGATACAGCTTTCTCTGCATAGCTTCTTTTTTTAAATTGAGCCAGATGTGGCACTCTTAAATTCTCATTTCAATTAAGTTGTTTGCATTGTATGGCAGTTACCTTGAGTAGGAGGCCTTTGACAGCTGTTTCTTTAAAATTAAAAGAAATCACTACAGCGTTTTGTCATTGTGGACATCGTTGGTGTTGGGTTTTCAGTATTCTATATTTTTTTTAAATGACCCTAACCACATGCCGTAATTTTTTTTTTTTCTGCCACACTTTGTTCTTCTCTCCAGTACTAGTCTCAGACAAATTGAGCAGGATGAAGGTTAGGTGTCTGTGTTAAAGATGAAATGTAGTGGTAAAGGAGATTAATTGGCTGATAAAGCCCCTGGTGGATGATTGTTTTCTGGTTCAAAGGTTCGGGACATTCGTCTTCATGTGCTGGAGATGAAAAAGATAGAGCAGCTGGACTTTCATAACTGCTATTAAATTAATCTCGAGTGACCACCTCTGACCTTTAACATGCACCCAGGTCAATGTCATTTATAGGTAGTTGTTGTTATTGTCCAAATCACACACACACACACACAAAAAATTGAGTGGGGGAAAGTATGGATGTAGAAAGAGGCTTTTTTTTGGATTATTGTTGTAACATGGTGTCTGTGGAGCATTCAGTATCAGATGGGAATACTTTGTTTCTTCAGGAATAGCTGGGAATGTCAATCCACAGCCTTGAATAGTTACGAGTGAGGCAGGAGCAATGAAGACTTGATTAGCCCTTAAGAGACACTGGATAAAGCTTCTACTTAATTGATTTTCCCCTCCAATGTCCGACTAGCATTCTCAGTGTTTGTAGTATTCTGAAATCCTATAATTATTCAATGTGGAGTCTACTTGGGCCAGTATTACCCAAACTAATGAGTTTCCCAAAGGTGTGGAGGCTGCATTTGTCTCCTGTTCCCTAATTTTTTCGCTCCACTCTCAGCACTGCTCATGGTATTAATGACCACTTGGGCTCTGCAGAATTGGATATCAACTGGGACAGATTGTTATTGTTGGTTGTGATTCTTACGTGGATGCATGTGTCCGTTTGCACACAGGTTGTGTTTGACCCACATCTTGGAGTGTATATGTTCTGCTGCTTCCAATGAGTGTTTTTCCTCCAACAGCTCGATGAGCTTCATACGAAAAGATTTTTGTTTTTTTAAGTCTCTCGTGTACGACAAACTTTCTTACTGAACAAACTTGGCCCAAATTGCTCGTTTCAGCCTGATGAATGCCACCTGTTTCAAGTCTTGGTGTTGCTGTTGGTGCCAGTAGTGGTTTCATAGGACCCAAAACTATTCTAAAATATTAATACAGCTGTCAACGACGTGTCCACAGAGCAGCACTGTACTGTGACAGAAATAAAGTTAAATGCTAAAAAAAAGGGTCTTTCTAAAAATTAGATTAGATGAGAGGTGGGTGTGACACTGATGTATAGACTAGAGAATATTATAGCCTACAGTAGGTGACTTTAGACTATTCAGTGAAAAAGACTGAAATGTATGAATCGCTGTACTGTGATGTGCCAATAAAAAGCATAAAATCTAAAAAACCTTAAAGTAAATTGACAGCCATGACGATGATAATATGAAGAGCAGATCATTGACTTTGTATTAAGTTTGTTTTATATTTCATTAAAATGTCTTTCAGTATCATATTCTTTCAGATTATATTTAAGTAAAAAAAGTGAAGAAAGTCAGAGACCATTTGTTCATGTCTCATATTGCAGGTCTGGACTTCTGGTAACATTTTTTGTACCTAAGAGAAAATTCTCAGTATGAGAAAATTGATGAACGCCATAAATTCTCTGTAATCACTCGTATTTGCCACTTTAGAACAAATGTGTTTGCATGAGTGATTTTTGCTTGAGGACCAATATGTTTTCTCACCTTGACGTGATTGTGCAGTAAATTGACCAAGGCCATGCTGACACTGCATGAAATTCACTCAGAGCCTCTACTGAGGTCTCTGACAGACCCAGGCTGTCACTATTTATCCATCAGACTCCAATTGTCTCCGTCTTGGTCCAATCTGGCCCAGTCAGACCTGAGCAAGCCCATTCCAGCCTCTCTACTGGAGATCAGCCCATAAAGGCCCAGACTTTAATGAGACAAGACAAGGACTCTTTAACTGAGGTCTCAGCCTGCTCACAAACCCAATTACCAGTTTTCAGCAGGCTATAAGCTACACTGAAGAATGTTAAATATGGGGAAGAACTTTTTTGACAAAACACACAACCTGCTGGTCTACACAACACAGTGTGTCTGTAACAAATAGTGCTGAAAGGATAAATCAACAGAAAACTGATCTATAACAATTTTGATCAGCCTGGTCAATAATATTTGACAGTGACTTCTCCCCGTAATTACTATTATGAGTGAATCGGATGATTTTTTTTTTTAGTGTGTGGCCGCTCTTAAACAAAAAAGATTTGAAGACATCATTTTGGACTGTGGTAACTTTACATAAGCATCTGTAATTTAATTGTATTAGCTAGACAGTCAATTGATTGATTGATTGAAAAACAAAATGCTTTTATTAATGAATACAGTACATTATTATTTACTGTAACACAAATGAATAGTGGTCAGGAGGTTGTTGCATGTGTTCATAACATTTTAATTTGTTTTAGGAAATCGGGCCCAGAGTCTTTCTGTGGACAAGTGCAACTTTCCAGGGGCCCTGTGAAGAGTGTGCTGAAAAGGCTTTTATCTGGTGGCTGTGTCATGTTGTGTGCACATTGACTGACACCTATAGCAAAAATGTTATGTACAAAATAGGGGAAATTGACTATTTATCCTCCAAGGTCTAATGGGCCACTGAAATAAATGTAAATACTGAAAAATATTGAAAACAGCTGGTGCAAAAGGGCTTACGCCTGGTGTTAAGCTAAGTTGGTCGTAATTCATTACAACCTTAAAGTCACATCCACTTTTTCACTGTATATCATTTTCTGAATGAAGGCTGCCCAAGTATGAACTGAGCCAAGTCTGTTATATCTCCTCAATTCAAGTGCTTCTTCTTGTTTTACATTGGACTTCTTATCAGTCAGCGTTTTCTTGTGCTGACTTTACAACTATATTTTATTTTCATTTTAATTTTCTATCTCAATGTCTGTGAATTTCCCTATTCTTTTTCTTTGATCCTCCATAGTGTTGCCACAAATTAGAAATGATTAAGTAAAATTAGCAAGACATAAAGATGTCCACAATGTATCTTAGCATAATAGCCATAGTAGTGTGGGCATTCACATGGATACACATTGCTAAGACCAGACATAGTTAAGACTGGACTTGAGTTTGTTGAACATAAAGTCCATTCTGAAGACTGGTCTTAACAAAGACTGACTTAACAGTCAGGACCAGGCTTAGTAAAGACCAGCTGGTGCAACCCATGGAGTGTGGAGTCAAAAAAAGAAGCCAAATTGAAGAAAGCCGTCTATGAACACCTGTTGCCACTGCTGTCCACTGGACTGAATCTGAGTTTTAGCTGAGATCAGTCAAGAAGATGATCACTGTGGGAGTTTGGGGATGAAGTGGCAACCGTAGCTGTTCAACCGAATAAACCACCTTTCCTCTTTATACTCAGACTCAAACACCTGCTCCCATCCAAAGCAATATTGTCTTAAATATGTTGTGTGCAGTTATCAGTCACAATGACACCATCCAGACAGACATCATATGTAAGACCTGGTCCATCAGGCTCTGAAAAGTGACCACATGGATCTGAAAAAACCTCAGAGGAGGTGTATGTTGGTATGAGCTTTTTGGTATGGAGGACATTCTTGAGGATAAGGGAATCTTTTAATATCCATTGTCCAAATCTATTGGCATAAAAACATGAGCATAGCTGTATAAGCAGATATCAATCCAAGGCATCAATATATGACACCTCATTCACCCCCCAGAGAACCATGAATTCCCACTGACTCTAATATATCATAACAATACGGCTTCAATGGGCATTGTGGAATTGATACTATTTCAGTATATCCTTTAATTCTGTCTTCATGGCGTTATGCTCAACGAAGCGATAAGGCTTTTTGTGCATGACCACACTAAAGATTGTCTGCTCTGGGCTGATGGTAAAAAGGTAAAATGCAGAGGGATATTTGAGCTGTGCTGTAAACTCTGGCTTAAACCATGCATGTAATAAGATAATTGGATACTGTATTAAAAGATGATGCTCCATAAATTTAAATGAAAGTTGCTCGCTGGAAAAGTTTTTCAGGTTTCTGCAGTTTTGGGTCTGTAGAGCATGCATTAGGGTCCTTCCTTATTCTAGCCAGCTGACTTACTGATGACTCTCTGCACACATGAATGGGGCTAAAATATTTTGATGCAACTCAGACTTATTCATTTTCATTTGACCTAATGGCTTAAATTGAAGCATAGTCCTCATTTTGTGCTTTTGCCTTCGTCTTATTGGGCTCTGACTCATCATGTGACCAGCTATTCTGACTGTGGCTGTCAAAATCCGTGGAGAGCCCAGCACAGTTCCTGGGGACTTGGCCTGACCTTGAGAGATTTAAGTCCAGTCTAGTAATTTTGAGCATGAACTAGGGCGCTATACATGCCTATAGGCTCGGCCAGATCTGAAAATGACAAAATATATCTCTCTCACAATGCTGTGATTGTAGGCAGTAACCAAATAGTTTACCTACCAACAAAGCTACAGAGTTATACCATCTACATTCTACATCCTCCACAACACACCCCAGAGTTTTATTAAATTTGAACTACCGTTATAGTATTTTACCTTAGTTCACCAGCCATGGGCTTATTGTAATATTCTACATCATTTCCAGATCACTTTTAGGCACCAAAGGTTTTCTTGATGACTCGCCATGTGCAGCGAGTGATCTCTGTGCTGGCACATGGACTACATGACCATCAATCAGTGTCACCTGGTCAGTGGATGAGTGTTGTGTGTCATCATGCAAATTTACAACGGGGCTGAGTGTGTGTTGTCTTCTGCCCTAGACTCACCGCCAGGACATAAACAGACAATAGCCTTGATTATGAATAGCTCACAGCTGTGACTCTGCACCATCACTGCCTCTCTGGCTCTGCTGTCCCATACAGAGAAAAAATTAAACGCTGCATGAACACTTGTACATTTATGCGTGCCAAATGTCATGAGAGAGCCAGACAATACACATCACTAAACACATCCAAGGCCTGCTGACCGGTCTGTTAGCTGGAATAATGGCTTTTAAACACAGCCTGCAGGGATGAGTGAACATGTTGCAGTGGAAAACAACATTCTGCACTCAGCTCAAATACAAGAATGGGAGCATGTTTGTGTCTTACATTTAACCCAGTAAAAGCTCTATCCTACAGTAAATAAGTGGAGTTCTTGGGTTGATTCAACTGTGATTGATGTGATTATCGAATCCACATTCAAGCAAAACGTCTGAACAAATTGCTTGACAGATCTTTTAATAGCAGGACTAACACTGGGCAACAACTAAACCTGACTTATAATTTTTTTCTTAAGGAATATTTGTAAGATACCACAACAAAACATGCCTATATCCTCTATTATATTCAGTTGAAAAACACTCAATTCAGTTTTTCCAACAGAAACTCTTCAATTATGCATGTAAATAAACCTCATGTATATATATTCAAAAACTTGAAAGATTAAATATCAGCAGTGTTGGGCAGTAACACGTTACTTTGTGATGTGTTGCAGTAATGTAAGATAAATAAGTTATCTTTTAGTGACAATACAATTGAAATTCAGTAATTTCATTACTGGAATAATCCCAGTCAACAATCCCAGTAATGCTCTGTCTCCAGATAAATCCAGGTCTCTAATTTAGTTGTGTCTTCTTAGCTGGCTTGTTAATGTAGCCGCTGGTCAGGCTACGTTCAGGAATCAGTTGGTTTCATTTAGAGTTTAGAACACCACAGCTTCACTGACTTCATGCAGCCACTGGGGCAAACATTGAGCTCTTGGGCTGCTTGTTGAACCGCAATGTCTCGTATTCCTTTTTTCAGAGCACCTTTGACAGAACTGGACTGCGTAACTAAAGTAAAAACGGGTAATGAAACAAATTGCTTTTCAATTCAAATCAATTCAATCCAAATCACAACAAGTTAGTAATATGTAATGTTCAAAGGATTACATTTTGTCTTGCCCAGCAGTAGCTATGACTGCTAGTTTAATATAGTATAGTGTCCCAAAAGCCACTGCAGTCAGCTCGCTGTCAACATACTCTTATATCTCATATGACAGAGTATTGCTACCCAATGATCCCAGCAGGAGATGTCAGGAATGTATGTGTGTGTGTGTGTGTGTGTGTGCACTGTGCGATTGTATTCATCTGAATGTTTCTCCTTGTTTCACTTGTGATATCCCAACCTTGGCCTTTTGCTGTTTCTCTGAGCGGGGATAAAAACGATACACCCAATATTCTAGATGACTCTGCAAAGTCCCGCTCCAAATCCCCGATAAGAGCCTGTCATGGATAACTGTAAATCTGACATGGCCCCAAGGCAGTGTGGTAGATGAAGTCCATGAAGCTGACGCCTGAATAACCTCACGATAAGTGTGGGGACAGGAACACCAAATCCAGTCAGTCATTTAATTTATTTGTCAAGGCGCTCGCCTTTCATTTCACAAATCATGCTGGCGCAATTTCTCTGACACTTGCAAACTGAAATGTGCCTGTCTATACATTTCTTCTGTCAAGCAGATGGGCTAAATGACATACACAAATAAGATGTAGTGAGACCTTGTCTGTACTTGTCATGCCTGTTTCATTCCTCCTAGGCTTCCTTGTATTGAACATTCATTCCACTCATTTCTAGTGCAGGAAGAGTGTAATAGTTTATTGACAGATCACATAACAATGCTGCGCTCGTCCTTGGTGCCTGTTTTCTTGATGTGAGCCACTAAGCAGGAATGTCCAAATAAGGATGTATTGATGATAAGTAGATAATATGGCCACCTGTATTAGCCCACAAGACGTCAATATTGAAACAAGCCGACTCACAAGAAAACACATGAATGTGAATAAACATATACACATTTGTTATCCTGCTTTTTTCCCCCCCAGACTTACACCCATTGGCATTTACGTTACTTCATACCATGCGTAAATGCAAAGAAATGTATAAGAGCACAATTGAGAAACAAACACAGGATGTATTGTATACATTGGTCAATTTTCTTCTTTTGCCGTTGGCTCACAACATGCACAGATGCAGAACGGAGGCTGTCCTGGCCTGGTCAATACCTCTCTCTCTAAATGATGAGGAATGGCCTGCGCTGCAGTAACACTGTGCTGGGAGATTGATCACATGCAGACTACTGGAGATTAAATGGCTTTCTTGTAGAGAGCCAGACTTGCCCGTGGATGGTGCATTGTGTAGATAGGAATCCTGTTTCCTTGGCTTCTCATTTACAACAGCTGCACTGCCTTAGAATAGCCCAGCATATGCAAGCAGTCAAGCCATAATGCATTGGTTTTTATAGGAAGGCATAGGATTGTATTTGACAGTGTCATTATTTTTGCTCACTCTTTAAAGTAAAGAACAAGGACGTTGTTCAAAGACTGAAATTGTTATATTACTGGTTAGTGCCTGTGATGTGAATCCCCAGTGTCTGGAAGTGTGGAAACGATGGCTCTTTAAAATAATAGGGAGGACATGTAAAGAGTTTTGACTCTTGTCAAAAGCTAAATTGAGGGTTACACTGGAGAAAATCACATGACAGTAAGTAGTCTTTTTACAGGAGGTATTTTAATCCCCTGCAACAGTTTTCATTAAAGACCACTATAACCTGACATATTATTCCCTCCAGTTAATGTGTGCTCTAATAGATTACCTGCATTTGCGCGTAATGCTGTGTATATACAGTATGTGTACATGTTTTTGTGTGATGGGTGTGGTGTGCAGAGGAGGAATGCTGTATATGCTAAAGTGAACAGATCATTAGAGAGACATGTGGTGAGATGTGTGCATGCTGGTCTTCACTGATAAAGGTGCAATTATGCAGAGGAATCATTCACCTTTGTGGCACAAGTAAATATAATGTAATATTCAGCATATGCACCAGTGTAAGGGTGTGTGTGGATGTTTAAGCGAGTGGTTTTATATCTGCTACAGAATAAAGTCGGGTAATTAAATGGTTGTAAATGAGGAGAAGTGCCACCAGATGTTTTTAAAGACATCATGGTGATTCTGTTCACATGAAATGGTTCTGATATGTGAATGATATGTGAAGGCTTTTACTACATGTCCATATTTTATATATATGGTTTGAATGTGTGAGTTCTGTTTGCTTATTTTAATTGTGAATATGTAGAATATGTAGTGTGTTATGTGTAGGTTTATATATATGACAATCAATCCTAAGTGAATATAGCAGCAGGGTGTGTGCTGCATGTTAGTGTGTTCCCTGGAAACCTTGAGTATCTGCTGTATGTTAGCTCACATGTCAATGGAAACATGGTATCTGCTGATTGGTGACTTTTTTCCTAGTGAGCATTAAAGTCTAAATGTATATTCTTTGGCTCTACTGGAATATCTTTGCATGATTTACAGTACCAAAAAAAATCCTTATACTGGCTCTATTCAGCCCCTCAGTTCAGCATCTATCTCAACAGAATTCACTTTTGTTTCTCATTCTTCACTCAAATTCTAAAGTTCTCAAATACATCCATACATGAGCCTAAATCTGACCTGAAATATGTGAATGGACAAAGTGTAGATCCCATTGAACAGCATTAGCAGCAAAGGCTATGGAAGGCCATTTGTGGACAAATGCAAACAAAAAGCATGTTATGTCCCCCTTATAATTGCCAGATACTGGACAAAAAAAGGTGTACAGTGTGTAAACTCAGTCAAAACATGACTGAGAAATAGGATTTCTTGGCATAAGGGAGTGTGTTTGACTATTCTTTGACAGTTATCATATCAGATGCCTTTCGAAAACCCGCAGGTTACACCGCAGGCAACAAAACTACAAAGACTAGCATTCCAGAAACCCCTTCAGGCCATTTAAACCAGTGGTTCTCAAGCTTTTTCATGTCAAGGAGTCCTAATCTGACACAGATTAGACCACAGACCCCCATTTGATAAGATTTGGCCCAAGTCTCCCCCATCTCATACGATTTTTTCTTTTAGATGTTTTATTGCCGAAGGTGTATGAAATCCATGACCAAAATAGTCACACATTGTGTCATTGTGTTACTTATGGATTGAATTATAGTGAAATAAAATTTTCTGGAGACCCCTTGGAACCCACTCAAGGGCCCCAAATGGGGTCCCTGGGCCGCGCTTTGAAGACCACGGATTTAAACTCCTTCTGTCAAAGTGATATGCACTCAGTTGCTGTTGATAGACCTTTGGATGCACAGAAACACTCATACGCATCCACAGTGTTTGTGTGTATCTATGTACCATCCCTCATTAAGCAAAAACTCACCAAAAAGTGAGCTCCATGCTGAGAATGTGGGGGAGGAATCTAAGTACGTCTTCAAATGCTAATGAGAGGAGCCGGCTTCAACAGACTGCTTTGTCTTAGTGTGTATCCATCTGAACATGTTTGTGTGTGTGTGTGTGTGTGTGTGTGTGTGTGTGTGTGTGTGTGTGTGTGTGTGTGTGTGTGTGTGTGTGTGTGTGTGTGTGTGTGTGTGTGTGTGTGTGAGAGTGTTTGTGTGTTTTAGCATGTTTCTTCATTTTTTTATTTTTTGCAAAGGTAGGGCAAATTCTAAGCAGTTATTTTTACATATCATTAGTAGCCCAGTGCAGCCCCATCACCCTGACAACTACATCCCTTCCTTTCCCTTCTGCTTATCACCATAACAACTAATCTACTGTAAATAGTGCTGTCTGCCTGTCTCTTTCTTTCTTTCCAGTTAGTTTTTTTTCTTTTTTCTTTCCATCTTTTCTGCATTTCTCGCTTTCTTTATACACACCTCTAGTTGCCACGGCACCTCCCTTGTCCTTCACTGCCATTGTTTCTTCCACTCCTTCCTAGTTGCTCTCAGTTCATTTTTCTGTGCCACTGCAGATGTGGGTGGTTCTGGTGACTGCACAATAACCTTTCTGCTGCTTCACTTTGTCAGGTTCCTGAGCTCAGATGGCGATCAATAAAAAAGGCAGCTATAACAAGTTATCCAGCAAACTCCCCCATCCTATATTGATTTAATACTTTTTTGTAATAAAAATGGCTTTTTAAAGCCCTATTTCTTTCTTTATATATATAGATAGAGAGACAATGATATACATTGACTGCTTGATAACTGATTGGTGTAGGTATCTGCAGTAGGTCTCCAGAAGATCAGGTCTCTTCCATGCCTTTGTGTTTGACCTAAATGTGTTATTGACAGTGAGCCTGGCCTGACAACTTGATTGGCCTACTATGCTCTAGGATTAACTTGCCAACCTGGCAGGCTTTTACAATCAAAGATCAAGCCAATGTGCTATTTGGCTGAGTAGCTCTGGGATTGACTTAACAGCCTGATGTGCTAATGCAGAGTTATCCCAAGGTTGAGCAGCATAGCAAGGACACACATGCTGTTTTAGATCCACAATCGACTGTATATAGAGGCATGGACATTTATAAAGATGACAACAAACACTTATCTTTGAATTCATTGTGAAGGTATTCTTTAGGCGCAAGCGAAACCTCTCATTCGGTTTAATTCGTCCTGCATTTCAATTCTTCTCTGTGCCTCTATTGTTTCCCTTTGCCTGACTCCATCTCTTTTAATCACCGTTTGAAATCACTATTTATTCTAGTTTATTCCGTTTCCTTTCCCCTCCCCCTCTTCCTTGCCTGACTCAATCTTTTCATCGGCAGCATATGAGAGGTCATATTTGTGAACCCCTGCCCTATTTCCTGTCCTTTTCACCGTTCACACACTCCGTGTTTCTCTCCTGTGCTCTTTCTTTTCAATCTCTATCCAAAGCTCAAGGGAAGCCCTCCTGGATTCCTTCTTACATAACTGCCTCCCCCTCACTCTCCTCAATAAGTGCATGTGTAAAAAGCAACGTGAGTGTTCAAGGCAGAGGGAATATTGATATTGTTCAATGCTGAAACAAAATATTAGGTTTATACTTGTAATGAACAGCCATTTCAGAAAAAAAAATAAAGCCATTTATCCAGATAACAGTCCATGATTGCTCCATCAAGATTGACTGGCAACTATAGGCAAAGCCTGGAGAGAAAAAAAACATGAGAAGCAGACACATGAATGGTGTTTGGAGCATACAAGTTGAAATGTCTCTTGAAAGGACACTCTTACCACACATCTCGAACTCCTATCATTTCTCTTTTCTAGTTGGTTCCCATGCACATGCTTCAGTGGCTTGCTGTATATGTGATGTTGTAGCCTGTGACGTTGGGACTCTTTTGAAGCTATAATGCCTCTGCTTTCTCACTCTCTCTCTCTCCCTGCCTTCATTAAGAGGTTGTCTTAAGCTACCCAGCTTAACGCTATTTACATTTTCATTATTCTACCGTTACCGGGAAGAAATGGCATGAAATCCAGCAGTGTTCAGGACATTAGACAAGCTTCATTCTCACAGCAAATGGATTTACATAAATAAGGAGGTTGATACATGGAAACGGAAAGAAAGAGAGGAAAGCAAAGAAGAGAGGAGATGAGGTAACAAAAGATGAGGGGGAAAAAAGTGAGCACAAAAGCAGGGAGAACATCTAAAATGGATGAAGAGGACAAGATGTGATGCAGAGGCAGGAGGGGTGAGAGAGAGCGAGAGAGATGTAAAGTGGTAAATGAGCAGGGATTGTGTTGGGTTCTCTGGCTGTATAAAGTGGGCTCAGAGGGACTGACAGAGGTCCTCTGAACCAAAGCATGTGATCAATACAGCACTGGGTTCCCTCATTACTGAAACAGACCTCATTGTGTTTACCATACAATGGACTTGTGGGATCAAACTCTGCTCGTGTTTATTTGTCAGCGTGTGCGTGTGTGTGTATGTGTGTGTGTGTGTGTGTGTGTGTGTGTGTGTGTGTGTCTTTGTGCATAATAAGGCATTTTAGTTTTGATACCTACCTGTATTTTTCTGTTAAGACAATTAACTGTCTTATGACATGTGGATTTACTGTATTCACAGTACTGCACACTTTTCAACCAACTGGTAATCCTTTGTTTGAATATGTTTCCTGTGGGTTTAGACTTAAACCCATTTATTGACTGAATTAATGTTTAGTTCTTGGTGTTCATTGCCTGTGCGTGTTCACCTAGGATTGGATAGAGCAGAGCGGTATTTCAGGCAGAGCATTGAAGAAGTATTGGCTATTTGACTTCAGTGGATTTCAGTATGCTTTCTGTTGATTTAACTAAGATTTAAGTTCATGTATGTTTATTATAGAGATTAGCTCTCTTAGCTGCATCTTTATTGCTGTTCTGATTCCCTCAAAGAGCAAATCCAACCATGTGCTAGAAATTATTTCTGGGGTACAAAACAACATCAGTTGATTGGAGACAGCGTGTGTAATTGGGGGCAAAAGCCATGTCCCCAACTGGTATAACACAGATTTTTGGTCAGTGGTTATTGGTTTAGGTTATGGTTAGGATAACAGTTTAGTTTAGGCAGATAGTGACCATGGTTAGGGTTAGGGGTAAGTCTCCAGGAAATTCATGTAAATCTATGTAAATATGTTGTGATATAATATATATAAATCTTTGTGTCTGTGTGTGTATGTGTGGTCTGTCATATGCTACTTTAAAGGACAACTTTCAGATTTAGGACCAGTTAAATGGGGAAAGTTTGTCCAATTAGGGACAAAAGCTGATTTTCCAATTGGGAAAAAGCTTATTTGTGGATCAGTGATGAAGGTTAGGGTTAGGGTTAGTCAAGTAGTGTGTATGGTTAGGGTTAAGGAAAATCTCCAGGAAATTAAGTTAGTCTATGTAATGTCCCCAAAAGTGACCAAGATCTGATATGTGTGTGTGTGTGTGTGTGTGTGTGTGTGTGTGTGTGTGTGTGTGCGTGCGTGCGTGCGTGCGTGCGTGCGTGCGTGCGTGCGTGCGTGCGTGCGTGCGTGCGTGCGTGTGTGTGTGTGTATCGGTTTCTTTCTGTAAAAATCCAACTAGTTGCTTTCGAATGCAAATGATAGATTAGCCTCAGAGGCTTCCTCAAGCCTCACCAGTTTTCCTCAGAGAATCTCAGCCAATCATGAATTGCATTTCTCCCTTTCAACCCTCTCAACGCACATTCCGAGCCACTCTGACCCCGAGACCCTCTCTTCAAACTGGGAATAAAGACCCAACAATAACAGGAAAGAGCTCAACTTTCACTCTTTCCTCTCTCAGTTTCCTTTCATCTACATTTTCTCAGGAATTTTCTGTTTGAAAATATTTTGGATTGCTCTTTCCCACTTGTTGGTGTTGTGTGTTAGATGAACTCATCAACCATGAGCCAAGGACCCCCCAGCAGTGACAGAGAAATGTCCAAAAGAAAGAGAGACTCAGAAACATGAGAAATAACCAATTTCCTCAAAAGATCTTCATTTTTGCCATCTGCTGCTTATTGCTGTCTCCTTATGCTCTATAGTGATGGAATGAAGACCTGTTATTGTAATAGTGAATGAAGAGGTTCATAAAATGTACTGGTTGTTAAGATTATCTTTTTCTATTCTTCTCTTAAAATATTAACAGAAGCCTCTGAATGACAAATGGCCACATTATACTCTTCAAGAATGGACCTTCGCCTTGGAATAAAAAACACTGATACTGAATCTATTTGAATGCTATATTTTCAAATTTTGAATGAAGATTAAATTCCGATGGCAAGCGAATAGTACCATAACTCAAGAGCATTCACTGTAATAGACACATCTCCTAGTCTAATGAAAGGTAAATAGCATGAACATACAGGCATGAGGCGTACAATGTGTGCACAAGAGCTGAGTACACAGGGTCTGCATCCACTCTCCAAACTTTGCTCTGTTTGAGTACAGGGGTCAAAGGTCTCCCTCTTTACACACTGGAAGATTGAGATGAGAGTTTGTGTGTTGCCGCTGTTGTGTCTCTTCTCTCAGGCTAGTTTTAAAATCAGAGATTGTAAACCTCTGTTTCCTGATTTTATAACGAATAATATCTGATAATGATGTTTCAATCTTTGAATTTGATTTTCCTGTCCCTGTTTTAGGTTTGATTTTACAGCAAAACATACCAATCGAATTAACAGAGCAATTCAGCTCTTATCGTAGCTCACTGTAATTCTGGGTTGATCTTGGTGTACTATACTCATCTATTAACAGGACAACTGCTGTTGCCATCCATCATTCCGCTCAAACGCCACCCATCCCCAGAACACGCGTAAAATCGCTAGTGTCAGAGGAGAAGCTTTTATCAACCACATCTGAACTTCATCATTGTTGTGTGTGATAGAGAGTGGATGGGTGGGAAAGTGGAGTGTAATGCAGTGGGTGAAAGTGTGAAGGACTACTCCTCTCCACAGGTGCACAGCACCCCTCCCAAAAGAGCCCTCATATCTCTGATCATGTATTCAGTCCACTTCTGTGTCCCTCTCCGTCCCCCGCTCTTGTAGGTCTCACTCATCAATAATTGAACCCAGAGGTTTCAGCCAAATTAACTGAATTATTTTGAAGTAGCCGATTGCCTTCTTTTCACTAATGGGATGGTGCTTTTGGGCAGATGTTTTATTGAAAAGGGGGAGGTTTTAATTTACATTACATTTTTGATAAGTAGTGTTATATTTAGATTATAGGCAAACAGATTTTCCTCCTCTAATGAATGGGAGAGCCGTTGGAGCCGACTTCACAACAAATACCAAGAGCTCTGAAGCTTAAGTACATTCCCTGCTTCCCATAGAATAGGACATTTCCATTTCAGAGACATTATAATAGACAGTAATGACCATAATTGCCTGCCAAGGCTCATTCATATCAACAGCTCAATAAGATACTTGTTGTGTCTACTTTCCTCCAGTGAATCCAGGCTTTTTCTTGTTCGTTCTGGCTGTCATTCATTCCTTTTTCCCCCAAATCTTACTTTGGGGTAAAACTGTGACTTCCATCTTGTTGCACTGATAAAGAAGTCTTTGCTCATCGACCTTCAATTTAGTTTCCCTGACCTGTCGCCGCCGCCGCCGGCCGGTATCTTCAGCTCTGTGAGTAAATGCAGGACATACAGCTTCTCTCATATCTTTTCCTGCAGTCCTAACTATGTCTCAAGGCCTTCTGCCTGTAATGTCCACTTTAACATCCAATCCTCCCACCAGCAGCCTGACTGCTCTGTGTCTGTGATCCCTGGTGCATTATTGGCATGACAGAGGAAGGCACAGCTGTTGCGGAGCCGGGCAGAGCGGGTATGGGCACTGGTCCAGGCTTGTCGGCAGCTGGATTAGCAGTGCAGCCATTAGCATCTGAACTCCTGTAATGTGACAATATGACAGGGATTATGCCATTTGAGGCCGAGTGGCAAGAGCTGAGAGGAAGAGAGGGGGGTAATGCTGAGAAGTGGGGTAAAATGCAAAACTGGGATGCAAGCAGATTTAGGAAGGTGTGCAGGATTATTGGATGCTGAGTTGAGAAATGGGGGTGCTAGAAATTGCAGAGTGGACAGAAAAATGAGAGATTGGGTGGGAAACAGGATTATGCATGACGGAAATAACAAAGGAATCGTGAATTAATGAATGAAAACTATTGAATTTGTGCACATGTAAAAAGAAAAGGCATTGTTGGGTAATGTACTCACAAACTCCTGCGCATTTACATTTTAAATACCTTCTTGGCAAGACATCCATCTTGTACCTCTTACAGCCACAGACAGCCACAAAAAGGAGAGATTTCATTCTTACACTGTCAGCACTGTATGAAGTATTATTGGGCATGCAACAATACACACATTCACATTCAATGTGAAATTTGATTTTAAGATTGTGATAGTCTGAAATTGCTGTTTGACATAACTTAAGACTACATCTAATACATAATAGAGGTCTGTCTGAAAGCATTTATTAGTATTTAATTCTGTAAAATTGGGGAAAACAATACAATTCTCCCAAACTTCTATATCTCTGAACTATCTCTTTAACTAAATCACAAACATTTAGGGTATTCTATTTGATTTTCTTTTGATAACTAATTAACAACTGATGTAATATTTGTTCACTTCCATTCACTGAGCCTCCCTTGAAACTATATCCAGTTGCGAGCTGTGGCCCTGGGCCTTCAATAGGACCACATGTGGCAAAAAGATTGAATGAATGAATAAAATATAGTAATACAAATAATAGCCAGACCCCTGCCTGCCCCATGGAACTTCAGCATATTCAAGTTTTCTGGTTTCACACACAAAGATGGTTCCAGAAAATCAGTCACAAAAATGATTATCATGACATCACACAATTTAAACATGACATGTAAATGAACAGCCCCTTATTATTTTTTGAAAATAAATGAAACAAGCAAATCTCATAGATTTATTTCATATATTTGTTTAGCTGGAATGAAAGTACAATCTCTGGCATAATCATTAATTACTGTTCAACAGTTAAAGATGGATCCAATATCAATCCAATGTCATTCATGTTTATTTGAGCTTAAACATATTTGAATGTCAATGTAGATTTAATATCCTTCTGAAGTAAAGACTCATACTGACCAGCTGGCACCTTCTGAGGAGAAATGGGAAAAGGCACAAGCTCTTTGTGAGCTATGCTCAGCCATTTTTCACTGGCCTTAATTAAATCATTTATTGCGATTTCATGTCCATTGCAATGGCAGATGCAAATTGTAGGTTTACAGTATACAGTATACTGTATTATGATAATAATAAATTTGCTTTTCTCACTGAAATGTGTCTTGACTGCAGGGTCAGGGTTTTTTATGGAAAGTTGGAGTTAGCACACTGTATATTTTCAGAAAAACAAAAATGAGAGATGCTCAGTTAGTAAGTTACTATTCTTTTTTTCCCCTTCGCTCACTCATTGACTGCTTTCACAGGTAACTTGTCCACCAGGTATCTGCACATGCCCACAATTCAAGGTCTGTGTCTCTCTCCTTTGGTGCTGCAATCTCACAACAGCACATTAGTAGCCTGAGTCTACTCTCCCAACTAGGGAACTACGTCCCAAGTGTTTCTACTATAACCCCATTGCTGTTACACGTTCTTAGCTCCTCTTTCTGCTCATAATATTAGGGCAGGATCTTATTTTTCTTCTTGAATCAGCTGAGAACACTACATCTATCATCACTGCCATATTCTGTTCCTTCTCTTTTACCAGATGGTTTTCCAATACTTGTTTATCTGTCTGGATCTGTCATTCTCAAACATCACCCTCTGTGGTGTCTCCAGTGGACCTGAGAGGGTCTAACCCATCCTTATCGCAGATGTGCCTGTACCGTACATGATCCCTACAATATGATTGGTTTAATCCTTTGTTGTTTGTTTTATCCACTCACCCTTAGTAAGCATATCTTGAAAAGCACCATAGATTTAGCTGAGAATCAAGCATATGTTAAAATATCACCTTTCATACAAGAAACGCAGCTTATTTTGTTGAGCAAATACGGATGGAGACACAAAACAAGGAGATATATTACTTACTGAAAACATTCTTAAAGTGTAATCATGCATTAAAACACAGAAAGAAAGGTATGAACTACATCTAAAAAGTTGTACATCAATACGATGTGTAAAAGAAACAAACAAATAAAATATTTAAAATGTTTTTAACTAAGTAACTCAGTGAAGTTATATAGCATCATGGGAGCTATTTATGGTTCAGTACAGAGCAATTTGCTTTCCAAGGAAATAAAAACTACTTTAACTCGGCCTGATTTATGTAATTATGCAAATGCTACGCTTATAAAAAAAACATTGTGGCAGGCTGTTCAATATAAAGAGTGCACATAGTAAAAGCTGCTTCTCCAGTCATGGTCATGGAATAACTAAAAGATCACAATAATTAGACATATACTGAAGGTATGTTTTACTGTAAGTGTGTTAGATATATGCAGATTTCTGAATATGCATCCAGCTTTAATTTGTTTCTTTTTCTGATATATTTGATCTCACATATCAGCACACGCGTAGGTTTAAATTATAATACAATACAAAAAAAAGAAGAGAGAGATGAAGCACTAGAGGGAAAAAATGAAGGGCTAGAGATGATATTGAGGTGAGTATCCCTGGACAGATAAACGAGAGCCCTGTTCCATAGAGATAGTGAGTGAAGGGTTTAGAGAGGCAGATATACTCAGACTGGCCACACTGCCACACTGTCTCTTCAACATCATCTCCCTTGAAGGGACCCGATCACCACTGACCCCTCAGACAGAACCGGCCTCTTGTTGCTGTGTAAACAAAATCTGCCATTTGCCTCCTCGTCCTCAGTTAAGTGGCTCAGGAGACTTTGGACTTCAAATGACCCATGAAGGTGCTGCACTTTAGTCACTGTTTGAACGGAAAGCAGAGACAGGATCCTAGCTGGAGTTCCTTATGTAGAGAGATTTTTGTTTCTTTGCATCTATGAGTCTGTGTCCACTATCGCCTTGTTGAATTGACTAAGTGGTGGCTCAGAAGCATTCAACTAATGATTTACTCTGGCGCTCATGACTTACCAGTGAGAAAGACACAACTGTACAAGAAATTAAAAAGAGTAAGAAAAACAGGGCAAACATACAAGAGACAGAGCACTAAACTAATTACAGCCGTCAATCACTTTGCATTTGCTTTGAGTAATTAAAAACAGTGCTAATTAAATAAGGATCTGCCCATTGGCAACTCATCATTATTTTAGCCACAGTATATCTTGGGGCCATACATAGTCCTCTGTCCTTTACTGCTAACCCTCTTTAACACCCGCAACACGACTGCTGCACAGAACCTGACAACAAGCTCTGAGAGAAAACAACAGTCTTCTGTGCACAATTGAATTTTCATATCTTACATGGCTGTGCTGGCTTTTTAGCTTGTTTGACAGAAGAGCTGATATCCTAATTTACTTATTTTTTGGTGTTAGACCCCTTTCAGACATTTACCTTGTTATATAAATGTGACAGCAATGTAAAATGTTGGTATCATGTCTGAAAAAGCTCCACCTTTACACAAAAATCACAGTGACAATGTAACTAAATCGGACTTAATAACATTTCCTTTTAACATGAAAAGAGTGTGAATTAAATACCATTCATTATGTAAAGGAGACTGCTGCACCAGGTAAAACACACACAGAGTTAAGTAGAGGTCTTTTTTGCCCTATTATGAGCCATATCCATCGTCCAATAATTTAATAAAAATGATCCATGCTGGAAAATAGAGGTGGGGGAAGAATCCTTATACATCATCCCAGCTGTCTCCCACCTTTATATTTTTATTCACGCCATATGCACACTTTACATCAAAAAGCTTTAAATGTCAGCAAAAAGGCATTATACAAGAGACCCAACTTAACGTCATTTTACTGTATGTATATCAGACTGTTTAAAATAGAATTTATTACAGGTTTCACAGTGGGAAAGGGGGCAGCGTCCCTTGTGCACACAATGGTCATTAATGAAGGCTTCAATGTCAAAACACTTTAAAAAAAATCCATTAATGATGCAGCATGGGAGAGAACTTCTCTCCTCATATAATTACTTTTCAACTAACCACTGTTTTCCAACAGTGACACTACACCCTCTCAGGTTGCGGCTCTCTCTGTAGATATTCTGCCATATTTTAATTAAATCATAAGAAACATTTATGTACCCAACACCTACTGTATGTCTGAATTACAAAAGGTCATTATGACAATGTTACAAATATCTTCCACTTCTGAAAATGGCTTTAGAAGATGAAAATGATGAGAACACTCTTGCTACAGATTTCTGTGTCAGGCCAAGTCCAAGATAACCACCTGCCCAATCATTCATCCATCTCCTCTTTGACTCACCCCCAGAGCGAAGCCAGTAGGAGCTCACAGCCGTTGGCCTGCTTCCCTGCTTCCCTCTGGGCTGAGGTGCTTGTCACAGGCAGAGCTGCATTTAGATACAATGCTCCATTACATCAATAATAGATAGGAGGATGAAGGAGGGAGGCCAAATTGGATGGGACAACTCACTCAACAGGATATGACAAGTCGCAACGATGGGGAAAAGTGTGTGTGTGCATGTGTGTGTGTTTGTGTGCTCATGTACAGTATGTATGAGTGTGAGTGTGTGTGTGTGTGTGTGTGTGTGTGTGTGTGTGTGTGTGTGTGTGTGTGTGTGTGTGTGTGTGTGTGTGTGTGTGTGTGTGTGTGTGTGTGTATATACATGTTGCATGAACAAGAGGTGCATGGATGACAAGCGAGCGAGAGAGTGTGGGATACTGAAGGATACTGACTTAGTGGGTTTCTGCCACGATGGCACCATTTAGGATCAAACTGACCCAGTTTCTACAGAGCCCATACATTTTAGATAATCCCTGAGGAAACCAGGTTTGCACAGTCTGCCTCCCCTGCATGGTGTTACATTGTAGAATACAGCAGGTAAAAGCAGGGACACAAAATGATGCACTTAAACTTACATGCTGAATCATGCACGGTTGTGTTAAAGAGAGGATATTCATTTCCCTCCCACTGCTAAACCACCTTCCTTTGCTCTTTCCACCTCCTCCTTCCTTTCCCTCCCTCCTCCCTCCTTCCCTTTTGCGCAAACTGGAGCAGTTATGTGGCTTTATGCTGCAGCCATTTAAATCATTACCTTTCCCACATTGATCCAGCCAGAAGGTAATTGGCTCAATCAAGAGAATTAAAAGCCCGGGTAAGATGGAATAATTCAGCTCACAGATCAAAAGAGGAGGGGAAGATGAGGAGAAAGAGGATGGGGGAGGGGAGCAGAAGGAATGCCGATATTAACGCTGTGGATGAGGAAGTGAACGCTGCAAGCAAAGGGGACGGCTAAAAGGAATTAAAATAAGAATATTAGCATATGAATGAGACAGAGTGAAAGACAGAAAATAGAGCAAGAATATAACATTATGATACATAAAATGCTAAAGAGGGAGCAGTCGTTTTCTCAGTCTAATTGCACAGAGTGAGAAAACGACTAAAGTGAAAACTGAGGTGAGGACACATTTCCATTTTTTGGTAATCACATAATAACCCTTTGACCATGTTTCATTCGCTGTCCCCATCTGTTTCTGATTCAGTTTAAAAAATGCACTCACAGTTTACCCCAGAGCCACAATACTTCTTTAGTAATGACATATTGAGTGACATTTTCTCCCTCCCCTGTAGCATTCTTACTTCTACTAGCTCCTTTTCTGAATAGAAGGCCAGCAGGACTGAATTTCTATGCACATGAGATGGACTGTGAAGCTAGCATGCCTTGCCTTAGTTAATCCTTAAATTAGTGAACAGATGGCGGTGATAAGAGTGTTACAGAGGTGCAGGAGGTGCTAATTTCCCTGGGCTCTTGATGAACCGGAAACCTGCTTTATTTGAGAAAGAAATGGAAGCATTTGCGTAAGGTGTGCAATATTTTTTAGCAGTTATTGTAACATTAACCTCATCATCTTCATTTATGAGATTTGGGGTGTTCAGTTGGGCAAGAATCGTGAGCAGCTTTGGTTGAAAGCAAGTGCACATTACTGGTAGATTATGTGGTAATGTGAACGAATTATACTGTTTGACTCACTATTGTTTTGCCCAAAGATAAAATGATTGAGACTGTGACAACTTTCTCATAGTCTCATAGCTTTGTAAACCACTGTGCAGTGTTTTGGTTTCTGACAAGTCTTCAAAATCATTGATGTACATTTAAATTTTGTCATTTGGAAAATGCTTTTAATCCAAATCGATTTACAAGTGAGGCAAGACAATCAAGCGTTAAGAGGTAGCTAACCAGGTACATGTGCAGTGAGAAAGAGCAATAGGGTTTTTTTTTATTGCTTGGTTTTCAATGATTGTTATCACAGTAAGACATGAGTGGAAGTAGACAAGTGCATAAGAAATACAAACAACAAGAAATTTGTGCAACAATCAACAAAGTGCTAAAAGGTTAATAGGGTCTCCGGTGTTTAGGTGTTTATAGTGTTTTCAGGCATTTCTTGAACGTACCGAGGGAGTCAGCAGACCATGCAGAGCTGAGTAGCTCATTCAATCGTCATGGAATCACAAAAAACAAAAAGAAGTCTGTTCTGAACACTTGCTTATTATGATTGATAAAACCAGACCCTGCAAAATCAGCTTCACATTCAGTATGTGAGTTTGGGTTTTTATTTCTACTCTGTTAATAATTTGGTTCAGATATTATGTTTAAACCTTGTTGGATAATGTGATTACACATGTTCATTACTCATCGCTTACCCAACTAGACATGTGCAAAGCTTCATTTATCAGCACTTAGGTTTCTGATTAAAGTGTTTAGATAATTATTAGAATTATGTCTAGTGGTACTAAGACCAATGCTTTAACAAACTAAACTTTAAGCTCACCACTGTTCCTAAGATCTGTTTAGTGCCTTTGATGTCATTGAGTGGCTTTTAGTTCTTTATTATTGTACATTGAGTAGGATTGCTCATTATCCTTTCAGTGTGAATGGTAGTTAATATCATTATGATAAGACCTGTCAGTTATGCAAGGTATGGTGTTGAGTATGTTGAAAGACTCTTGTTAATGTTACACTGTGACTTTGGTTTATAGTAGTGCAGACTTGTGTAGATTTTCATGCTTGCTGTATGTGTATTTAGTGTTAGTGCATGTCAGCCATGTGATGTATGTCACATGTAAAAGTCACAGATCAGCCATTACCCCAGATTAGGATGAGAGAGAAAGGCTTGTAAAGAGAAAAAAGGAGGTAGGTGATGTTGCGTAAAGAGATCACTCCATGACAATTAATGATGTCAATTCTTGCTTTTTAATGTTTACGAAAAGGGAGAAAAGAGACGCGTTGTGAGAAATGTTATGAGAAAGTGCATGTGTGTGGTGAAGGAGGTGATGTTTGCATTCTTCATTGAGAAGAGATAAGGAGATGCTGAGTCACAGTTCCTCTGTGATCCTGGCTTTTAATGCTGAAATATTAACTGTTTATTTATTCATCGGTGTGGCCAGCTAGAAGAATGCAGTTGGGGAAATACAGCAGTGGGGAAAAATGCTTGGAAATTAGAGAACAGCTGTTCAAAAGCAAATGAACACTGACATTTCTTTTTTTAATTACAGATGCAAGGTCAGATGGACAATTTCTACCTTGTCCTGCCTCAAAGCAGAAACTCCTTGTGTAGCTTTTAAGGCCACTATGTTAGCTATCCAAACACATTTGCACTGGTGAGTGAATCTCTGTCTGACCCAATAAAGCTCTGCTTTTGTTGTGAATTTGGAAACAGATGCAGAAATTTCTTTCTGTTTTAACTGGGCAGATGCTTTCATGCTTTCATGTAATTCAGGCCTAGTTTCTCCAAGCATATCTGCAGCAGCCTCACAGAAATCTTCCTGTCGACTTAACTGCAGTCCCAGTTGTTCATGCCAGCCTGTCAGTTCTCTGCCTCTTTCTCACCAGTAGTAGAGTCACATGAGCCCGGTCCCCCGCTGCGTTCCTCTGGCTGCCGTTCACACTGCTACAGAAAAACTCCAGAGGAGATGTCTGCGCCTTGAAAGCACCATCCAGCCTTGCTGAGAGAAGGAACACAATGGATAGATAAAAATATAGCACACATGAACAGCTGCTAATCCATGCAGGCTATGTGAGCCTTGATAAGCGAGTGAGTGTGTGGGTAACCAGCTGATTGTAGTGTTAAACGTGGCATACACAGGCCTGTTTGTGGATGCATTCTGATTGATGCTTGTAATTACCTACTGAATGAATGCATCATTTTCGTCACAATGTTTGCTTTTAATTCAGCCTGTTTGTGCAGTGCGCCGGGATGAGTATCCTCCTCTATTTTATCGTGCACACACACACACACACACACACACACACACACACACACACACACACACACACACACACACACACAAATATACACACACATATACTGCACAGCATCACTTTAATAAGACAGCATAGTAATATCATGGAAATATAAAGGAGGCGAGGTTAGGCGCAAGTTCAGAGCATTTCATTGCCAATATTCCCTGCAGCACGCAGCTATTTCTGAATGCACACACACACACACACACACACACACACACACACACACACACACACACACACACGCACGCACGGCAAAGTGTTTGAGACCTGTAAGACTTACTTTATGCTATAGCACAGCACTAACTGTACTAAGAAAGCCAATATGGGTAGAAAGTTGTGTTCAGACATCAGTATAACTTGTCGCTGATAATGGCTCATGAATTATGGACATGGTTCATACATCACCCTCATGTTCACACTGTACCATGCACAAATTTGCATATGAGATTAGTGAAAGCTGCTTGACCTCTAACCAAGGGCATGATGGGTGGTTGAAGGATGTGATGTGGGAGATGGAGCTCTAAAATACGAGTCAATTTCCTGCGGGGCTTATCAGAGCTGTTTGACTGGCGTGTGAGCAGCGAGCTGCCGTCAGTTGTCAGGATTTAAACTTAGGGAGGAAATGAGTCACTTGGGTGTGCTCTGAATATCCTGCAATGATAGGATAAAAATGAGTGAGAGAGAAACCCATATAGCAAACACCTGGGAAGGAAAGGAATGTATGCTTCAGTCATGTGGTTAGTATTTACAAATCATCTAAACAGAAGTAGAGGGCTAATCTGTAGTTCCTCTCAGCTGGAGCAGTATTAGTGCATAGCTTTCCCTGGTGTGTTTTGAATACATCCAGTGCTTTTACTGGCTGCGGTGGCTACATCAGACTGTCTGGATGACAGACACATCTTCCTCCCTTCATTAATCTCCATTTAGTTCTGCACTAGAGAAGGAGAGATGGAGGGAGGGAGAGAGGATGGCGAGAGTGCGTCGGGCAGGGGGGAAAGGGGGAAGAGCAAGATTAAAGATATGGCTGGCCATGAAATCGAAAAAGGAAAAGGAGATGGAAGATGGGGGAAGAGGGAGAAAAGATGGAAAGAAAAGAGGTTGAGGTGAAGGCGGTTGGGGGGAACCGGAGATGAATATTGAATGTGAAGGTGTAGTTGCCTAGAAGACGAGTGAGGAAAGTGAGGTAAAAAGCAGGAAGGTGAGAGCATAGAGGAGCTAAGGAATATAAGTATAAATTGGAGAAAAATTGAGGCAGGAGAGAACAGCAGGAGGAGGGGAAAGGGAGCCTGCTGTTTGATCTTTAACAGGATTATTTTCCCCTGCTGTCCTTTTATTTATTTGATTTTTTCCCTCATATTTATTCATTATGTAAACGCTGGCAGTGTGCCAGCAGAAAACCATATCGCAGTTCTGCGCTGCACTGAGCCCACCCTGTGACTGTGCATCACCGATACACACACAGCCATACCGGGTAATCCTAAAGGGATTTCTGTGGACCTCTGCAGCCCTGCAGTATAGGCCTGGACACAGGCAGCCGTGCAGCAGACTATTAGCTGAGTTCTTAACTGTGTAGTTATTGACTCACTATATGTTCTGCATTTTTTAAGTGTTTTGTGTTGTTTTGTTTTAACAGCTCAACCTTTAAAAAAAGATGTGACCATCTGTTTGTTTGCTTTCTCTCTGTGTTGCTGGTCCGTCCCTGAGAGGTCTCCTATGCTGTCTATACTCGCCATCAGTCCATACTGAAAGACACAAAAACAAATCCAAGGCCAGCCTGCGCCCTGGTGATTATTCTGATTCTCTTATTAAAACTGAGGGTTTGGGATTTGTCTGCTAGTTGGCCTACCGGGTTGATCGAGCTTTTCTGAGGCTCTTGTTTGAGTGGGTTAAACCCCCAACTGAGCGGTAGGTGCTGGATCCTGTAGTGGATATTAATTTGGCCTTTTCACTGCGATTATACAAGTATGGCTCTGTCGACTGTTAATAAGGCCATCATTGGAGGACAATACTTAATCTCAGTGGCCTGTAGCCCAAACAGGATTTTGTCTGTTTGTTTGTAGTTCTTAAAGCTGAATGGTTGTTATTTTTAAGATACATAGATCCCTTACTGATGTACTAGAGTACAGATTTTATTTTTAGTGTATATGAATCGATTATTACATGAATATGTATGTTTATTGGGTTGTACATATGCTTAACATCAAAAACCTCTTGTGTGGTATGTACAAGGCCATTCAGACTAATAAACAGCAGCAAATAGGGTGCATGCAGTCCTCTGTGACCAGGCTCTATGCTTCATATATATCAGAGATTCAGTATATTCTGACTCTTTTGAATATCTGCATACACATACACACACACACCGCTCCATGACCTATCAACCTACATGAGAAAATTGTGGTATGCAGACACAGAACACAGATGTTAAGACTTCACAGATGCTAAGTCCATAAAAACCAGGTTGTAATGTGTGCGTCTGGGTGTATGTGCTAGCATGCGTGTGTGTGTATTTGTGCACGCGCCCTCCAACATACACTGAGGAGCATAGCCATTAGAGCATTATTGCAGATTGTCTGGTAGGGCGCTCAGGGCCACAAAATGCAATTAGATTCTGGTATAAAATATTTATTTCCACAACACCTACTGTGCACCAGAGAGGAGCCTTTACACACTGTGCACTTAAATATGAAAACAGTAGCACATGCCTGAGAGAGCAGCAGATACAATTTCTCAGTGGGAGCTTGTGTGCAGGTTCTTTATGTCTTTGGGTACAGATGAGTGGGGGCATGCTAATAGATGTCTACTGCTTTTATTGCTTTCTTATATATTTGAATCAAGTGCATTATATTGCCCTGTAAAAGACTGGAGTTAAATGACTCAGTAATGCATAATGCAAAACATTGTTTACTGTATATATATTTGAAATGTATTGATTGTTATGCTCCATTATAATAAAAGGATACTGTTGGATAAACGATACAAGTATTCATACATCTCAAAGCCATCTAATGATTGTTGTATTTATTACAGTGCTCAAGTACTGAAATACTTAAGTGCAATATGGAGGTACTTACCTTAAGAATCTCCATTGTATGCTTTGTACTCTGCTACGTTTCAGAGGGATATATTGCACTCCACTATATTTATCCGAGAGCTGGAGTTTGCATATTCAGATTGAACAAGTATCATCAGTTTATTACAGACGACACATTCTAAACTATCCAATAGATTATAAAGCAGCTTCACCCCACTAACTGCTGCAACATTAAAATGCTGCTTATGTGTTACAACATTGTGAGAGATTAAATAGTGGTTAAAAGTTGATGTATTGTATATATTATAAATGTTACAAATATTGTCTTCAAATTAAAGGGTCAGTGTTTGTTTTCAATTTAATGTGATAGTAATGTCACTGTTTTATCGTGGTATAAAGAATCCTGCTCCTTGGCTAGTTGAAGTCTTCAATTCTAGGTGGTATGATCTCTCTCAGAAATATGATGCACTGTACTATTTGATTACATTAGGTCAAAACCTGACAATGCTCTCTTTGTGTGTTTATTGAGTGATCAAGCAATTATCCACGACAACATCCGTAGGATAATAAAATAAAAATAATATATATGATAACATAACACTCTGAATGGGGCCATTCTATTTTTTGTGATTCTTCAATTACATTTTACTGATAATAGTTATAATCACATTGCTGTATTGATATTATTTAGTTAGGTAAAAGATCTGAATATATATTTTATTTATTGTATTTTCATGTTATTGTTTATACCTCGTGTGTCCATTTTTACATATTATTTTGATAATCTAACATCATAAGTTTGTCCTTGTGATAAAGGGAGCTGAAATATTTTAATTCCAACATTCAGTAAAGCCATCACTTGACTCCAGCTTGAGCTTTCTATTGTTAACACAATCTGCCAGATCAATTTATGTTGGAATACTTTTAAGCCCAGAAGCCACATGAGGACTCTGGTATGTCAGCTTGGAATACTCATTGTGGGTCCTCACCCCTGAAGGAGCAAGGATTAATGGATTGTGGCTTTTACTCTTCTGAAGCAGCCATCCTATTTGCTGTGTACTGAACAAGGACCATACAGCTGCCTCTTCTCACCTCTCCACTCTGAGCTGAAGTACTTACCAACCTTGGCTGATCAGGCTTTTGCGGTGATCTTGTGTGAACGGCTCATTGAAGTTCTCAAACTGGTGCTGGTTTTGGAAATATGTAAAGTGCAGGTGAACCCTGCCAGTGGGATGCTTGCAAAGAGATACAGTACAGTCGGCAAGCTGCGAGCTAGTTCTGCATCCTCACTCTGTCTCACCGACCATGTGTCTGTGTGTTTGTGTGGGTGGATGAGTAGGTGGAGGCCAAATGTTAAGGAATACGCAGTATGGATGTTATTTAGTATAAGAAACCAAACGCTGGGTAACTATTCTAATCATATATACAGAATACCGAAACTAAATTTGGGTACAGGGCTCTGAATGGGAGGTTTAATAGACTTTAAAAAAGCACAAAAATCAATCAGCAGCAGTGAGGTTGTTTCATGCTCATGTTAGACATTTGTGGGTAGACGTGGATTTTATTAAAAAGTATATTTATTTTCTGTCAGGAAAAAATATGCGTTATATGCATGTGTGTATGTACACTAATCGTGTGTACGTGTGTGTTTCTGGTCTGCACTGGGAGGATTACTGTAGATTTACAAGGCCTGGTAACAATGAGCGGACCCACCCCAGGGACCCATACTCAATAACTATCACAATGAAATGCTGCTAATTCCTATTTAAAGCTGCCGCACAGGCACTGCCCTCCCTGTTCTTCAGGCCGAGGGGAGCGGGAGGCTCAGAGACAGAAGAGGAAGGAATCCATATTATGTTAGTATAATTTCTGTTAATTCCTGTTGCCGAGTTCATCTCTTAAGTCTTCACAAATCACCCCTCTCCCATTGTTTGCTGGCGGTTTATGAGGTAACTTCACGAGACTAATGTGTGTGCCACTGGAGAGCGGTGCGTGTTAGAATCTGTGTCATTTGTCTTAGAAGTGCCCACCCAAAGGCCTTGTCTTCTCTAGCACTGCTCCTTATTGGCGAGCCACTGAATAATTCAGCAGTTTCTGATGTAAAGGGGATTGCTTTCATTCCTGGCTAGCAGGTTAATATCTGGAGTTTGCTGTTGCATTAAATGCAAGCAGTAATTTATGATGTCAGCACAAGCAAATTAGTAGATGATGTGGCGTTGTTACAGTGGGATGCATTCATGGAGGAAGATAGTGTGTCTGTTTATTTGTTCTGAATGTATTTTATTGCTGCATTTATACAAGGATACAAGGACCTTTACTGTCATCACACCACAGTTAGATATATATTTGTCAGTTCAATGCTACATATGATGACATGAAACTGTATTTCCTAGAGCTTTGGAGAAGAAGTAGTACATTATGAAAGAAGTATTTCAAATTTAGCAGAATTTAAAGTGTAAGGTTTAAATGTACCAATAATAATGCAAGAAGAGCAATACAATGAAATGAAATAAGTGATATCTTTGTAGAGGCCCTCAGGAGAAGAGCAGGCAAAAAACAATTAAATGAAATGAAATAAAAGACGATAGTGTACAAGTTCTGCATTATATGCGTACAAGAGCAACTCTTACTGTAGGCATGCACCTGTGGGGTTTTATGAAACAGTAAAATTGATTAGCAGAGTTGCAGTTTTGTGTTTGCTGCTCTCCTCCACCAGTTCTTGCACAAGCACATTCATTTAGAGAAGGGCTTTGATTGGACAGAGAATCAGGGACAGGAATCTCAAGCTGCATAAATATTTTAGAGGAACGCGTCCGACAAGTCTGCCTATCTGACTGTCTCTGTCTTCCATCTCTCTCGTCTTCTTCTCTTTCACTTGCTGTCTTTCGTTCCTGCACGTGCATGCAGGTGCATCAAAGCGAGTACATGCACACACAAGCTGTGCGTGTTTCTCAGAAGCTGTAAGACTTTTTTTTCTCCTTTGGCCATTAATCAGGAGATGAAATATTGGCACCAAATCACTTGAGGAATCTATATTACACTAGGCAGAGGCTTGCATGCAAAAGCTGGCAAGCAAACACACATGCTCACATACAGTTTCTTTAAACTGGGACGCGATCGTAATGGGGGTAATGATTTTTGCATTATTAATGAACCAGGCTTCACACTCATCTTAATTGAAAATGTCCTTTCATCTTGAGCACTTGCTCATGTATCCTCTCTCTTAATATCAGTAGTGTAACACACATACTGTAGAGAGCACATGCACTCACACATATATAACCTGCACACATTTCACATGTACACAGGCACACATGCTGTTCAACTCTCTCAACACTTTTTGCTGGCTTTTTATTTTCACTTACTGTTCTGGTCTGCCCTTTAACTAATAAAAACCATGCCACCTGTATATGTAAATGATTAGAATAACAGTGGGGTGTGTGTGTGTGGAGGGGGGGGGGGGGGGTGGATGAGGGTCAGGGATGCAGGGATATAAGGCATCAAGATTTAGGATTGGAATAAAATGAGGGTTGAGTGAAATGGAATAAACAGAGGGTCAACTGGGAATTGATGATGGGTATAAGCCAGAAGCTGTCGTGGCAAGAAACCCACAGAGATAGACTCACGGTAGGAGCCGTGTGTCAATGAGGCATCTTAACTCCATTGTCTCCCCTGTGGTTCCTTTAATGAGAAAGAGGGAGGTGAAGAAGCAGAAAAAGAGGTTTGGGGAAAGAGAGAGATGTGAGTAAGTTATTGAATCATACAACATTATACTGTGTGTGCTTTCATATACACGTATGTGGATGTGTGCGTTGCTAAATTGTGGGTTAACACACTGCTGGCACCTCAAGCAACAATAAGAAAAGAGAGGAAAAAACAGGAGTGAGAGGAGAGAAAAATAACATAGTTGGGTGGAGAAAGGGCATGAAAGGACAAACGAGGATAAGATAAAAGAGGGAAGAACAGGTTTAGATAAATGTGCAAATTAAGCACCAGAGTCACTTCAGTAAGGTGAGTGATATGAATAACAGGGTTTTATTGACCTGTTTGGCAATGTGTTAAAAAATAATAACCAGCATTTCTTGAGTTTGCTTTTTTTAAAGGGCATGACAGTAAGAAAGTTTGAATAGAAACCAGTTGAGCTCTCTCTTTCTGTGTGTATGTGTGTGTGTGTGTGTGTGTGTGTGTGTGTGTGTGTGTGTGTGTGTGTGTGTGTGTGTGTGTGTGTGTGTGTGTGTGTGTGTGTGTGTGTGTGTGTGTGTGTGTGTGTGTGTTTATGATCATGGGCATGGTGCCTGGGTCTAGGCCTAGGGCAGTTTGTCATTAACTCCTCTGGCCCTGAGTGCCGGCTCTCACTGGAAATGTCTCTTTCCTGACTGGATGGATGGGTCATTGCTTCCATCCCTCTCCCACCCTATCTCTCTCTCTCATTGTCAATTCTCCTGCCATCACTTTGATTTAGTGTCACATCTCTTATTCATGCCCATGATTTTATGTATTTATTTTTTAAGACATGAATTTCCTCTTATTTAGGGGTTCTATTTGTTTTTAGAGGTCAGAGTGAAGAGAGTCACCAAAACCTTATCAACAGGAAAAACATTAAAAGAAATTTGAATTCTTTGACCTTCACCTTCAATTTCTCAATAAATCCTCTTATCCACCATGCTTTATTTTAAATACACAATAAGAAAGACTGAACATGTACCCCAAAATACAAACAGATAGAAAAAAAAGACCTAAGAATTTTCCATAGAGACAAGCATAGATACAGTATCACTGAGATGCTTAATGTCTCTGATGAATAAATCATCCTGATGTATTATGAAATATGGTAAATAATGAATATGCACATTGATGACTAAAGTAATATACCAGTTTAGATACAACTAACTTGACAGCAAAGTGAGACTGGTGCATGCAACCATGAAATTTGCGTGCTGTGGTCTGCATCAGAAAAACTCATATATACCCATGTTCAGCACCATGGATAGCTCTGCTGGATACAGCCTCAATGAAGTACAAATCTGAATTAAAGGACTGACCTACAGACATTGGTCCTGTTATCCAGAACTCCAGTCTTAACCATTGGTAGCATCAATTTAAGGCCCCATTTCTTCTGTGTGTTCCTGTCTGTAGCTACATTGCACATTTTAGAGCTTTCTTTCCCCCAGGCTGCAAGTTAAATGCCTGGTAATAGAGGTCATGAAAAATACTCGTTCACAAACCCTGAGGATACAAAATCCAATGGCCCACTAAACTTTTGAAGAGCCAGCTCAGTTTCAGCAAGTTTTTTCAGGATGGGAGAGGCTTGATTTTTGTGTGGATTTGTCGGCACCAGTGATGGAAGGTCTGAAATCAAAATCCTACTTAACCTGTTAAGCCACACAATGTGGCACACTGTAGCCTTGATGGCAGTATTTTCAGGATCATATATTGTCATTTTTGGTTGTAAAATGTAAAGATTTATGTTGAGTTATTACTGTTTTAATACTAATTGATATTATTATACATGTACATGACATTGTTGTTGCTGTTTTGCTGTTGCACGAGTGTGTAAGCAGCAATTTACTGTTTCAAATTTACTGTTGTTTATCCCTGAAGGAGGGAGCTGGGGGCTGCCGCAGGCCTATGGTTCTCTCTAGTTACAGAGGCGCCCATCTTGGACCCAATCTACCTGACTGAACATGCATTTTTGTTGTTTAGCTGAATATTTTGAGTAAAGTTCGTTTGTGTGTCTTGATTTTGACAAAGGTAAAAAAAAAAAAAGCAACTGCCAAGAGGTTTTTGTCTTATGCAGCAAAAATAAGAAGCACCAGCAGCGGCACTGTTGCCAGTTTGTATTGTGGTTGATTTCACCCTCGGGTCCCCGCCACTCTGTTTGGCTGTCTGCAGTTTTAAAAGCTAGCACCCTGTGTATCCGTGTGTGTGTCACGCTCACTGTCAAGTTAACGATCAAGGTGATGTGTTGTTTTTTATAATCTAGCTAGGAGGTAAAATGGAGCGAAAGTACAAATTGAGTACATTCAATCGCAAAGAGTGAGAGAGTAAGAAAAGTTAAAATGCATCCTCTTCTCCTCTTACACCTTATTTGCTCATCCTTTAAACACAACCGCAGTGATGATGAAAGAATCAAGTAAGCTAGAACTACAAGCCTGACAGTAGCAGCAAGACCATACAATCTCAGTTTGTGTTGAGCGTAACATTGACAAAGACAAAGTGGTTGACTGGTTTGCCACCATGAAGGAGAGGAGGATTGAGTTTAAAGTCAGTTAACCTGTTCAGACTATTTTGTTCTGTGGAGGATGGTGGAAAACACAAATTGACTCACTAAACTACAGGCTGAGCAAGGACAACAATTGGTCAGTTGAACATGTAACTTCCATAACTTGTAGAAGTTATTTTGTACTGGGACTGAGGAGCCATGTATCTACAGTATGATATGTGCATTGTTTATTTTTGATGAGAAAATAAATATACTGTCTAAAGGCCATCCTAACGTTTTCTAATTGAATGTAATGTGGTTTGTTTTGTCACACCACTATGAAATACTGTGAAAATGACGTGTTATCCTACTTTATACTTAATTTCTTTATAATAAATAATTCTGTCTGACTTGGCTACTGACAATAGCACTGCTATTATAAGTGCCTTTTTTCAGTTTAATTTGGCTAACCTTGATAAATGTGTGGGGTCATAAGATGATAAAAAAGTATAAAACAGAAAAAAGAGAGCAATTTTTGTTCATGTCCATCAGATGTTTCTCTAATTGCACTGCTCTTTTCTTGGGAAATACTGAGCATTTTCACCTTTTCAGGGCTCAGCAAAGTTACAAATGTCTATAATTTTATTTCTGTATTATTAACTAAAATTTTGGTTCTGAAGAAATCAGATTTGTCTGTTGTTTAACTCCATGCTTACTGCATCTGGGCACCTGTCTGTGTCACTGCCTGTAGTGTTGGAGACCCCTGTGTCTGTTATAGAGAATTTGTTTGTCAGTGGTTAACCTCAGCAGTGGAGAAAGTGCCCAGGAGCCCAGGATTTCTTACGTTGAAAATGTTTATTGAAGCTTGGCCAAGGAGAATCAAAGTTTTATCAATACACCTTCTGATGCATGATGCCACCACGATTCTGAGGAAACTGTCCTCTGTGGATAGTCTTTAAGCCTTCACAGATATTACCATAAATACTCTATGCCCATACATGGTCATACTCAATGAATGTACAGTAATGGAATTTGCCTATTGGTTCGTTATTCTACAAACAAGGAAACACAGTTACCCATCTGTGGGTTTAGGGAGTCAGACAGTCATATCCTCTGACCTTGGGTGCCACAGCAATGATGCATCACTGTTATCAAAGTGAATCCTGCAATCCCCAAATCACTGCAGACAGTTGCCTTCACCATCTCAAGGAGAGAAACAGTATGTCTCTCTGCCAAGATAATAGTGTCTATTTTATGTTTATCCTATTCCAATGTAAGAAAGACATGGTACAGAGACAGTGCACCTGGCCTGTTGCTGTCTATCAGTGGCGCACATACAGCACTGATTGCTGTCCTAAGGGCTGAAACATTTGAACATAACCTGTTTTATTTTTTGGTTCTTCAGAACAAGCTTGTCTGACAAAGTGGCTATACTGTTTGTTTTCTTAGACATAGACTTGTTTGGCTCAATAAGTCTATTATAAGTACAAAGAAGCATAAAAATGGCTAATGTCTGTTTGCACTGCTTGAATCTTAGACAAAACTGAGTTCATTAACCTTAGACATAATAATAATAACATAAAAGTATTTATTAATATAATATTTATATAATATTATATATTATATATAATATTTCAGTGAGATTAAATTAAATAGGCAAGACGATTAAATTGTGCACCATGTCCTGATTTAAATGGTGAGTCTTAAGATGTTTCTTCACAAAAGTTGCATGTTGCATATTTATTGGCAGCCTGTTCAATAGCGTTGGTCCACAGCTTTCTCTCCATGCTTTTATGTCTTGACTGTTGGTTCATTTAAGTGTTGCAGTGTTCATTGACCTGGGATAGCTCCCGAGATAGAGAAAGAGATAGTCGACCAAGTATGGAGGTGTCAAACCATTCAGGGCCTTGTAAACTAATAATACAATCTTAAAATTGATTCTAAAAGAGACAGGGGGCCAGTGTAAAGATGCTAACATGGGTGTGATGTGTTCTCTACTACTTGTTTTGGTTGAAACTCTGGCAGCTGCGTTATGTACCAGCTAAAGTCTGTTTATTGATTTCTTGTGAAGTTCAGTTAAAAAAGCATTACAGTAATCAAGACGAGAAAAGACGAGGGCATGAATCAATATCTTTGCATTATCAAGTGCCAGGAACTGTATGGTCTTACTTCATATTTCTTGGGTGGAAATGAAAAAGCTTAATACAATGTAAGTCATGATCCACGGTGACAACTAGAATTTTTGCCCAATGACATAAATATTGAATGTTAGGAATTTGTGCAGTGAGTCAGAGTTTATACAATCTCACACAGATTGTGAGGGGGTCCACCATTTTTTCTGCAATCCTGTATTCCCACGCTACTGCAGTCCTTGTCACTGCTAAGTTTACTGTGAGCCTGAGGGTTTGGAAAGTCATGCGCATCTCCCATTACACATGTAACCAGCTGCTGCTGCTTTTCACCTGACAGCCAACAGCTTCACCATGAAGCTTTTGTATTTTATAAACATAAAGTAGGCAGGATGTAGGGGGTGATTTTCTTTTTTCTATTTCTTTTTTGAAAGAGTTTACAGAAAAATCTGAAGCAGAGTAACCTTTGTAAAATGAATGAAAATAAGGATAATCATCAATATTGTAGTGGAGGTATTTGGATTACCTGATCACTGAGAGTGCAGTTGTGAGCAGATTCAATGCTCTGGTTTTGTCTCTGTCATTCTTCCTCCTCTTTATTTTTGTGTCTTGGGCCCACGAGAGGGAAGAGAGAGAGAGGAGCATGGGTGATAATGACTTGTCAAATTAGAAGTGATGGAACCTGCAGCGAGTGTAAACACAATTCGGAATGTTCAGATGACATTTTCCAAGCTGTATTTCTACTGGGGGAGATTAGGGGAGTGACAGCTCAGCCTGAATCTCATGGATCACAGCTGTACAATGGAGAGCACTGGCACACACAAACACACAGACACACACCACACACACACACACACACACACACACACACACACACACACACACACACACACACACACACACACACACACACACACACACACACACATATATATATACAAACAGAGAGAGAGAGAGAGAGAGAAGAAATTACTGGCATTTTAATACCACACAGCAGACTGACACCTGCGTAGACAAACACAGACATTTCCCCACAGACAAACACATGTGCACATACACCTCGCATTTGGAGATGATTTGAAATGCGTCTCCTCCTCCAGGCTTTTCTTCCTTTTCATGGTCCAAAGGGCTTGGCTCAGTATGAATGCATGTCCATGAAGCCTGCCCACACCCCGTCAGCATGATGGATGCTGTTCACACACAGCCTTGACTTTATAACTTATAGGGACTTTATTTGCATGTGTTTCAATTGCTAGTAAAACTGCACATGATGTAGGAGCGCCTCAGACTTTTCGCTGTTAAGATATTAGTGGCCGCTGTTTCTATGTGTTCCATTTTACGCCAGGCCGTCCTCCCCAGTACAGCAGCAGCCATGAACGCTCTTGCTCATTTCCCAACTTCGCCTATGAAATAAAGAGCCATTTACGAGGAACAATGTCCCGGGCACCACGTCTCCCTCTATCCTGCCCCCACTATTGGAGAGATACTATTGAGAGTCCTGAGCGCATCAATTTGGGTCTCAAATGACTTTCTCCAGCTGGCCAAATCCTGACAAGCTTTCTGTTCTCCTTAAAAAGAGCCCTTTATCATCAAGAGAAAGGAAGAAAGGATGACTGAGAGAGAGAGAGAAGGAGAAAGAGAGAGAGAGAGAGAGAGAGAGACGGAGAGAGAGAGAGAGAAAGAGAGAGAGACACAGAGAGAGGAAAGTCAAAAAGCTAATGTCTCAGTGACACCCTTTCTCACACAACAGGGGAAATTTCTGTTCTATAACGGGTTCTGGTTAATTTGAAGTCAATTGGAGAGTTATTAAAAGGATCTGAGTGAGCTGTGCTGAACTTGGTCAAGGGCAACAAACCCACCCTGGTTTCTATATGAAACAATAGATCAGGACTGTCACTTTCAGGCAAACTTGAAAGTTTTTATGATTTGCCTGCTTGTAGACTTAATATATCTTCAATTCTAGTTTACTTTTTGTGGTTATTTTAGCTACAAATACCTGTGGTTCTCTTCTGAGTACCTGCTTAGATTATGCAGGGTAAATCTTATTGTTGAGGATTTGCTGCAGTTTTACTGTACAGCAGGTATTGTTTTTTGGTTTATCTCTCAAAGCGTCATGTTGCCTTTGAAATTACTCTGCCAATATGTATGCAAATGCAAACATCTACTTTCAGGAATTAGATTTTCTTCATTTCCCTATTGTTCCTGTATCCGTTTCTATGGTCCTCAGGTGTAGGTTCAGTAGTTTAATGTAACGCTGTTGTGCATTGCAGCACAATTTGCAGTGCATGCACTACAAATAATGTCTGGGTGAAATGATGATAATAAAGCCAGCTGCGGAGAAGTGGAAGCTCTGATTTCATTCATACACAATACGATATAATGCGCGGAGGTCATTACATGAGCATAAAACATGTAATCATGTGGACACACATAGAGTCTATTTCTAAACAGATCTTAATGAGAATAATACCCTCAGTTTAGCGTATAGTGAATGAGTGACTTGCTTAGTATTTGAGTTATTTATTTCTTTATTTTTGTATATTTTACAGTCTCAGGGTGGGCCTTATTTAATCTTACAGTTCCCAATTTCCAGAAAGATAAGAAGCCAGAGGTTTTCTGTGTTTAAATCAGGTTTAAGACTATATCATATATTTTATATTGGTGGTAAACCCAGAAAATCCTGTGCTCATTAAGTGTTAAAGGTTTGTTACAGATACAAGGCATAATATGGAATATATTCACGTTGTAGTAAATTCCAGAGTGGAATTAACACGTTTTCAAAAGGTTAAGGTAATAGGACACTTCTAAAACATGTTGAAGAACGTCCCCAGGGCGTTACCAAAGCAGAATGAGCTGATATAGTCAAAGGTCAAACTTATTTTGCAGCATCTCTATGGTGGTAAAATTTGCTCAGTCATGTGAACTTTGAATTTTCTGTGAGTTATAGTGAGGGAGGCTACTGCACAGGAGAAATGAGGTAGAACTGACTACAGGCAGCTGTAAAGGCAGATTTCAACCAACAAGACAACAGGGCTTTAGAAGAACCAAATTAAGGGTAAATTACTCAATGTTTATTTGAACAGTTTTTGTTGTTGTTGCCCAAAATTTAGGCGACAGTAGCCAGCAGCCCAGTGGGGACACGTTCCAAGGCTGGCTTTGGGCTGATCAGCTGGGGGTTATGTCAGTGGGTAGCTGTATGGCAGCAGCCAGGGCAGACATGCTGCTTGTTTGATTTGCATATGCAGCCTTCACTTCACATCCCATCAAAGTTTCACATTCCCACTTCTCTGTGTTTGCTCTTACAGTCCTTGATTATAATAACACTTTTCCACACACTTGATAGTTCAAACTCAAGTGTCAATAGCTTAATACAAATTTCTGCAGATGGGTTTAAAGATGAGCAGTTGTTTTTTAAAATGTTGTTTTCACATGAAGTACAGCCAAGTACCAGACTGTACAAGTGTACAATAAAGCCCTGTAGAATCAATTAATGATGAAAGACATAACAACCAGGAATCCAGGAGGCTTAAGACATATGTAGTTAATAAAATGATTTCTACATAAACTAGAATCAAACATACACATGGCATGTTGTTTTTGCTGAGTGGTTCTTGTCTGTGATATCATTTCTACAAAAGAAAGTAACCCCTCAGAGTCAACTTATACAATTAAAGAAAAATAAAATATTTACTCATAATAACATAATAATATGTTGACAGTACCAGATATGGTGTTTGGGAAGGAAATCAGTCTCCTCATTACATTCATTGTTCAGTCAGATAGAAGGAGACAGATAAAGAGATGGGTACAATTATAGAAGTCGAATCTCATTCTCTGCGTAACTGTTTTTTCCCCCCATTTTTTGGATAGACAGCAAAGGTAGTGCACCACCATCTTTATAGAGAAATTATCAGTATTGGTCCACATTTGCATATAAATGAACAGTAGTGAACTGTCAGTGAGGGAGAATGACTGGGAGGCAGAGAAATTTGAAGTGGCACAGCACAGAGGGGGAGATTAAAAAGACATATAAAGTTTCATATACAGTACAGTAGCTACAAAGACAAAGTGGAAAGACTGCGGAGGAAGATTGTTAGACGCAAATATTAATACACAGCTCTGCTTCAATCAGACATATAATAAGTAATACATCTCTTATATAAGAATTTTTCAGGCACTTTTCGAGATGTATAGCATAGGTGCTGACTTATTATTTAACCCTTACATACTGTTCAGGGTCAAATTTGACCCATTTTTACATTTGAGAGCTGTAATAAAAAACCCACCATGAACACATTTAAGTCAGATTTTATCTAATGTGACCCACAGTATACAAAAATGAAAATAAATGCTTTTTTTGTGTGTGCTGATACACATTTTGTATATATGCAAATGTACAAACATGACTGGTTTATTTTTTTAAAAGTCATCATTAAAACATGTTTTATTCTTCAAATTCTATCAAAAGGTAATTTAATAGTGATTATGAATGTCTATTTTTTCCATAAATAAACAGAATACACTCTGTTTGCTCTCTGACAGCTTCATTAAGGATTAATCAAACATTTGTTAATGACTGATGGGGAATTTATGAATGTGAATTGGAGAAGAGATTAATCATGAGTCAGAATATGAACAGTATGTAAGGGTTAAAGAATAATACATTTTTATTTATTTTTTTACATTTTGTTGTTATTTTGTTTTATTTATTTAACATGAAAAAGCTTTGCTATTAATTTTAATTCAGGGCATGTCAGTTGCTGTTATAACAGATCCTAAATGGAATAGTGAAAGACCAGAACAAAGCCAGGCCACATTCACTGTCTGTTCCGTTTGTGGATCCCAGACAACAAAGATGGATGACACTAAAGCTTATTTTCATTATCAGTCTGTAATTTTTTTTTCTTACGTTTTTATCATAATCCAAACTGAATCCTGCAGCAAATTACATTTCGACTTCAAAGACTTGGGGCTGTAATTGTGCTTGCACAATCCAATTTTTTGTCGTCTCTGAACTTAATCAATTGGCACGGCAATTACCATGGAAGTATTTACATGAATTGATCTGATATGGTGTCTAAGTTTCATGGATGACAATAAGAGTAGTTATTTTCATGGGCAATATAACAAGGTTTTGAAGCATTTCATTCATTTTTCATTCATGCGCCACAAACGCTGGCTCATTCACAGCTGTGGCTATCAGCATAATAACCTCCAATCATATTAATGCAGTTTTCAGTGTTATTATATGCTCGGGCCAATGCTGTTTGCTGATGCACAGTTGTACGCCTATGCTTTAAGTCCAACTCAAGTCAAATGATATGGGTTTTTAAAAAGTTTGTTAAAGCATAATCATCTGCTCTGTAAATCACATGTCCTGTGTCCTCATTTGAGAAGAAAAATCAGAACCTAAAAAGGAGAAATATTGGTGTTTTGGCCTAGCCTGGGTAAACCCATGCTCTCTTTCCAGCGACATTCCACTTCGCTCAGAAAGTTAGCATGGCCACCAAGACAAAATCTTCTCCTTAGATAGGGAACCAATCACAGAACAGGGAGGCGGGCTCAACATGATGATGACCGTAGAGCGACTCTGTTTACATCCAGCATGGCGGCCACGGAGGTGCAGCAACCGTTCGAAGCAGCAGTAGATTGTGTGCTAAATAAATTGGAAGGCAAGTTCACTTTGAAAATAGAACAAAAACTTGCGCTACATGATTTTTCCTTCATAAAAAGGATGTGTTTGCGCTGCTCCCTACAGGCTCTGAATACGTCATTGTGTATCGTTGATATGATTGGCTGTAAGTTTGTCCAGTAGCGTACAGAAGCATTTGATCGACATTTGTTGATCCCGCCCCAAATACGAGGAAATGAACGGCTCACAAATGAGAACTGTCCCCACCTTTTTTTTTTTAAGAGTTTTGTGAAAGGTTTTTGTATTTTCTGAAATGTTGTGTTTTGACCCTCAAGGCCACCGTAGTATTTGACTTAATTACAGTAACACAGGATCCTGCCAGGTTGGATCCTTTGATCCATTTTTAGGCCTACTGGTATTGGCTGTAAATTCGGATTCAATATTGTGAGATTCAATGTGTGCAAAGCAGGAAAATGATATGTAATTTGCCAAAAGCTTATGGATGGTATTTTTATCTTGTTCCAAGTAGTACTGGCGCAGTGAACCATTTACGATAGATTCTGCACAATTACCTTGAGGGTCAGAACAGCTCTCAGCCACAGACTCAGACACCTTTAGTACATAATTAGCCTTTGCAAAGAATACATAGGTGAATTTCCATGGTTGATAAAGTCGGTCAGTACTTTGTCTCAATGATTATACAAAACGTTTGTTCTGTAAGATAATAATAATCTATTCTGTACCAAAAATGAATTCTACAGAACACTGAATGAAGACAGAAATATCCACTATTGTTCTAGAGATCAATTAGAAAATATAAAATAAGGAAAAAAAACAAAAGAAAAACAAGCGAGGAGGAATGAGTCGGCTGGATAGGTATAGAGATGGAGTCATGTAGGCAGAGTGGGTGTAAACTGAGGAGGAGAGAAAACGAATGAGAGAGAGACAGAAAGTTATTAAGAGTCCTTATCCACATATAGATCATTGACTGTCTTTGTAGCCTCCAAGAACCCTGCCGCCCACCCAACATCTGATAATTACGCTTCATTAGGAGAGCAGGTAATGGGGAAAGAGAGGCCGACTACTGGGGAAGAGAGCGAGTGAGAGACAAGTAAGTAGGAGAGAGCAGAGAGGCACAATGGAGTGATATAGCATTGTGAGAGGATAATGTGAATTTGATTATGGGGGGAAAGAAAAGCAGTTGACTTAGATGACATGTGGCTTACTCTGTGATTGCGTGTGTGTTGCGAGTGTGCATTTGTTTTTATTTTTATGTGTGTGTGTGTGTGTGTGTGTGTGTGTGTGTGTGTGTGTGTGTGTGTGTGTGTGTGTGTGTGTGTGTGTGTGTGTGTGTGTGTGCGCGCGTGTGTGCGTGCGTGCGTGCGTGTGTGTGAGTGATTCCATGAGTGTTTATGTATGAACTTGGGTAAATTTATTCTAGCTCAGGGGCTCTTTATTTATTGACTTGGTTTAGTGTCACTCGAAGACGGACAGGTCTAACCAGACGCAGGATGTAATAAGGGTCCATGAAGCACGCACACATCCAGTAGCCTGACATTCCCCCTTGCTATTTCCTTGCACTGTCCATACCTATGCCCTACATGTCATGTGATGTAGCAATGTGACGGCAGCAGCAGAGTAGCACTAGCCGGTAAAGTAGTGCTGCAGTAATACTCTGTTTCTTCCTTCAGTCTGACAGCCATGTGGGAATATGTCCATACAGTAACATCCTTTACATTATGGGCTTGTCCAAGAGTGGCTGAACAGAATCACTACAAAAGGTGCGATGTCCCAGAGGTGCGGGCGGGGGGGGATCCTGTGTGTGTGTGTGTGTAGATGTGTATGTGCTGTCCGCAGAGAGAGCGAGAGGTGGGGACTGCAGTATTCCTCCAGCGGGAAGCATTGATTTTCCAGCCCAGCATGGGGATGTGGGAAATGTCAGCCTCTAATTGAGTTGATAAAGCCGTTTTGAGTTTCAGACATAAATATGGTTTCCCCCGCACAAAAGGCCACCGCATTAGACAACTCCCATTGGGAGGTCTGTAAGGAATGAAAGGTCTCCTTGTTTTGTGTGTATGTGTGTGCGTGTGTGTGTGTGTGTGTGTGTGTGTGTGTGTGTGTGTGTGTGTGTGTGTGTGTGTGTATGTGTTTACATGTGCGTGCCCTTACGCATGCAGAGTTTAGATTGCACAGTCAAATATTCAAATGTGTCTCAGACAGCACACGTCTACCGATCTGCATGGTGAAAGCAAGTGAAAGGCACTGAATAAAATGTTTGTTTGATTGTGTGTCAGGATACAAGCTTCTTAGAATAAACAGTTGTTACTCTGGCATAGAGAGTAGAAACAGAGAGTGTGAGAGGGCGAGGCAGAGGTCATATCTATCAAGTGTATAGGGTGAATAAAGAAAAGGCTGAATGAAGCCTCCGCTGTCCCTCCTGATTACCAAATTTATATGCAGAGAGAGAAAAGGAGTTACTGCCTGCCTTTAATGGAAAATCATCCTAATGCCATTGGACGAATATAGTTGTCTGTGGTTTAGTGTTTCTTTGATGATTATCACCGTTCAGAGATGATATATGCACAGAGTGGAAGTGAATCGTGCAATAGCAATGCAAACTGGCATGAGATTTTGTCTTTTGGGGTGATATTTAGAAACACATATTAAACAAAAAAAACTACAGCTTCTTTTCAGGACTTATTGTGTTTATCATTTCAAGATATGTGACAGTTGTGTAATCAGGTTTAAAGTTGTGAGAAGTGTATGCGAGTCTGTTTGTATCTACAGGGGCCCCCTGCTCTCATTATTAGGAGCGATAATTAGACAGAGTTTCACACATTACGCCCCACACGCACACTTTTTGTTTCTCTCACATTCGTGTAAAAGCGCACGCACGCACGCACGCACGCACGCACGCACGCACGCACGCACGCACGCACGCACACACACACACACACACACACACACACACACACACACACATTTGTGGCTAAGCCCACTGGTAATTAACAGACATAATTAGGCAGACAACCATTCGTATAGGGAATGCACACTCATGCAAACATACACACACACAAAGACACACATTACTTCCCTGGTAATTAAGAGTATTAATTACAAGCATAGCTGTCCCTGTGAGGCTCCGTATCACTCACAGACTGGCACGCAGCAGGGTTCTTATTACTTTATCTCACCACACCATCACCACTTCTGTCTCTCAACCCCTCTGGTTACACACACACACACACACACACACACACACACACACACACACACACACACACACACACACACACACACACACACACACACACACACACACACACACACACACACACACACTCACACACTCACAAGTACTCCCCGTTATGCACCTGCTGGTTAAACAAATGGTAACTAAGTAGTCAATGACTGATGGCTGGTCATAGGTTAACCTCTAGTCACTTGGAGATAGATCTACTCTACCAACTGGAGCTACAACAGAGCAGTGTGCCTGAGGGGCTGTGCCATTGTCTTTGATTTTTGTCAAATGTCCTCCCAGCTGTCTTATCCCTCACTTTTTTTCTCTTGTAGGCTTTGTCAGCAGCTGTAGCAGCTGAAGTACACATTTCAAAATTAGGCCAGGAGCAGATATAGTTTCCAGCTGTATTGTATTAGCTCGTGATTTTATTTGTAAAATGAGCTACTCTACTTTCACTGTACTATGCACACTAACCTAGTTGGACATGTGGGCCAAACTCTCAGTCCTGTCAGGGTAAAGAGTACAGTAGCATGCAGTGTGTAGAAAAGAGGTGATAACTCTGGACTAAAACTGTGAGACAAAGAGCTTAAGGAAAAGATATCTGCTCATAGAGCTGTTAGGACAAGGAACACGCCTTGATTTAAGAGCCGGAGGCTTATTCCCAGTTAATGAACTAGCAGTGCACTTGGTGGCAGTGGAGCTGTGACGCATCCTCAGCACTCGGAGGAGTCTGACATCACATTCCCAAATGTCACAGCGCTTGCGTGTTTAGGTATTGAAGGGAAGCGTCTAAGCTGTCTCTGCAGAGGCCAAGGTGGCACACATGGCCTGAATGCGTGAGCAACTTTGAGATAGTGAGAGTGAGAGGAGAGGAGGTATGTGTCTACCGCAGGCATTGCACTGTATAGTTGCAATCCTCCACAAGCTCACACAGGAATAAAAAAGACATTAATATTAATTCAGTACAAAGCAGTTTTATACTTGTGTACTGTTCACAGCTTTGTGTCTCATTACTAATAAAGCTATTTTAGGGAGTGTTTTCTTAAAAAAAAGTAAGAGGTGCATTATTGTAGATGGTTTATGACCTGGTAATCTTTACCCCTCTCGTATGTTTGTGAAGTAACATGAACATTTATACTGTTGATTGAGCAGTAAATATATGTTATGTTATATATGTATATGTTGTGTGTTGATGAATGTGTCTTTCTCTTTCTGTTTCTTTGCAGTGGATGGCTGTACAGATTGGTCAGTGGACTATCTAAAGTATCGGGTGCTACAGGGTGAGCCAGTGAGGCTAAAGTGTGCTCTGTTCTATGGTTATATCCGGGCAAACTACAGCCAGGCACAGAGTGTGGGCCTCAGCCTCATGTGGTACCGCAGCTCTGGCCTTGGCCACAGTGACTTTGAGGAGCCCATATCTTTCGATGGCGTGCGCATGAGCAAGGAGGAGGACGCCATCTGGTTCAGACCTGCTGACCTCCAGGACGTGGGCCTCTATTCCTGTGTTTTACGGTAAGATGGAGGGAAAATAATGTACGATTGGGGATGATAATAATTATAAAATGTTTTTTACAGAACAAGCAGGTAAGGATTTGGTGATTTGGGGGCCCTGTGCAATTTAAGGCATGGGGCCTCTGTGATTATTTATTTCCACTCTTTCTTCAAATGTTGGTATTGGCAGCAGCAAAAGAAGTAATAAGAACACCGTAAAATACTTAAATACACTCAGATTATACATGTGCAGTTGCAGGTAAAAAATACAGAGTTATTATCAGAACAATGTGTTTAAATTTATTTGACTTCTGTTCAAGGAGGAAAATGTTAATTATATATGTAATTGTGGACAGTTCAGTCTATAGCAATGCATCATATTTTATATCTTGATCTTATTTTTTGTGTATGAAATCTGAAAAAAGTAATAGGCCAAATACAATTTATCCCTAATAGAAGAGGTTGAATCCCTCCTACTAGAAGTGGACTAGATATAGTTACAATGAAAATAATCTTGGATTAGGATTTTGGATACAAACATACGTTTAAATACCTTTTTCACCCAGTCTTGCAGGGTGAAAAAGCTGTAGCTCCATAAGGCACAGACATGAGAGTATTGATCTTCTCATCTAACTCTGGGATAGAGAGCAAATAAGCATATGTCCTTCAAGGTAATCCTTCTTAATGAACATAGATGAACACAAATCTTAGTTAAACAATAGTTCCACAATACAAAATACCACATTGGGGTTGGGTGATGGAGGAAGCTACGTCAGCAAACAACGTTGGCATGAGCACAATCTGCAGAGTAAACAGTGATAGTGTCCATGCTGAATATGACTGGACATTACTAGCTACACAGCTGTGAATGAGCCAATGATTGTGAAGCATGTTAGACAAATGCTAATACACATTGTGAAGTGGCAATATGTGGACAAAGAAAGATAACTGAATACAAACACGCACACACACACACACACACACACACACACACACACACACACACACACACACACACACACACTTCAGTAGGCCGTTACAGAGAGACTCTTCCTAATACAAGATGCATAATTATGTGGCAGTAACTTATTAACCTTTACAGTGGAGAACATCCCTCAATAAACGGCTCATTGCAGCTCTTCATTTCAGAGAGTTTTTTAATAAACCCAGTTAAAGGCCTCTTAAAGACCCGCAGAGGCTTGCAGAATACATTGAGTGTGACTGGGGGGAGTATGTTTGTGTGCATGATACCCCAACCTATACTGCATTTCATTACTGCACTCTGTAGGACTAATCTGGCAGAAATGCTTTCCAGACAGTGTTTTACTGTAAATTAATATTGTCTTTGAATATTGAGTGTTTCTTCTAACAAGGCTTTGCTCATATTCAAATGCTGTGTTTGAAATTCAGAGCATACTGTAATTCTTTGGAACACAACAATTGTAAAAAGTGCCCTCAGGTCTGTCTTTCTGAGCGTGCTTGTGTTGAGCTAGGGGGATTTCAAACTTCTCAGATACCCTAATCAGAACACTGCGAGAGATTTGCCTCTGAGCTGAAATCAATTGTCTCTTTGTAATGGGGTAAGCTTTTGAGTCACACATTTTAGCACATATGACCCAAACACTCTCCCCTAAAACTCCCTGCAGGCAAAGAGAGAGAGAAAAAAAGCTCCATTCTTTTGCCCACATTTGTTTTTTTCCCAGTACCTCCAGTAAACCTTCATTCATCCAAAACTCAAATATCTGAACTACACCTCATATTATGGTGACCACTTCATAAAGGTATCATTGCAAGGCCGATTGGTTTGGTATTTAATTTATATACCTACTGAACCGTGACTAACAATGTATACCAATCCAACAACATAATGAGTTATTGGAATATATAAATCTCATTATTAAAACATGCAATTAAAAGCATATTAAGTGCCACTGGTACTGGATAGTGGTACAGAATAATCAAACACTGCATGTGAAATTCACAATTTTATGTCAATGTAAATTAGTCGAATAACACGTGTTTATTAGGGCAATCAAATGAATAAGATTAAATTAAAATTAAAATTAAATTAGATACATTACAATTCATTTATTTGCAATTAGGATAAACCAAAAACAAAACAGCAAAGTATACTCAAAATGACTTGTAATGGTATACTTCACACAGTTGTGGTGAGTGACCCAAGACATTAAAGCACTTAATGTGAGTATAATTTTGACATGTTTCTACTTTTCTTGAGGCAATTGTGAGTGGTTTTGTTGAAGCATTTGGGGCCGTTGTGATTATCATGTCTGATTTCTTACATCAGTGATTTCATTTTAACGAGGCAGTTGGGTAGAGTGGAGTGAGTTTCATTGGTGATGGATATAGTGGAGATGTAGAGCTGGATGTCATAGGCGTAGACCATGAAGACACATGAGGGAAGCATGTAGAGGATGAACAGGAGAGGACCAAGTACCAAACCCTGGGGAATGCTTTGGGACAGAGAAGTGGTGGAGGAGGTACAATTGTTGATGATGATGATGAACTGTTGTCTGTTTGTGAGATATTTGCCAGAAGAGGCCTTTAGAGGTTGTATTCAAGGAGACAAGAATGATGATCGATGGTGATGAAAGCTGCAGAGAGGTTGAGGAGGATGAATGTGCTGAAATGACCAGAGTCTGAGGAGAGAACGTGGTCATTGGGGGCTTTGAGGAGGCCTGTTTCTTTGCTGTGAGCAGAAACCGGATTGAAGCGGTTAGGGTCATCGGAGATGAGGTGGGCTTTGAGTTGGGAGGTGACAACACATTGCAGTAGTTTCGACAGAAAGGGGAGATTCGAGATGGGCCAGAATGCTCAGGATATCAGGGTTGAGCTCAGGTTTTTTGAGGATGGGGAGGGGGTGGGGGTGAGTGTTTGGGGGACTGAACCAGAGCTGAAAGTGGAATTAAAGATTTCTGCAATGAGTGACGAGATAGCTGGGAGACAGTCCTTAACAAGAGTGAATGGGATGGGGTCCAGAAAAACAAGAAGAGCTTCTGATTTCCACCATAAGATTGGAAATCTCCAATGGAAAGACTGGGGCGAACTGAGACAGGGGCTGAGTGGTAAAGAGGAGACAAACAGGTGAGGAAGCAGAGAAGGTGGGAGAGGTAGGCAGCTTGCTTTAATGGTCATCTTATCAAATATAATGCATTCTTATAGGTTAGACTACAAAATATGACAAAATGTGCTCAACTCACGATTAGACCTTGAAGACTGGGTGCTGGATCCTGAGTGTAATTAATCATAAAAAAGAGAGACTAGGACAGCACTCCACTTTGACTTTTTAATATCATGGCAATATTGGAGTTCTCTCATAGTGTCTTAATCTTCACAACCCGGTCATATCTAAAATATTCAAAATTAGGTCCACCTTGACCAACTTTGACATTAACATGCTCCTCAATGCATCAATAATAATAATCCAGTAGTATAAAATATATGATAACACTCTGAAAGGGGCCACTTTGCATTACAAGGATATTTTAGGTACATACAGTTAAACTTTTGATTTCAATGCTTTTACTTGCAACAGAGTATCTTTACAGTGGGATACTGCTTCCTACTACTTCGAACACTTACTACTTCCACTGCTCAATAGTAGAATACTTTGTCAAGTCTAATATAAAACATTATGCTGGACACTTATCTTACAAAAATGATATAATAACATGTGGAATCATGAAGTATGCTTGAAAGACTGAAAGAAAGGTTCAACTGAGGAATGCACAGTAGTTACTTGCTTAGAGCATCTTACAGCTTTTCATTGATTCCACATGTTATTGTTCCTTCTGAAGATATTTTATATGAATGATGCCTATCATCTCTATCTTCAACGTTATTGAGCTAAAGTGTACTTCCTAAGAGTCTGAATATTTTGGACGACAATGACTCATTGGTCAGATAAGTCTGTGTGTATTGCTTGTAGAATGCATGCCAATAATTAAGGGTAGTGCCTTATTTAGTGGAGAATGGGGCCACACACAAAGCTCCAGTTATTCAGTGATATAATAAAATCTGATTAAGATGTAAACAAACGGAAACTGATAGTATTTCAAAGTCATAGACATTGTTTCATTTCAAATCCTATATGCTGTAGTATAAAAGCCAACACAACAAAAAATGTGTCATTGCCCTAATACTTTCTGACTGCACCATATATATGCCAGTATAGTTCCCAAAAGCAGCTTATTCAGCATGTTCTGCCTATAAATGTAGGTAAATCCCTCTGTGTTAAGTTCAGCTTTTCAGTGAAGCCCTCCAGATGTTTTTTCTCAGAGATATGGCGGCACACAGATTCACTGAAGTGTGTGTCTTTTTGTCCGCATATGTAGTACGTGTGCATTTAGCATGTGCTTGTGCCCAAACAGTTATCTTTGTCCTCTGTCTGGAAATTTAAACCTAATCACCAGCTCTTGTCTGAAGGTGACTTCATTTACATAGCAATCTCCATGTGCTGCTTTCTTTTGCCTTCTCTCTCTTTTTCACTCCTTTGCTCGTTCTGTAACTCGCTTTCCTCTGCATGTCATCTCACATAAGGTCTTTAACATCAATTCAGATCCATCAATCTTCCTCTCCTCGCTCTGTATCCCTCTCATGCATACACACACACACCACAGCACTCTCTCTACGTTTCACCTGATGAATTATTTCATAATAATTCTAGTAATGAGTCTGTGTTCTGGGGTGGGTGAAACCATGTGTACTTCCTTCCTATGATTACATTATCCAACATGTGGGATAATAATGTGTGGAGAATTACAGCTAACGTGAGGCGCAGACTAATATCCAAAGCAGTTACACTCAAATAGAATGTGACAGACGTGAAAGACACCACAGGACTGTGCATCGACCCCTGGCTGTCCATCAATCACACACCACCACTGACACCTTTCCACAATGCCACAGGGTGCTTGCTGAGAATATTTAACAGTAGAGATGTCTTATATTGGCTCCTTGGGGATTTTAATGGCTCAGGTGCACGAGAGGTCATTTTTGATCATCCTCCTATTATTAAGCAGGGAGGGGTTGACTTTGTAGGTGTGTGGATTTGGCTACATGTGCATCTATGTGTCAACATTTGTATTGGTAAGTGTGTGTTTGCATGGTTGTGTTTATTCTTATTGTCCAAATGTACATTATAAGCCTACAGCATGGCGTCCTCCCACTCTATTCCCTCTAGATAGAAGGCATTGAGTCAATAATGTTAGATTTGAGAACCAAGAGGGCAAACTCTCTTGCAGTATCTTGCATCTTACTTTTGCTTCCTACAGCATTTCCAGATGCCCTTTTACTCTTTTAGCCATCTTCTATATTATAGAAGTTTCCAGTATCTTATTTTCTCATTCCCAGCAGCTATTCTCCTTCTGCTCCTCTCAGTGCTCCTGCTCCTCTCTAGACCCGGTCTTCCACAGCTGCGCGTGGCTACATTTGTCTTTTAAGCATGTGTGTGCGTGGATGTGTCTGCATCTGTGTTTTATGGCCCCAGGGGGTCAGAGGTGTTTATATAAGAGAGGTGACTCCCTTATTGCTTCCATAACCTGAGTAGATCATATGAAACCCTGTCATTTACAGTGAATGGGAGCATCTGGCAAGCCGTAAATGTAATGTAATGAAATGAAATGAAAGCCCATATGGCAGCACACACAGCACCTCCATTCGACCAACTGAGTGACTGACCGAGTCAGATCACAGTCAGGCTCGGCCGGGTGGCAAACAACAGAGACACATTTGAAAGAATGTGGACTCATGGTCTAGGTATGTTTTTAATGGTTTGGGCTATGCACCTAGTTCCAGTGAAGGAAGACCTTAACATGCACATTTCCAGGTCTATATTTTTAATCTGGGACTCCATAAAACTCCTTATTTTTCTTCAATTGTCCCCTAACACAGACCTTAGTTTAGCCTCTATCTGAAACAGGACATTTTACCTTTCTTTTTAAGGCCCCTTCCCAGTGAGCTCACTCCCTTCTGATTGGTTAATTCTCAATACGGACATGGAAGCTACATGAACAAAGTATAAAAGTCTGATTACACTTCTAAATTCCAATTCTTTACATTCAATATTAACTCCCGAAATCCATTCGTTTAAGCCCAAATCTGATCAGAAATATGGTTGCCAAGTCTTTGCTTAGCAAAAAATACTGTTAATTGCGAGCATGAATGAACAATCTGCCGTCAGTTCGATGGAATGCAGGGTTACTTTGCAAACTGAGCTTGAAGGTGTTCTTTTAACATTACATCACCTTATGTTTTACAATTTTGACCATCTTTATCATAGACATCCAACATTATAAGCATGTCTGTTTCTATGCTACACCATCTAATGATATTTTATAGTGCGCTTAAAATGTTGTGGCACCAGTTTTAGAGATGGCCCTACCTTGTTTGCACCTGTGTACAAAATATGAGAGCCATAAAGAAATGGCTTTCAGTATTTGATGTGCAAGAACTTGCCTGCACAGATCCCTGACCTGCCCAATTGCTGAAATGTGGGATGAACTGCAAAAATGCAAGCTGGGAGTTATTGCCCAACTTCAGCGCTTGACCTCTTGTGACTGAGAGGTAACGGATATCTGCAGTCAGGTCGTTACAGCAGCAAAGGTGTCCTTGTGCTTGTACTGGGTGTTTTTGGTGTCCATATACTGTTGGCCAAGTGTTGTAGGAAACACCCCATCACAGTCACTTCTTAGGAGGTGGATGCAGTGGGATCGCATTATGTTACTGGTGATGAGAGTTGAAATGATAATGATACATACAACAATATTAATAACAGAGAGAGGGGGAGATTCTGCCAGTGTGTGTGTGTGTTTGTGCATGTGAATTGTTTTAGTGGTTGCTGGGATACGAAGAGGTGGGGGTGGGTTTAAGTTGTGCAGTGGTGACTATCTCAGGGATTGTCTCCTCTCTGATTAGCATTCCCAGGCCCAGCTGACTCCCCCCATAAATCCGATAGTGGTCGTGAGCGTGAGTCATTGACTCGGTAAAGCTGCTGAACATGTCGTTATTGCCAAACCCACAAACATAAGGAGGGGGGGGGGGATGATTAAATAACTAATAAGATATCTAAGGGAGGAAACACTGAATTCCACTTGTTTTGTTATTTTTAAGTTTATTTATGTCAATTATCACAATTAAGAACATCTTTTCTCTGTCTTATATACTATAATGTGACATCATTGCTATTTTTATAGCAGTATTACATCTTAATCCCCTTGTCTTGTTGCTTTTCTGTCCACAGAAACTCCACATACTGCATGAAGGTGTCCATGTCTCTCACTGTGGCAGAGAATGACACAAACCTATGCTACAACTCCAACATGAGACGAGCTGAGAAGGCTGAGCTCAGCAAGACTAAAGATATCCTCTGTCCTGACATTGATGACTATGTTGAACCCGGCAAAGACCCAGACATTACCTGGTACAAGGTAAGGTAGCTCTCTGAGTTAACATGTTTGTGATTGTCTGATCATCACTACTGCCATGTTATTATTGTACTATTTGTATATTTGAGGTTGACTGGTGGTTTTGGGGATTTTTTGTTTCTTTTTTATGTATATGTGTCTTGAATACTGTTATGTGTTTGGGAAATGTAAAAAGGAGGGTGCCTGTCTTCATGGTTATATAACCAAGAAATACTCTTGAACGGTTCATTGGTTTGTTTTCATCTAATTTCTTGGCTGTTTATGTTTAAACGCCTTGTTTGAAATGTGGTTCCAGATCAATTAGGCAGATTATGTATGGATGCAAATGATCACAATGAATAGTATAAGCTGTGTTTACACAGTGTGCCACACCGTTGTAGGACTCATCTACAGAGGATAAGGACTGAGCAGAGGGCAGCCATAGAGATAGCGTTTTATTACATACACAATGAGGAGAAAATTGTGAAATGTCACTCTCTGCCCTGCGGAACAGGTGGATGTCCTCCAAACGCTCCTAGTTGCTGATCTTCATTCAGCATGTACCTTCTCCTCTCTCACCTGGGTTCCTGCCTTTCCCAGGTCAGGCACGGCCTGTGGACAACAATGTGCATCCCGGAGAAGGGTTCAGGCCAGACTAATCACAGGCAGATCAGCAGTAGATTAGCTGGCCAGGCTCGACCTCTAGGTTTTTCCAGAATTCAATTACGGTCTGGGTAATGACTGGGAGTGCTGGAACCTAGAGTTATTTGGACCACTGCGGAGCCACAGTGATTGAATTCGAAGCTTGCCGGGAGCAATGGTGGAATGGAATCCGCCGAGCCATCGTTGTCCCTGCCAAGGCACTGAAGATCATGTCATGTAGTCTCTCCTTTTGCCTGCACGCACATATACGCACACATGCGCACAGATGCAGCCTAAACACACTTATTTTGTCAGCAGAGATTTCTGTAAATAACATTCTCTGTCCTCTGTGGCCTGAGTGGAGTATTGAATTGAGAATATTTAGTTTAGTGCAATAAATCTTGATCGGATAAGTAGGATAATGGCTACGCCTTCTCATTTTACCTTATGGAGTTTTTATGTCAGTGCCAAGCTATGCATCCCTACATTTCACCCACTTTTTTAATGCTGTTTGAAAGCTTTTGTGTCCAACTCAGACCACTTGAAATCTTATGGATGTAATTTATTACAAAGCAGGGCAAAGGTCTTAAATTTCAAAGAGAGCCGTGTGCAGAATATTTAACTCCTGACCATGTGCTGTACACAGTCTCTTTCCATCTGTGCGTCACATCACATTTGTATTTGACTTCTCAAGTGATTTATATGTTTAAGTCTTGAGTTTGACCTGCCTGTCCTTCTCTAATGCACAGGAATGCCATCCAAAGCAGTGGCGTGCCAGCATCATCCAGAAGAGAGATATTCTGTCTTTCCAGGAGGTAAAAGAAGATGACATTGGAAATTACACCTGTGAAGTCCAGTTTGGGGGCTTTGTGGTCAGGAGGACAACTGAGCTCACAGTCACCGGTACGTCTTCAGGGGAATCACAAAGGATGAAATTATGTTTTTAAGTGTGGAGGAGGAAGGGAGTTACTATTTACAAATTCTTTATGTGGTAGTTTATGTTGGAAGAATGAGTAGTAGCAGCAGTTGTTACAGTCAAAGGGACTTGAAATTAATGGATGGTACCAAACACACACGCGCACGCACGCACACACACACACACACACACACACACACACACACACACACACACACACACACACACACACAAACACACACACACACACACACTGCAAGCAAACTGCAGTGATATCCTGCTGTTGTGTTAATTGCTGGGGGAGGTTGAATGCTGTGGCTTGGCCTCTATCCCTTCTTCTAACTCAGCACTTTTCAGCCAACCAAGCGGTGTTGAAATATTTAAGGCTATAGGCTAAACCCCTTCACACAGAGAGCTAAAGAGCCAGGACCAAGGTCAGGAGATTAAGGCCCCAAAAGGTTGCAACACACGGGGCGCACAACACTGCATTTTTTTTTTTTTAGCCTCCAATTTAAAAAAAGAGCAGCTTCCAGCACCTTTTTTCTTTTTTTTAAACCATTGAATCAAAACAACTTATCAAAATCTCAACTATCATGCTAATTTATCCTCAGGCCTGCTGTTTTCTGTTCAGATCACATTAACTACAGTTGGTAAAGCCATCATGGCTCTGGGTGTCCAGCTACAGCCACAGCCAGTTTGTCCTCCATGATTGTTGTCTCCACATGTTGTCGTCACCACCACAGAAGGCCCGCCTATTCATCCGATTGGACAATGTGGAGAAAAAGCAAACTACATCAGCTGCTTTCTGCTCTGAGTTGAAAGTTTTTAAATTCAAAGCATCAGGGCGCTCCTTTAGAGCGGAAAAACGCAAGGCTCTCAGCAATGCAAAAGCAATGAGCAAAAAGCTTCACTCTCATTGAAGCAGTTACAAAAATTGCTCACTCTGTTTCTGTTTATATCACTGTCAGCCTTGCACAGCTGCAAGTGCAATAAATAAGACATAAATGCATTTTTTTTCTTTTTTGTCACTGTGAGTGGACTCCAGGGTGAGACCCAGGATGCTCTCAGCTTGTGTGTGTTCTTCCAGGTCACTTACTCTGGCTAGGGTTGAGGAAAAGGTCAAATCCTTTTTTTTTCTTCAAAAAATTTAAATCAAAACGATAGGAAAACAATTTTGCCTGTGCTGGCTTGGTCTTTGTGTGCGATTTTTAACTAGATAAGACTGTTGAGCTTTATTAGCAGATTCATCAATTCTGTTGTTCCTGTGTGTGTGTGTGTGTGTGTGTGTGTGTGTGTGTGTGTGTGTGTGTGTGTGTGTGTGTGTGTGTGTGTGTGTGTGTGTGTGTGTGTGTGTGCGCGCATGTGCAAGTGTGTGACCAATGTTAGTCAGCACAGAAGTAGTGTTAGCATTTGATTGGTATCTTGTGCAGTGTTTATTTGTGTGTCTGGTCATTGCTCTTATGTGATATGAAGGCGATAGCAGTGTGAGGTACACACACTACTTGCTATCTAGCCGAGATCAAACAGGAAGATACATACTGTACCTCAACCTGAGCCTGGTGTGCTGTTGGATAAGGCTACAGCCTCCAGATTGGCTGCTCTGGTGATTGATGGGCCAGCATTTTAGCCCCAGTGGAGCTAAATAATTATGAGGCAGATAGAAGGTAGATACACTAGATCTCATTTATATCTTTATCTCTTTCCATCACAGTAAAGTACTCATGCGTACTCATGCTCATTTTTTCCATGATTCCCTATAAAGGACCTCAATGAGATATTCCCTGGACATCCATGGGCAACATACTATGTAACTTGTGAGAGGCAATCAGCAGTAGGTTCATTAGGTGTTGGGTCATGTGCTACAGTTTAAAGAGTCTTTTTTATGCTTTTATAATGTCTTGCTCATTAACATAATTGTTGTCATCATATGTTTTTTTTTTTTTACATATGTGCTATTGTGAGCTTTAATGTATAATTTGAATATTTCAAAGGAGCTCCCATGTTTCTTATGTGCCTTATGTACCTCGGCTGTATCCTTGTGTGTTTGTTAGCCTGTCAGCCTGACCTCAATGTTCCATAATGACAGTGGTCATAAAAACTTTATTGGGTTATAAATATACATGGTTCACATCAATGATACAGAGAGGAGGGTGGAGAGAGAGGGAGAGAAAGATACAGAGAAGACGAAAAAAGAAGCGCTAGGATAGTGAAAGACAAATATCTTTTCTTTCTGTACAGCGTATGAGCCTTGCATGTTGTCTGTCTGCAGTGTGATGTGTATTCATTAAACCTGGCAGGACGATAGCACACAGGAAAAAAAGCAGGAAATAAGTAAATGTATTCTTTATTTTCTCTCTCTTCCATTGTTCTGTTCTATACAAAGAACACATATATATATATTTATGCAGTACCAGTCAAAGGCTCAACCATTACTGTACATCCAAACTGACTGGTACTATGCATCCAAACACTGTCTTAGGTAGCCTGCTGCATGTTTCTTATAATGAAATGTCAATAAGTCATCAAAGTAGAGGAAGTAATTTTATTTGACACCCGGGGTGCGATGTTCTATTGCTTCAATGCAGCATATTGGTGTGAGGATCCCATTATTGTTTCTCCTCTTGCGGTACATGAAATAATTTACATGAAGATCATGTCCAGAATGAAGATGTTCTGGTAAACTGAATCACTGTGGGTGACCCAGTTTCACACACTTATTAGAACATTGATGTTTAGAGATTTTTTTTTTTTACAGCATCACAAAAGGTGCCTGTCTCAGTTGCCAATTCTGTATCATCCACTATAGTGCTTCTACTGTAAAATTATTGTAATTATTATGCCATTTATTATACCATTTCCTTTAATAAACCTACACCATCATCCCCTCAAGTGGGCGTGAGATTATCCGCATTTTATCACATCCTGTTAAAGCCGATATTGCCCTAGCGGCAGGCATAAAAGGCCAAACTACGTCTGAGATCCGAGGGCTAATGTTGTAGTTTATTTGATAGGCCAAGAGGATGAAGGAGGTCATTAAGTTTAACTGATCTTAAATATAGCGCGATAGACACTGGCCTTTGCTTTGACCCTGCCTCGCTGCAAATTTCACGTGTGTGTGTGCCTTCTGTCCTCACCCTGCCGCACAGTATAACAGCCTCCATTAGAAGCAGCGGAGGAGCCACAATCTGAACTGAGGTCAGTCTTGTAATAGAGGTTAACTATGGGCATAAACACCGGCTCGCCCAGATCAGACTGATCCAGGAGCCCCTTAATCAAGAGCTGATGCTGCTCAGGTTAATAGAAATGTAAAATAAACAGCGACCCCCTTGCCTCGTTTTATGTTCTCTCCAGCTGATGTTAGGGTGCATTTAAACATCCTTATCTCACTCTGAGCATTTGGACGAGGGGGGGGTTCTGCCTGTGCCGGGATAGAGGATATGTATTGAGAGTAATCAACAGATGTAAAGATTTTGTTCTCTCTTTCCTCTCCATAGACCTTAACATCAGCCTCCCGTCTGTAAAGAGAGTGCCTTTTTGTGTACTCTTATAATTGATTCATAGCAGCAGCAGGTTTGCTATTTCCCAGCTCCTCTGAGGAATACAGAGTGTGGTCAGATTAGTCTACTCTTGTTTGTCTTGTTTGCCTCCTTCTACTATCAGAAACACGAGAAGCAATGCCTCAGCTATGATTAATTGATACATGGATGTACACTATATGGGCCACATCGTGTATGCATGCTTGTGTGTTTGGCTTCTTAAAATATACAGTACATGTGCATACCTATGAGTGTCTGGTGTGATATGTCTGTGTTGTTGTTTTTTTAATAGTACATCTGAATCATTTCTACTCAATTTTTATGGTTCTCCCAGGCCTCACTCCTGCACTGTGATGGTAATGCTACAAAACTATAACACCAGATAAAAGCTCTGCTCAGCTGATGTATGCAGCTCCCTGTGCGTGCTGCAGGAAGGGAAATATTATACAGGGAGCGCAGGAAAGGATAAAGAGAACAAGGGAGTTAAAGTGACTGATAACACAAAGGAGAGAGGGGAGAAGAGATAGAAAGAATGAAAAAGATAGAGAGGTTGGGGCTCCTGTATCTTATCTGTATTCCTCCCAGCAGAAACAGTGTGTCCAGGACTATAAACAGACTATTATCCTAGTGTTTATCACAGTGCACATTACCGTTTGCCTCTGTCGGACTTACTGTAATGGAGTCGTTTGGTTTGATGGATGCCTCGGGCGTGGGTTTCTATCTATTGCTCCCATTATACCTCTGTCTGCATCCCCTCACTGTAGAAATATCTGTCTGCACATTCAGCATAGCCTGCAAGCATGGTGATTGAGGTTATGGCCAATGTAAATGTACCATTTGGCACAGTGAATAGGAGGTGCAGAGGGCAAGAAGAAATCAAGGGGAGGGGAGGAATCGTCTACCTTACATTACCTCCTGTAGAATATCCACTGTGTGTGTATATATGCTTTATGTACTGTAAATAAATATATATGCAGTGCCAGTCAAGAGTATGAATGTATTTTCCTTCACTTGAATGAGAAAGTGTGTCCAAGCTTTTGACTGGTACTGCATACTGTATACTGTGTGTGTGTGTGTGTGTGTGTGTGTGTGTGTGTGTGTGTGTGTGTGTGTGTGTGTGTGTGTGTGTGTGTGTGTGTGTGTGTGCGTGTGTGCGTGTGTGTGTGTGTGTGTGTGTGTGCTGCAGGTGTTTTGTTTGTTTGCATGTGGTGTTTGCTTTATTGCCTGCTCACTGTATTGGAATGTATTGCGGCTGGATCTAAAGTCCTCAGCAGGTGCTGTTTCATTTAGGATTCATCCATCAAGGTTCGCAGCAACCCGATTGCCCTTGCCTCTAAAATAGATCTCATATTTGAGATATAGGAACACGCATATTGTATGTGCGGTGTGTGTGTGTTGAAGAGACAGTGTGTTGTTTGTGTGTGGGTGTGTAATGAGGAGCTCGGGTGTAGGGAGGTGAACCAGGACATCGTCTCATCGCAGTAAAAGGCTCCTTACAGTTCTTCTGCTATAAGGTCACCTTCAGAAGCATGCACTCTTCACAACCTTATAAAATGTTACTGCCTGTGTGCACACATGTGAGCGGGACTGTGTGCATGTCTTGGTGCGATTCCTCCACCTGGGGTGAGGTTGGAGTGCACGGAGGCCGAAGCAGTCGGCAGAGATGCAAGGAGAGAGGACTGTGGTATCCACCTCCTCCGTCTGTTCTCCTGCGCGATCCGTCGAGCTGAAGATGGACAGATGGATGGAGAGGCAGCGATTAGTGCTGATATTATCCTAGAGAGCGGGGAGAAGAGGAACAAGTGGGGCAAGATAAGAGGCGTGGGGTGAGAAAATGAGATGGGTTTGCTCTCGACTGAAACTGCTTCCATCTCTCAGTCTATGTGCTCGGGTCTTGCGTGAATACATCGTGCCGCCTGCAATGTAGCAGCCTTGTTGGCCTCAGCTACATGTCCTCAGGGAGAAAATGATAAAATCACACCTGAGATAAGTGTTACTCCTGCAGTTGACTTTTTCTGACTTCTCCTACACACATATAAGCACCTGTACACACATACGTACATTAATCCCACCCATGGGGGACTGGTGCACATGCTGTAAAAAGATGTGCAATACTGTCTATACTGTTTCAGCAATCCAGAATGTACTGTACGGATTATGAAGAATATTTGTGAGACATGTACGTCCACACACTTTAAAAACCTACAAATTTACTGAGTTACTTGTGAAATTGTGCCATTACCAGAACAGGGTGGAGCAGAATGGCTCATTAGTCGAGGGTCAACGATCACTCTCGTCATTAACTAATCTCTCTTTCTGTCTCTCTTTCTCACCCCTAACCTCTCCTCCCCCTCCCGTTAACTCCCCCCCCCCCCCCCCCCCCCCCCCTCTTGTTCTCCAACTCACTTCATCACTATTCATCAGCTGTCCTCCTAGACTCTAAGCAGGCCAGGGTTCACATTGTTTTAATTCAATTAAAATTGACATCAATCTGCATGTGACGAATGAAATTTACATCCCCCCTACAATTAATCTAGCACAACCTACCTCACTCCACCCACGCACACAACCTCAGTCTCTGGTTATTATCATTATCTAGGTCTGTAGGGCTGATACCAGAGCAGGAGTGAAATTAATATCATAATTCTGTCTTTTGAAGCTTTTTGAAGTGTGGGTCATTAATTAAAAAGCATTTGGCGGCGGCTGGGAATGCACATCTGGAAGAGACTTTAATGCTGATGTTTTTGAGGCCAGTGAAGTTAAGAGGAGATATTTAGCCTCTACATACTCTACAGCTTGAAGTACATTTATTTCTACATGCCCCAAAACTTCCTGCAGTGCAGAACTTTTGCATATAAATGAACGTCAGTTACATTTAAACCCTTGATAAACAAATTCACACAATGCTCAGCCTTGAGCCTATAGTATACAGATCTTTTTAATCTAGTGTCAGTGTCAACATTCCCGCACTGGCCGAATGAATGCATACTGTGAATGCTTTATGAGCAGAGCATACACAGCAGAGACGTCCGCCGGCCATGCGGCTAACTTCGGGCCAGCCCTTAGCTAACATGAATGGGGATAGATTCAATGTTACTGAACTGAATGGATCAAATTCTGAAACGAGTCATTTTGCAGGGGTGGTGTGACACTCAAAACAATTTATCCACCATTTTACAGCCCAACAGTAGCCACAGACTAGGCTACGGTGGAGTTTGTGATAAGCACATGTTGACAATTTTTTTATAATCACTCCCACTGCCAAAACGGAGAGACAAAAATCCCACACTCTGGCTTTAACAAGCGAAAAGACTGTAATTCAAGTGCTGGGTACAAACAGTCAGAGGCATGAAACCACCAAACAACTCAGCTGACCTGAATTTATATTCACATCTTGCCTAATATGAGCTTGTCAGAGTGCAGACACCAAAGAGGAGGGTAGAGATATGGGTGCATGAGAGTGGCGTGCTGCAGTTGAAGGCAAAACTTTTTGTTGGGAACATGATGGACAATGAATGATTTCCCTCATCCCTGAAGTATATTGGTTTAGATTCTGAATGTGGGCTGGCCCCCAACCACGCTGCCAGTGTAAAAGTGACGCTTCGAGGGAACAAATAGAGCAACAGCGGAATGCTGATCGAGTTCACAGGGGTTCTTGCATCCCTCCTTGTTGTCAGCAACTGAAACTTTTCAGTATATGATGTGCATCGTTTGCATTGGCCTGTCAGTCGCTGGTACAACCAGAAAGCTTAGTGGTGCTTGTATCCCCCCAGTCTAGACCTTAAAACCAAATACATACCTGTTTCACTTGTGCTGTGGCAATATAAAAAAAAGAAAGGCTTTGTTTCAATGTATTTTCCTCCTGAAATAAAATCCCCCATGTTAGTGCAGCACTTTGCTTTCAATCATCTGATCCACTGTCTCAGGAGAGGACACACACACCTCTGTATTTTTCTCTCTCTGTATGCAACCTGCACATTACCATGTATGCTCAAACAGCTACTGTAAGGCTGTAATGTTTCCTCCATTCTGTGTCCGGTTCCTGTTCTGAAAGATAATGTCCTTTTAATCTTCACACTGGGATAATGGCGAACATGAAGTTTGAAGCATCCATGTGAATTACTGCCAAACTGTTTTACCTTCAAGCAAGGATTTTTGCTTGAAGTGACGTTTTTTGAAACACAGCAGCTACTCTTACACTAATGGTCCCATTGGCTGGTTAATTTGAACGACTGGTAGGGAAATTTGTGAGAGAGCTTGTTGATTACTTACATCAATGTTTTTTCTCTCATTCTCTGCCCATCTCCCTCCCTTCACTAATGAAGTTAGAGTATATGTTGGCCATTTTGATACTGATTATGTAATGGCCTTTGTTTCTCTGATCTCTCTGAAATCCTTGTTCTCCTTGCCAGCAATCCAGTGGTAATTGGCCCCTTGCATCCTGACTCACTTACTGTACTCCCTGCAGACATCGTCCTCTCCTCTCCTCTCCTCTCCTCTCCTCTCCTCTCCTCTCCTCTCCTCTCCTCTCCTCTCCTCTCCTCTCCTCTCCTCTCCTCTCCTCTCCTCGCCTCTCATGGCCCCCCTCCCCGAACTGATAGTGACCACCTAACTTTGAGTCTGTAGGCATCTCAACAGAAGAAATTCACTCACAGTTCTGTAAAAATCAGAACAGGGCCAGATGCAGTATGGTTCTCATGGCGGGATATGAAATGGCTGAAGTTCAATTAGGGGGCCCTAAATAACCATCTCATCATCCAGTATCCTTAAGAAAAGAACACTGTTCTTCTAATTAAAAGATAAGAAGGTGACCATTAGCAACCACAGGGGACAGTCACAGAAAATAGAGATTGTCACACATTTGATCTCAGCCACAGAGCACCAATGGACACAGTCTTGGGCAAATCCTCAGAGTCCAAATTAATGAAGGGCTTCTCTAGGTGTGCAAGAGTCTGTTTGTGTACAGTACTTGCATGCACTTCAGGGGTATGTGTACAAAAATGTGTGCACATCTACATTATGTGAATGTTATACAAAGCGCGTAAAGAGGATTATAATGATTTCCTTCCCTGTCTTCAGAAATAGTTTTTTCCTGTCAGCATAGCACAAACCAAAATACATCAGACAACTATATGCCAAGTTCAACTATGCCAAACTTTTGACATTGTTTCTCTTACTCCCATTCTTTCTGTGTGTCTGTCTTTCTGTGTACATACACCTCCACCCCAAGCTATTTCCTGTAAAATTACAGAGTTTCATAAGGTTGATTGCAACCCTCACTCTTGCTTGTTACTTATAACTCTAAATAATACATATAGTGTGCAGTAAAAGCCTGGTCTTCAGGTACATTGAATTGTATACAGTGTGTATGTCCCGCTACATCATAGTTATTTTGGACCCAAAAGCGGCGCCTCGGAGAATGGTGGTTATGTCAAAATGAGGGTTTTTTTTCTATTCAGTTTCTTCCAGTGAGTCCGTGACTAAACGCCTTAACTGTCATTACCATTTTGTGTTGCCACCACTTTCCCTGGTACACAATGGAAATGATGTCTTTACAGCTTGCTCTCTCTTTCTCTCCTCATCTGGCATCCCTGCACAGTTAGGGAGGCTGTCCAAGAAGCCAATGTCATATACAGTTTGCTTGCAGTGTGTGTGTGTGTGTGTGTGTGTGTGTGTGTGTGTGTGTGTGTGTGTGTGTGTGTGTGTGTGTGTGTGTGTGTGTGTGTGTGTGTGTGTGTGTGTGTGTGTGTGTGAAAATAGTCTATTGCCTATGCCTTTGCTCATCACTCTGCACCTATGTATTGCTGTACATGCATACCTGTTTATGTATTGTATGTGCGCATCCATGCATTCCATGATAACTGCAGGTGAATGGAGAGTTTCTATTCCCCCTGTTCCTCCCTGAAGCCTGTCACCACTTTGGACACACAGGTCAGGTCCCATCACTTCTCTCTGCTAAAAAAACAGCTGGCTGATCTAAAGCACGAGGAAGATGGATGAGATGATGGTAGATTGGGTGATGGGTAGACTAACCACAGGTGGCCCGCAGATATATACCTGTAGGCAGAGGGTGTGGGTGAGATCATGTTGATGAATGCGTCTGATTATGGCCATCACCTTACTGAGACTATACTCACATTTTAGTCTAGCTCAGGGGTGTCAAACTCATTTCATTCAAGGGCCACATACAGCCCGATTTGATCTCATCTGGCCGGACCATTAAAAGAGGAAAGGAAGGAAGGAAAGATGGAAGGAAGAAGGACAGATGAATGGAAGGAAGGACTGAAGAAAGGAAAAGAAGACAGGAAGGAAGGAAGGAAGGAAGGAAGGAAGGAAGGAAGGAAGGAAGGGAGGAAGGAAGGAAGGAAGGAAGGCAGGAAGGAAGAAGGAAGGAAGGAAGGAAGGAAGGAAGGAAGGAAGGAAGGAAGGAAGGAAGGAAGGAAGGAAAAGAAGACTGGAAAGAAAGATGGAAGAAAGGGAGGGAGGAAGGACAGATGGAAGGAAGGAAGGAAGGAAGGAAGGAAGGAAGGAAGGAAGGAAGGAAGGAAGGAAGGAAGGAAGGAAGGAAGGAAGGAAGGACAGACGAACGGAAGGAAGGGCCGAAGAAAGGAAAATAAGACAGGAGTGAAGGAAAGAAGGACAGACGATGAGAAGGAAGGAAGGACGGAAGAAAGGAAAAGAAGACTGACAAGAGAGATGGAAGAAAGAGAGGGGGAAAGGAAGGAAGAAAGGAAGGAAGGAAAGAAGGAAGGAAGGAAGGAAGGAAGGGAATATGGAAGGAAGGACGAAAGAAAGAAAAAGAAGAGGAAGGAAGAAAGGAAGGAAGGATGGAAGAAAGGAAAATAAGACAGGAAGGAAGGGAGGAAGGAAGGAAGGAAGGAAGGAAGGAAGGAAGGAAGGAAGGAAGGAAGGAAGGAAAGATAAAAGGAAGGAAGGACAGACGGAAGGAAGGAAGGGAGGACGGAAGAAAGGAAAATAAGACGGGAAGGAAGGAAGGAAGGACTGACTGAAAAGGGAAAAGAAGACAGGAAAGTGAGATGGAAGAAAAGGAGGGAGGAAGGAAGGAAGGACGAAAGGAAGGAAGAGAGGAAAGAAAGAAGGAAGGAAAAGAATACACAAGGAAAGTGGGCTGGATTGGACCCCCTTTGTGGGCCGGTTCTGGCCCACGGGCCGCATGTTTGACACCCCTGGTCTAGCTACTCAGATGCTCAAAAACAGGAAATGTCTTCTTCTCTTCTTGTCATTGTCTCCATGACCACCTCTGCTCTCTGCTAGCTCAACATCAGATTACTGAATGCCTTCGGTACCTCCATCATCATAAGTATGTGTGAAACAAAGAGAAAGGCAAAATGTGCTTAAAGGAAGTTGAGTCAGCATCTATGACAGATTTTCCAGCCAGTTGCAGAATGATGTGGGTGTCATACAGATTTTCTTTCACTGTAAATGCTCACCTATTGCTCACCTATCTCTCCTCTCTGTCTTCTCCTCTACCTGTCTCCTGTCTCCCCTCCTCTCTCCTAACTCCTTTTGTTGTCGGTCAGAAAGATAGGAAGTATAGAGGCAGGTAATTACTGTGGGCGAGGGCTCTATCCCTGTCCTCTTCTTTTCTTTATATTCTCTCTGACAATCCCTTACCTTTCTCTCTCTCACCATATTGCTCTCCAGCTGTCTCTGGTTATTTTTAAATCCCCCCTAATTACCAATTTTAGAGAGATTAGAGACACTGTCAGGTATTGTAATTTCTCTGAATAATCTGCACAATACTGTAGACTTCTTGCCTATATGCTTACATGGGTTTGAATCCCAGTGTGGTGCAGTATGAGGGTTGGATCCCTTCCTGCTGTTGTTGTTTAGCAGTGCACTGGAGCAGGCTTTATGCTGATTAACTGCATCACATCTGATGGATTCCAGGCGACCTCTCCACCCCTCAATATAGCTCTGGGAGCCTTTCAGGGGGAAAAGGCTCCCCTTTTTAATTAGACAAGAACTGAAATCTATTAGTGAATGCAGAAAAGGCTCTGTGCTGAATGAGGGATTGCTGAGTTCAGTTAGTGTTGAACTGAGTACAGTCATCTCCCTCGCCATTACCGCATTCACAAGTAAACAAGTGATATGCTCTCTGTCTGTCTCTCTGACCAATCAGGAGACAAAAATGTCAATATCAAATGGGTTTAAGAAATGCAGGACTTACATACTGTACCTTTATTACAGGGGTATTACAGATGTATATGCTCCTCCATCAGTATTGTTGTAGTATAGCTTCCAGCCATCATTATGACCATTAAAAAAAAAAAAGATTTACATCTTCAGTGGAAAAAAATTTGGCTTGGGGCTGAGAGCCGCAGACAGAGAAGATAAATCAGAAACACATTGTTTGTTTTACTCTTTTCTTTGTTGGCAATAATAATAATATAGAAAACGATAGCGTTGTCCTTCTGATGGAAGTGTAATGCTGTGTTTCTACTTCACACACACACACACACACACACACTTTCAACCGTATCAGACAAATATGCACTTTCATGTAATAAACTAAATCCTAATACCCCCCTCTGGTGTCCATGCAGAGTATTCTACAGTGTATGTTGTGTAAGGTTCCATGAGTGTGATAAATAAAAGAGCAGAGAGCTCTTCTTCATAATCATGTTATATTTATGTTGAGGAACAGAGGGAGAAGAGAGCTTCAGTGCCACAGCACTGTTCCTGGCTCTACTACTTACTAGCTGCACAGAACCAGCCCAGCTTCAATGTTTATTACTTTCACTGGAAATATCTGTTAAATTTTTAATGCACGGGCCAAACTTTCACTGGGAAATGTTTGTTGAATGATTAATTCAAAGAGTCTTGCTTGTAGAGGGGAATATTTGTTTAACAATCAGTGGGTCATGTGAGGGTTGCCTTATTTCCGAGGTTTTCACCCTTTTCACTTTTAATCTGACTTGATTGAAAGTTTCTCACCGTAACGCAGGATGTGTGTTTTATTGGCATTGTGACTCATCAGGTTCAGGAAGCAGATGCAGACGGGGCCCCACATACTGTATCCCTAAATGCTTTGCTATTCTGCACACTCTTCCACACGCCTTCGTCTCGTGGCATCTGGGGCGTCTCACTGGGATAGCATGTTACATAATTAGCACCAAATTAACATTCAATTAGGCAACCCGTGTTGAGAGGGTGGGGACAGACTGTCTTCAGAGGTTTCAGAAATCACATCAGAGCCTCATCTACCACCTGGCCTACTGAGAACATATGTATCACTTACATATAAACCTATACCTCATGCCTTTTTTGTCCGTGTTTCATTGTGCGATGATTAGCGATTATACAATATACAACCATTTAAACAGAACGTCTGCTGGCGTTTAGCAATCCCCGACGTGAGGAAGGATCAGGATTAATGTTTCCCAATTTATGTTGTTTCAGCAAAAAAACTTTGATTTATAAAGTGATCCACTGCAAAGCTGGCTTATGATACATGCACTTCTTCTGAGAATAAAGTGATAAAGTTTAATAAAGGTCAACTTGAAACTTGAAACCTGTCTGCGAAGAAGCCATATGCAAAATTCCAGCCAAACACAAGTCCAGTATCTTGTCTCGTAGCGGTATCCTTTCTCCATAGACTTCTTCACAAAATCACCACTAGGAAACAAAGGATTACATACACACAATTAACATTGAACCAACATGGAGTTGTCCCTGATTATTACTTGATACATAGTAAAAAAAAAAAACTAACCTCTTTTTCACTCCCACAGCCTCTCTGCATCTTTCCCTCTCAGCCGTCAACCATCTCTCCCTCTCTCCTCACATCTCTAACTTCATGCCCTCCTTCTCTCTTTTGCACACATGCTTACCAACTCCAGCACACACACATCCACACCTCTGTCGGGGTGGGGTTCTTTATTTCATTAACAGCCGCTTGTATGCCAAAATTCATTATGCCAACCTTCTGTTCTCGCGCACCCAAGCATGCCAGCTAACGTGCGGAACAAATTTCTGCCCCCCCCCCCCCTTCCGCCCTCCTTCTCCCTTCGCCCATCCTACCTCAAGGCCCCCCCCCCCCCCCCACACACACACACACACACACACACACACACACACTCTTTGTATCGCTGGTCCCTGATTAGTCATTACTGTCAAACCTTCATTGTTCCCCTCTGCTTCTATTCTTTGAAGTTAGCAGGTAGTTGGATCCAAATATGCAAATAACGAATAATATCGTTACATTCTCTCAAGACTCCTCGTCCTGTGGAGCACTGCTGTTGCGTCTTTGTGAAACATAACTTGAGTGGCTCCTTTGCATTTGCTGTCTTTTTCCCCTTTTATCAGAGCACAAAGGTTGAAAAGAGTGCTCATACCACGTTGCTGTTGAGTGACATTTAAGAGAATATCCTGAAATTCCCTATGTGATCATTAATGGGGAATATCTAAGTCTATAGTGTTTGCTTTGGAGCTGATCCTTCACAGTATCAATGATCTGTTTTTGTTGTGATTTATGTTCTAGTTTTGTTATATTTGTTTGAAGGGTAGTTTTCGATTTTTTAAAGTCTTTCTTTGATCATTCAACTTGTTCCTTTAGTCCATACTTTACACAAAACATTTGTAGCAATGTTAGCTATTTTTATATTATAAATGGGAAAAAATGTTGTTCTAGCTGAATCTCAAGTGAATTTCCACTTCACACAACAGACATTTTGCCAATGCTGCCAACCCTGTTGCCATGGAAATTGATAGGGTGGCACCTTGGTCTGGCTGTGTTGTGACAAGTTACTCCGAGTGGAATAAAAAGGGGCTTTGTCTTGAAACAAAGTGGTGGCTTAGGGGGGCTTTCCAGCCCTCTGGGACTTGCCTTATTTATGAGACACCAGTAAACAGGCTACAATAGAATAAAACAGCCAAACACGTCTGCCACTCAGACCTCTGATCTCCAGTGCTTTTTCTTGCCAATGAATATATCTGGCTAGAGGACTATAAACCACTTTTAGCCCATTTGTTTGTTTTTTCACTCATTATATCTCAGAGATTGTTAAGTGGACTGAGTGGAACTTGAGGGGGATGACATAACGCGTCACTTCATTTGTAGAATATCAGATTTGCTCTGCTTGTTAGTGCACAAACACCACTAACAAACATCATATTATATACAGTATATTATTATCTCAAAAAGATGGCAATCTACAACAGGTGACTGAAAAGTCAGAAAATAACAGACAAAAAAACAACAATCAGTCACAGGAGAATTTTAATGCAATATGATACAAAATATCGCCTTTTGGCGATAATGTGTCAAGAGTGTAGATGTAAGAAGCTTCTCTCTTCATAGGCAATGTTAACATCATAGTTAACGTCTCTTCCGCTCCCATCTTATGTTCTTTCTACTTGTCATTCCACCTCTTACTACTTTTTCTGAGATTACTTTGCCTCTTTCATAAGTAGGCCCATATTGTCTCACCTTTTTTTGTTTCTGGTGCACACAACAGCATTGGTCAAGGTGTGCCATGGTAGAGTGTGTGTTTGTGTACACTGTGTGTAGTTGAGCAGGGTTTTTTGTAGGGTAATAATTGCTGCTTGATTTGTGGTCAACGAAGGTCAGACATCCTGCAGGGAACATGTCAGGCTTTTAAAATAGGAGGGAAAAAAAGAAGAACCCAGCCCTGAAACCGTTTAACCTCTCCAACCTCAAGGGAGGTCAAAACTCTCAATCAGCTTTTCTACTTTTATTAGCTTACGATTCAATGTAAAATACTGGCAAGAGGGTGACTATTGGTCTAGTGCACTTGTGTTGCTTGTATGCTCCCGAGCATACGCGAGGAGCCTGATATTTGTATGGACCCATGATATACTGTAGAAAGTGGGTCATATTGAGAGGAGCAGGTGCTAGTAGAACTGGGAAGGTTTTCTGAGAGGTACAAGGGTCTACTCACCGTTCTCAGCAAAAACACCTGCAGGAACTGTGATGTTTTAACATATGTTTCTCTGCATGAGCCTGTGTACGCTGAAATCAAGATGCCTTCTCCAAGCCTCATTAACGCTAACACACCACCATCGTGGCCAAATACTAAAGTGTGACCTTGAAATGTCGTTATCGTAGCTATATAACTGGATCAACTCTTTAGCTGCAGTGGTCTCTTCCAATTATTTTTAATGCTAAAATGGCAGCTTACCTTTCAGCCTTGCAGCAAAATGTTTTCAGAGTAGGCATGCACAAATCGGAGTTAAGAATTTATTGATGAAATTTATGCAGAATGTTCAACAATTGGTCTAATCAGACAGCCAGGCCTCTTTTCTATAAATAAAAGTACAAAGCAGCAGTTCAACAGTCTGAAAAAGCAGATGATCAAACAATTCTGTATGGTGTTTTTTGTACTGCAGAGATACTGCAGAGGAATAATTGATCTTTGGCAAAATATTACCATATAACCTGGCAAAAATGAAAGAATAACAAAACATTTTTATTAATACTATTTTATGGGTATTTTTCAGTATTTTCATTTTCATTATTTAAAGTTAAATCTCATGAAAATAATGAAAAAAATCCTGTCATCACAAACCTTAGAAAGCATGGCTTTTGGCTAAATGGCCCCTCCATGCTTGTCCCATGACCACACTGTCATAATGAGAAATTAGGAGTCAGGACCACGAAGGAAGTGCCGGAGGAAGTGATGGATTCAGTCCAGATGGTCACTAGCGCAGACGGGACAGCAGGAGCTCTGTTAACACTTCTCAATACTGCTGCAAACAGGCTCATAGCAGAAACTGCTACAATGCTAACAATAAACCATGCCACTCCACACTGTGTGGTGTTTATTTAGCCGCATGCATCCTCTAATAATGCCGTCAATGACAAGATTCATTAACAAATAGGAGATTCCACATGTCCCGGGCAGATTTGTAGATTACAAGCAGGCAATTTTGGCAGATGCTGTGCCATTCACAAATGTGTGTTTACAGTGGTGTAGCTTTAACTTCCTTCAATGGAGTGGGTACCTCTCAAACCACTACAGGCAGATATGAAGTAATGGTGCATTTGAGTGAAGAAATGGTGCATCTGACACATGTCTAAAGAACTGCTGGTGTCCATGCTTCTATGTCAAGCAGGAGAGGTAAGCAGTGATGGAGGCCTTCCCATTCACTCTTGGATCAGCGGACTCTAATGGCTTCTCATCAATTCCTCCTGTCTAGAGAAGTGTGTGTCATGACTCCTGTAACTACTTCTGACAAGAGTGATGAAGCACTTGTTAAAGTTGTAAGATTCTGCTGGAGTTTGAAACCTTTAGATATAAATCTGTGTGGAGGTAGCTGGTCAGAAGACAGTGAGTGAGGGGCGAATGGAGGAAGGAAGGAGAAGGGTATTGGTGGGGGGGAGGGGGGGAGATAAGAGAGAAGAGTGAAGAGGTGGATAAATAGCACCCATGATTTAGATGTGACAGATCGTAGAAAGTAGTGAGAGAGATGGGAGAGAAAGAGAGAGAGAGGAGTGAGAGAAGCTAATGATCTCCATCTGTTTTAGGAGGCTGCGAGAGAGGAGCATCGTTTGGCTTTTGATATCAGGGGAAGCAAACAAACACGCGATTTGCAGATCTCACCCTGGCACTGTGTTATGTGACTGGCTTCATTTAAGTCAGCTGGTGAAATGTAGCTCAGAGACTATTTAGACCATCAGCTCTGTCATGCTAATGATGGCTGCTCTTCAGTAAGAGTGCTTGCATAACAACATGTTTGCTTATACTGTGTATACTGTAGTGTGCCAGAGTCTATTTTGTGTGTGTGTGTGTGTGTGTGTGTGTGTGTGTGTGTGTGTGTGTGTGTGTGTGTGTGTGTGTGTGTGTGTGTGTGTGTGTGTGTGTGTGTGTGTTTGAGTGTGCAATTATTAATTTTGGTTGTTGCATGGTGCTGATGATCTCAGATGAGGTCTCTGAATCTCTAATTAAAATTTGGCACAGACTAGAAAGACTATAGTGGCTCTAACATCAAGGAGAGGGAGTGTGTGAGCCATTACTGAGGCCACTTATGCTATGTAGGAGTATTTGCCTGTGGCTGGCTGTGAGAATACATTCTGAATACATTCTGCTTTTTATAGGTAGTCGTTTACTGTACATACCATTTAAGTCAGATTTACCTTACAGCACATCTCACAGCGAGTAAAACTCACTGTATGAAACATTTCCCTGCTGTGGAATGGAGAACATAAAGCATAAAAACGTGTTATGTAAGAAAAACTCCATCAATAAACTGCTCTGAAATCTTTGTTCCCTTGTTAAAAATATTTTTACCTGCTTTTCAAATGCTATTCTACCTGATTAGCCGAAAATACTGATTTTTACTTTGAAATAAAACCATGCATACGCATGAATACAAAATACAGTATAATTCTCATTTAGCCATTTCTAATATTCTGTCTACTTCCAGCATGTAGGAGTGTCCATTAGTTGAATGGCTAGAAACATAGATTCGTATAACATGTCTCTATTAAGTCCAGTCTATGCTGTTTCATTTCTGTCCAGAAACAAAAACTTAAAGATATAAACAGGCAACTACATAGTCTGTCAGAGGCTATGCAGAAGTCCCATAAGCACAGTGCTGTATTACAATGTCTCCATCAGGTAGATCTTTGTATTTCTTTAGCTTCTGCATTTTAACTCAAGGTAGGCATTGAAGTATTGTCTTGCAGAGTGGAAAAAAGCAAAATGATCTTGCATACATATCAAGCATAACAAAGTGAGACTGATGTATTGACAAGTTTTTTTTTTGTCTATTATAATAGTGTGCATTCATCCCATTATTATACACAGATGAGGAAAAACAGTGGATTTGGTAAACTGCTGAGTTTGGTGTGGAGACGGGTCAAAAGGAGCTGATGGAGCAGATGGCAGTGAGGTGACTCAGCGGGCTGTCTATCTGTTCTGTTCGGCAGTTGCTTTATGTAAATATCAGACCTGATATTTACATCAGGTACCTTGTTGGCACTACCAGTATGTTTACACACCTGGATGGACCTGAAGCACGATATACAGCACGACAAAAAAAAGAAAAGAGACGCACGCATGAAAACAGCCTTCCAGTGGGATTATGCACTGTGCATGCTGATTGTAATGCGCCAGGACTGTGTTAATCCCCCACCCCCCTCAGGTGTGTATCCACCTGCTTTGGCTCTCTCCAGCATTGACTGGGTTAGCCTTGTCCTCCTGCTCTGACCGAGTAACACTGGGCCACTAGGGCTTCGGTCTGAATAGCCCGCAGAGATTGGCACTGATGAGAGAGCTTATCCTCTGTCGTTGCCTACAGTCGGAGTAGCTGCCGGATGTTTTGATGGTCAGTATCTGTCTTGTCTGAAAATGTCGTCCTTTTCTGTCTTGCATGTGTCCTCTATCAATTCCTTCCCACTGCCTATCAGCATAAGCTCCGCACAGGTGTGTTAATTGTACATTTTACTTTACTCTTTAGCAGGAATGGCTTCTTTATCATCACTACACTGCAGGGTTCTCTTATCTGAGGCTGTCAGGAAGGTGTGCGTACTGAAAGATTGTGTGTGTGGATGTACGTGTGTGTGTGCGTGTGTGCGCGCGCAGCGCGCGTGTGTGTGTGTGTGTGTGTGTGTGTGTGTGTGTGTGTGTGTGTGTGTGTGTGTGTGTGTGTGTGTGTGTGTGTGTGTGTGTGTGTGTGTGTGTGCGTTTGCAGCCACGAGCAGCCTACATGTGTTATGGGAGCATGTGAAAATGTTTGCTTCTCTGTGTGTGTGCATGCACATGTGCTACACCTGGTAGCTAAGGTGTGGGCTGATGTTGCCATATTGAATTTGTACATGCTGTGTGTGAGCTGAGCCTTAATGGAAGGACAGTGTAGTGGTGTAGTGTACACTCTACCCATTGGGGAACATTTAAGTTCACAAAAATCTTATCCAAGACACACTGCACAGACACACACATGCATGCTCGCCAGGGAAGAGCAGGAGCATAAGCTGGACTGAGTGCAGAGAAAAGAAGCTAAGAAAAGAACTGGCAAGGTTTTACTGAAAGGTAAAAAAGAGTGCGGTGGGGCCACTTCTGGGACAGTGACAAAAGGATGAAAGGATGACAGTGGGGGAGAAAGTGACACGCTTCTAGGTGAGATGGAGTGAACAAAAATATTGCTCTGAGATACAACGAGATTGGTTAAGAACAGAGCAGAGTCCTAGACAGATGAAAAGAGTGAGCAGCTCAGTTCAGAGAGGGCACAAGCAGACTATGGTTAGCTGCACCCACACATGCTGTATGTCGATACTTCATCAGCAGTATGGTTGAGGCTAGAGTCTTGCAGGCTTTGATTGTGGCTTCTAAATTCAAGGATATTCTCCTCATCAAGTTCTCTTCCTCTGTATCCTCTTTATTTTCTTCCCTACCATCCCTCTCTGCCCCCTTTAAGCATCCCGCATGCCTTAGTTTCTTCTTCACCTTTGTCCCTTTCCTCTTCATACCCAACCAAGCTCCCAGAAGCATGTAATGTTCAGCGGCCGCTCATAAAACAAACACATACTTGCACTACTTGCGATATGCCACTTCTTCATACCCATTTGAACTTTGAATTACATCACAGGCGTGCACATACTCATATGCTCCGTTTTTATGAATCCTCACAGGCACATAATCCTGTGAAGATCATGAACGTGCAGCGCATGCTTTCTCTCTCACACCTTCCTCCTCTATGTCTTTTGCTCTCTGTTCAGCAGAGCCCTTCGTCTCCAAAATTACATTGAGATGAACATGCATGAGTGCACATGCTCGAGCACACACTCGCAGGGCTTTTGAACATAGAAACGTGCATTCTCACTTGCCAAGTTTGCAAACAGACACCTCCCGTGCTCACTGCGTTGAACTCATGGGGTTTCTTTGTTGTAGGACTATATGGGAACATTAAAAGACTATGAAATGGTTTGAACTCTTCCTCGTGAATGTTGCTCTTTGCTCATAGTGCAATTTGTTTGGAATATAGCATCTGGCAACTGTAAGTCTGGAACAGTCATACTGTAGCACAACAGAGTGCAGGGCACCATATGTGTCACAGATCCCTTCAGACTGTGAGGAAGGATGATTGGGCAAGTTGTTTGTGTGTGTGGTGTGTGGCAAGCCTGTATTTGTGCACATGTAAGAGAGTAAGAGAGACTGAATTTTTTACATCAGTTTGCCAGAACTGTTCCAAACTGTGTGCTTTGTCAGTGTAATTACTTTTATTTAAAGGGGACATATCACGCACACTTCCAGGTCTGTATCTATATTCTGTCTCAGCTGACTTCTGGTGTCTCAGGAGACTGCGTTAACAAAAAATAGTAGTTTCACTTATTTTTCTTTTCTCAAAATATAAACTTCTCAAACATATCCATACATGTTCAAGCTCAAATTCAAGGCTAAAGAATGGACAGCTGTTTGTCAGCATGTGTGAACAATATGATGTCATCACAACTCTGATACACAGAAGAGACCATTATATCTCGAGGACACTTCTGACCCTCTTCCCTCCGTCTGAGCATCCTTGCTTTCTGCTCAGCATTCTGTAAACAATAGAACCCTAAAAATGCTCCTCATTCATTTCAAACACTCTTCACATTCCTTGACAGCTTAATTGAACCTCTTACTGAGAGTATGATGCAAGTTATTCTATCAACCTGCATAAAATACAATCTCGGTTAAGTCTGAAAAAAAAACCCTGATTAAGACAGTCTTAATGAGGTTGTTTTTTGAAGTAGAAAACAATGCATTATAAAATTGGAAGAGGAGCATACTGCCTGAGCATTTGTTTTTGCTGCCACTTGAAGTCCAACTCAAGAAGACGCTTCGGCTAATGGATGTTGAGTTATTGTGAGGTGCTTGTTAAAGTTTGTGAGAAGGGGAGGCACGCAGGTGAGCTCTCCTGTACGAGGAGACGCCAATAACATTATTGGATTTAGCGATGGCATTTATAAGGGGCAAAGTTCTGTGGTCACACACACACACACACACACACACACACACACACACACACACACACACACACACACACACACACCCACACAAGCATACATGTACATCCACATACACATATATTGTACACACGCACAACTGCTGAGAGGGCAGAATAACAGCAAAGCTCCAGCAATCAATAATACATTTTCTCAGTCGGTCCCCTTGACTGTGTGTCTCTGTCGCTGTCCCTATCTTTGTATCAATCTCTAGCTTCATCTTTCACTTTTAGTGGAAGCTCTTTAGTCGATAGTCAAAATCGTCTTTTAATTGGTATCTATGTAGAGTTTCTTAGGTAATGAGTTGATAAGTGTCGTTCCCATTGGTTAGCTAACATGTACTGGGAAAGAGGAGGGAGCTGACGTGCAGACTCTGGATTAAAATTTTTCTCTGTCTTTTTATTTTACAAAGATATGGATTATTGAGACCTCACAGCTGGAATCCCGCTTTGAAAAGCTTTATCATTGCCATGTTTCATTATCATAGTCTGTT